>NC_090418.1:7613156-7961972 GCF_036365525.1 Heterodontus francisci | reverse complement strand
TCCTCCTCTCCCCTCCCCTCACCCCCACTCCCTCCTCCTCTCCCCTCCCCTCCCCCCCACTCCCTCCTCCCTACCCTCCCCCCCCCACTTTCTCCTCCTCTCCCCCCACTCCCTCCTCCTCTCCCTCCCCCCCAACTTTCTCCTCCTCTCCCTCCTTCTCTCCCCCCTTCTCCTCTCCACCCCACTCCCTCTTCATCCTCTCCCCCCTCACTCCCTCTTCTCTCCCCCCCACTCCTCCTCCTGCTCTCCACCCCACTCCCTCTCCTCTCCCCCCCCCCACTCCCTCCTCCTGCTCTCCACCCCACTCCCTCTTCCCCTCCCCCCCACTCCCTCTTCCCCTCCCCCCCACTCCCTCTTCCCCTCCCCTCCCCGCACTCCTCCTCCTCCTCCCCCCCACTACCCTCCTCCTCCCCCCCACTCCCTCCTCCTCTCCCCTCCCCCCCCACTCCCTCCTCCTCTCCCCTCCCCCCCACTCCCTCCTCCGCTCCCCTCCCACCTCCTCTCCCCTCCCCCTCACTCCCTCCCCCTCTCCCATCCCCCTCACTCCCTCCCCCTCTCCCTCACTCCCTCCTCCTCTCCACTCTCCCCTCCCCCCACTCCCTCCTCCTCCTCTCCCCCCACTCCCTCCTCCTCCTCTCCCTCCCCCCACTCCCTCCTCCTCCTCTCCCCTCCCCCCACTCCCTCCTCCTCCTCTCCCCTCCCCCCACTCCTCCTCCTCCTCTCCCCCCCACTCCCTCCTCCTCCTCTCCCCCCACTCCCTCCTCCTCCTCTCCCCCCACTCCCCCTCCTCTCCCCCCCACTCCCTCCTCCTCCTCTCCCCCCACTCCACTCCCTCCTCCTCCTCTCCCCCCCACTCCACTCCCTCCTCCTCCTCTCCCCCCCACTCCACTCCCTCCTCCTCCTCTCCCCCCCCCCACTCCCTCCTCCTCCTCTCCCCCCCACTCCCTCCTCCCCACTCCCTCCTCCTCTCCCCCCCACTCCCTCCTCCCCACTCCCTCCACTCCCTCCTCCCCACTCCCTCCTCCTCCTCTCCCCTCCACTCCCTCCTCCTCCTCTCCCCCCCACTCCCTCCTCCTCCTCTCCCCCCCACTCCCTCCCTCCTCCTCCTCTCCCCCCCACTCCCTCCTCCTCCTCTCCCTCACCCCCTTATCCTCTCCTCTCCTCCACTCCACTCCTCCTCTCCCCCCCACTCCCTCCTCCTCCTCCTCCTCTCCCTCACTCCCTCCTCCTCTCCACTCCTCCTCCCCCCACACTCACACTCCCATACTCTCTCCACCCAACTCCTCCTCCCACCACCCCTGGGAATCCCGCCCCGACCAACCGTCACCTGGGCTCGCGGCCCGAAAGCAGCCGTTGAAGCGCAGTTTTGTCTGGGCCGCAGAAGAAGATTTGAAGCGGCTTTAAATAAATAAATAAATCACCCGCGCTTGGCAAGCTGAGAAGAAATTAGGGGGAACATCTGCCCAGGCCTCATCTGACAATGTCTTGTCAGATCTCATTCGGACGCAGAGGCGCCAATCCTTGAAGTCTCTCCCGCCATCTTGCAGAAGCGGTTCACCGATGCCTTCAGGAGCTTGTTTTTTTTTAGTTTCCTTCGGCCCAAAAACCAAATCGCCTCAATCTTCGAAGTCAAACAAAACAATTTAGCCCTGACTGATTTTCTGCAAATCCACCTTACCTGTTGTTGAGCTGCACGATTGGAATGTGAGACTCTGAACTTGACGTGATTTAAGTGCTTGGTCATTCATGTCAATACTTGTACTGTTCAATGTCCCAAAGTACAAAGATACTGCCTAGGTTTCAATTTCCACTCTAGGCTGACTCAGTTGAATTTAAAAGACCTCACGGCCACTCTTGGAAGAAGAGCAGGAGGGTGGCGAAGTTTTCTTCGGTCTCCTGGGGCCAATATTTATCCCTGGACCAACATCACTTAAAGCAGATGACCTGGGTCATTGTCACATTGCTGTTTGTGGGAGCTTGCTGTGCGCAAATTGGCTGCCACATTTCCTACATTACAGCAGGGACGGCAGGTCAAAAAGTACCTCACTCGCTTTGGCGCCTGGGGTCATGAAAGGTGCTATAGAAATGCAAGTCTTTCTTTCTGAATGAACGCGTGATCGGCCCACAACGTGCCTCTCTTTGGGAGCGTGCCCCTCTCCTGAATTTGGGTTATTCTCCCAAGTGAGCAGAATTCAGCTCCGTTAGTCACTTGGCTAAGGTAAAGGGCATTGCAGTCCATAAAGTTCTCTTGAAGTGTAGTCACTGTTGTAATGCAGGGTGACAGAGCACAGCGAGATCCCACCGGCGGCAGTGCCATGGTTAACCACCAGGGAGAACTCCCCTGCTCATCTTCAAAGGGAGGCCACGGGGTGAACGCCCCATTCAAAAGATGGCACCCCCGACAATGCGGCGCTCCCTCAGTACTGCACTGGGTTATGCGGTGGGGGGGGGGGGACTGAAACCTTCTGCCTCAGAGGTGAGAATGTGAAACCCACTGAGCAATGCCTGGCACTTACCTTTAGCTGTCTGGGTCCTAAGCTTTGGAATTCCCTCCCTAAACCCCTCCACCTCCTTCTCCTGCTTGACGACTTTCATTGAATCCAACTTCTTTGGCTTGGCAACTGTTTTGATCTCCCGCTAACCCCTCTGTTCAGCACTTAAAGGGATTTTTTTTGCCTTTAAGGCACTTTACGGCCTCAACTAGAATATTGAGTCCTGTTCTGGGCACCGCGCTTTAAGAAGGATGTGAAGGCGTTGGAAAGGGTGCAGAAGAGATTTGTAAGAGTGACGCTAGGGATGAGGGACTTGAGTTACGTGTATAGATTGGAGAAGCTGGGGCTGTTCTCCTTGAAGAGAAGGCTGAGAAGAGAGTAAATAGAGGTGTTCAAAAACTTGAGGGTCTAGATCGAGTAGATAGGATGAAAGTGTTCCCATTGGTGGAAGGATCCAGAACCAGAGGACACCGATTTAAGGTGATTGGCAAAAGAAGCAATGGCGACATGAGGAAAAACCTTCTGATGCAGCGAGTGGTTGGGATCTGGAATGCACTTTCAGAGTGGGGTGGAGGCAGATTCACAAGGTTTTCAGATAGTGAAAAAAACTGCAGGGTTACAGGGAAAAGGCAATAGAGTGGGACTAGCTGAGTTGCTCTTGCAGAGAGCCAGCATGGGCCGAATGGCCTCCTGTGCTGTAACCATTGATTCTGCGATTGGATATAAATGCAAACTGTTAGAGCTGGTGTTCCTGCCATACCATTCCACGGCCAACAGGTGGCGACATGACCCCAGGAACAAGGGAACCAATCCCTGCATACCACAAAATGGCGCCACCTACTGTCGGAAAAAAAACATTACTGCAGCATCCAGCTCTGATTCGATAAAAGTGACAACAACTTGTATTATGCAGTGCCTTTCACATAAGGAGACATCCCAAGGCGCTTCATGGGAGAGTTATAAAGCAAAATTTGACACCAAGCTGCGTGAGGAGATATTAGGACAGGTGACCAAAAACTTGGTCAAGTAGGTGGAAGAGAGGGAGTTGGGGAGGTTCAGGGAGGGAATTCCAGAGCTTGGGGCCCAGGCAGCTGGAGCCACAGCCGCCAATGGTGGAGTTAAAATCAGGGATGCTCCTGAGACAAGAATTGGGGGAGCGCAGCATTTACCCTGTCATGTCCTCTGAGAAATTTATATATCTCTATAAAAAAACAGAAAATGCTGGAAATACTCGGCAGGTCAGGCAGTATCCGTGGAGAGAGAAACAGGATCACAGAATTGTTACAGTGCAGAAGGAGGCCATTCAGCCCATCGTGTCCACACTGGCTCTCCGAAAGAGCAATGTACTCAGTTCCATTCCCCTGCCTTCTCCCCGTAACCCTGCACATTCTTCCTTTTCATATAGCTGTCTAATTCCCTTTTGAATGCTTCAATTGAACTTGCCTCCACCAAGTTCGCAGGCAGTGCATTCCAGACCTTAACCACTCTCTGCGTGAAAAAGTTTTTCCTCATGTCACTTTTGCTTCTCTTAACAAATACTTCAAATCTGTGCCCTCTCGTTCTTGATCCTTTCACAAATGGGAACAGTTTCTCCCTGTGTACTCTGTCCTGTGTACTCATGATTTTGAATACCTCTATCAAATCACCTCTCAGCCTTCTCTTCTCCAAGGAAAACAGTTCCTGAGGTTCCTCATCCCTGGAACCAATCTTGTGAATCTTTTCTGTAGTTTCTCCAATGCCCTCACGTCTTTCCTAAAGAACGGTGCCCGGAAATGGATGCAATACTCCAGCTGAGGCCAAACTAGTGTCTTATACAAGTTTAACATAACTTTCTTGCTCTTGTACTCTGTGCCCCTATTAATAAAGCCAAGGATACTGCATGTTTTATTAACCATTCTTTCAACCTGTCCTGCCACCTTCAATGACTTATGCACATATACGCCCAGGTCCCTCTGCTCCTGCACACCCTTTAGAATTGTACCCTTTATATTGTCTCTCCATGTTCTTCCTACCAAAATGAATCACTTTTCACGTCTCTGCATTGAACTTCATCTGCCACCTGTCTGCCCATTTCACCAACTTGTCTATGTCCTTTTGGAGTTCTACACTATCCTCAAAGTTCACAATGCTTCCAAGTTTTGTATCATCTGCAAACTTTGAAATTGTGCCTCGTACATCAAGGTCTAAGTCATTAATATATATCAGGAAAAGCAAGGGTCCCAACACTGACTGGAAACTCCACTACAAACCTTCCTCCAGCCTGAAAGATATCCATTAACCACTACTCTTTGTTTCCTCTCACTCAGCCAATTCTATATCCATGTTGTGACTGTTCCTTTTATTCCATGAGCTATAAGTTTGCTCACAGGTCTGTTATGTGGCAATGAATCAAGCACTGTATGAAACAGAGTTAATGTTTCAGGTCGATGACCTTTTGTCAGAACTTTATATGTTTAAAAGAACTTTATACGTTTCAATAAGATCCTTTGTCCTTTGGGGAAGGAAATCTGTCCTTACCTGGTCTGGCCTACATGTGACTCCAGACTCACAGCAATGTGGTTGACTCTTAACTGCCCTCTGAAATGGTTGAGCAAGCCACTCAGTTCAAGGGCGTTTAAGGATCGGCACCAAATGCTGACCTTGCCAGCGACACCCACAACACATGAAAGAATAAATAGATCACGTTTATCTCACTGCTGTGCGCAAATTGGCTGCCACTTTTCCGACATTAAGCAGTGACTTCACTTCGAAAGCACTTCATTGGATGTAAAGCGCTTTGGGATGTCCTGAGGTTGTGAATGGTGCTATATAAATGCAAGACCTTTCGTTCACAGAGTCCCAGTAAAGAGGGCTGATTTGATGTTGAGTTGGCAGCGGTAGAAAGGATCTGGATGCAGAAGGGGGAATTGGGGGTTTAAGAGAGAGTTAACGACACCATATGATATGGGGAGGAAAAGGGAGTGTTAGTCATAAAGTAGGGGCTCAGGGTGGGGACGAGTCCCAGACTCCAGATGGAGTGGCATTGTCTCACATGGGTTACTGGCCAGATGGCTTGAATGGGTTGGGCCCATCACTCCCTCCGCCTCAGACTGGGTATTGCTCGCTTTGCCCTGGCTACAGTGATGGGGTAACGTCCGATGCACGATGGACTCTAAACGTGAATTTGATTAAAGCTCTTGTGAACGCCTTGGGATGTTTTCCTGTGCAAGAGGTCCCGCAGAAAAGCTATGGCAGTAAAGGAAAATCCAAAACTGGATTCCTCTCATTGGACAACAGCTGCCCCCGCCGTGGGATTGGGCCCACTCAATCCTCGGCCAATCCAGGGACCAGCACCACAACTGCCCAACACACCCAGGGCAACTGCCAGACTTTTAACTCGCAAGTCCTCGGCTTCAGCTCCTGTGTGCTGTCAGGTTGGGATTCTGTCAGGAGGCAGAAGGAATCCTTTGTCTCATCACCAACAGCTCGACCAGTATCTGTTGTAATGAGCAATGGGTGTGCAGCCCCCCTCTGCTGTGACACTATGAGTCAGTACCAGCCCACATCTCACCCCTGTGTTAATCACCAGCCCCTGTTATGCCTTCGCCTGAATCCCTCTCTCCTCAATGTACCGCTGATAAACAATGCTTGTTGATGAGAGTTGCAAGTGTCATTTTCAATCGAAAGCCACGTCCTTGATGCAGCATCTCACCCCAGAGCTGAGGGGGGTAGCTGCCCTATTCCGAGTCACAGTGCCCAGCCAAGCATCACTCAGGCATTAGACAGTGTAGAGGGAGCTTTACTTTGTATCTAACCCAATCTTTTTTGTATCTAACCCCATTTTATTTTTATTTAGGGATCCTTTATACACCAGGCCCCTTTTATATATTATTTGTCGAGGAGGCCTTGATTCCTCATATATGCATCTTATAAAATAACTTTATTAAAATTGAATAAATAAAACAAAAATTCAAATTAAAATAGCATTATCTGCATCAATGATGCACTCCAGCCCCTGCGGTGCCCACCGGTTGCGGAGGACCTCAAGCGAACAGGCAGACACTGCATGCTCCTTCTCCAGGGACACCTGAGTGCGAACGTAACCTTGGAAGAGGGGCAGACGATCCGAGTGGATGGACCCTCCCAAAGACCCACAGCCTGGACCTGTGAATTGCCACCTTGGCCAGGCCCAGGAGCAGACTGGCGAGGAGACCCTCCTCCTGACACCCACCCCCCCTGCATCGGGTGCCCAAAGATCAGGAGCATGGGGCTGAAGTGCAACCAAAACTTGAGGAGCAGCCCCTTTGAATACTCGAAGAGGGGCTGAAACCTGGCACGCTCCATATATACATGGAGCATGGACTCGGCCAAGCCGCAGAAATTGCAGGCAGCCTGGGAGTCCGTGAACATGCTTAAAACTCTATTGCATGGGACTGCCCTGTGCAGCACCCTCCACCCCAGGTCCCCGATGTAAAGGGGGAGGACTCCCGCGTAGAGAGACCTCCACTGGGGTTTCCATTCGCTGCCAGACGGCAACACGAACCGCCAGGGCATGTCTGGACGGCGGGCGAAGAAGTGGATAGTGTGCAGGAGCAGCCAGTACAGGAAACCCCTCCGCACCATTTGGAATGGCACGGAGGGCATTTCCGAGAGGCGGCTCAGTTTGTGCGGGACCAGCTCCCGAGGAGGGTTCCGGGGCCTGGGTCCAATGAGCAGTTCCGGTCGAGCAGGGGTCAACTCGGCTGGGAGCACTCCACACTCCCGAGCCCCTCGTCACCCACAGTGAGGTCCATCCCCAGAGCCGGCCACTCAGACAGCCAAGGCGCTCTCCTCCACCAGCGGGGATCCCGGGAAAAGACAGGTAACTCCCTCAGAGAGGTGCAGCTAACGTTCTCCACTGGGAGCTGTGTGTCGTCTTGAAGGCAGTGCCACTGGCGGAACAAATACGTCGCCAGTGCATACCACCTGGGAGGATGCTCGATGTACAGGTATCTCTGCAGGGTCCAAAGGCGGAGAGTCGCAGCCTGGGTGCGGATGCACATCAGTGACTGGCTGCCCTCCTCAATCGGGAGACTCAGGACCACGGCAGAGACCCAGTGTTTCCTCTTGCACCAGAAGAAATCGATGAGCTTCTTCTGAATCTTGGTGGCAAATGCTGGGGGCGGGACCAAAGTGACCAACCGGTACCACAGCATGGAGGCCACCAGTTGGTTTATGACCAGTGCTCGGCCCGTAGGAAAGCACTCGGAGCAGTCCTGTCCAGCGTCCCAGCTGAGTGGTGATTTTTGCCTCCAACTCCTGCCAGCTTGCCGGCCAGGCTTCCTCAGCAGGGCTAAGGTGGACTCCCAGATAGAGGAGGTGCGTGGTGCTCCATGCAAAAGGTGTTAACTCCTCCTGTAGGGAGTCCACCCACCACTGACCCACCAGGTGTCCGGAACATTACTCCAATTGATCCTCGTGGAGGACGCGGCAGAAAAGGCACTCGCACATACTCTGTGGATCTGTGACCGTGAGGAGCACGTCATTGGCGTAAGCCGAGAGGCCAACCCGCATGTCTTGGCCCACGCAAAGCAAAACCCGCCAAGCTCCTGTGAAGCAGGCACAGGAATGGCTCCACGCCCATGAATAGCTGGCGGCGGAAGGAGTGGACATGTCGGAGGCTGCCTTCCCGAAGACTTAGCGGGACTGGGGTGATCCCCGACCTCACCTCCCCCAGATGCTGCAGGTTGGGGGGGAGGAGCTCATGGGGAGTAAAGGGCGGGACGTTTGATAGAGATACACACTGTGCAGTGGCCTTCAGAGGATCCTCTGGCAGGAGAGTCCCGCCCACGGTGAGGCCCCTGCTCAGGACCAGGGCCACCGCTCGTTCGGTTTACAGGAAAAACACTGCCTTCCCGTACATCATACCTTTTTAACTACAGAGCAGGCCTTTTCCTGTGCCTTAAACTTTCTATGATTCTATGATCTTTGAGGCTGCGACAAAGGCCGATGGGCCGACAACCTTGGCCATTGCCTTAAGGCAAGCCTCAATAGTCATAGTTGTGTGTGTGTGTGTGTAACTCTTGACCCCATGCTTTTTAGTCAAAATTTTAAATATTGATGGGGCTACAGCATATGAAGGCCCCACCACTGGAGAGGACTGTGAAGCCATGGGGTAGAAGAGTCACACCCATCGTTGAATAAAACAGAGTTGAGAGGGGAAAAAAAAAATAGTCCCACAAATATTTTGCTGGGAGGTTATCACAGGGAGAGAAGCTGAAGGAGAGGAAGGCCAGGAAGAATCAGTTTCTTTTCAGACGTTACTTCAAGGTAGTCCTTTCGCTGGTCTTCCAGTTGGTGGGGGGGAGGAGGGGGCGATGTCTTCACCTGGGACAGCTGCCCAGGCACACTTTGCTTCCAGTGTTGAGGGAAAATAGAAAAGAGAAAGTCTCTTCACCTGGGCAGCTCCAGCTATCCCAAGCTAGGTCGTTGGGGTGGGGAAGAAGCTCCTATTCAATGGTGTTAAACACAGGAGCTCCCTGTTCAAACAAAACGGCCGAACCCAAGGTCTTCAGGACTCTTCTTTGCCCCTCCCACAACAATCAATGAAAGAGCTTCAAAAAGTCAAACTCACAAGAGCTGTCAGTTCTTTTGGCCTCCTGTTTTCCTCTTTTGTATTAAGGATACATGGAAAAACCTTCCTTTCAATCTCAGTCTTTCTCCTTGCAGCAGTCAAACAGTCTCCAGCACACAGCCACAGTCAGCTGAACCGCGTTAACCACTGAGCAGTCCTCAATCAGGCAGCAGCCAAACCCTTGCTGGGAGTGTTTGATGGGGACAGTGTAGAGGGAGCTTTACTCTGCATCTAACCCCGTTTTTTTTTTTTTGTCGAGGGGGCCTTTATTCCTCAGGCCCCCTTTATATACACACTTATATTTTTAAAATAACTTTATTAAAACAGATAAATAAACAAAAAACTCAAATTAAAATGCCATTCTCGGCGTCGACAATGCACTCCAGTCCCTGCGGTGCCCACCGGTCGCGGAAGGCCTCAAGCGTACCGGCGGACACCGCATGCTCCTTTTCCAGGGACACCTGGGCGCGAACGCAACCGCGGAAGAGGGGCAGGCAATCGGGGAGGACGGACCCCCCGACGGCCCGCAACCTGGACCTGTGAATTGCCACCTTGGCCAGGCCCAGGAGCAGACCGACGAGGAGATCCTCCTCCCGGCCCAAGCCCCTCCGCACCGGGTGCCCAAAGATCAGGAGCGTGGGACTGAAGTGCAGCCAGAATTTGAGGAGCAGCCCCTTCAGATACTCAAATAGGGGCTGCAACCTCGCACACTCCATGTAAACGTAGAACACGGACTCGTCCAGGCCGCAGAAAGTACAGCTGGCCTGGGAGTCCGTGAACCTACTTAAAAGTCTATTGCACGGGACTGCTCTGTGCAGCACCCTCCATCCCAAGTCCCCGATGTAAAGGGGGAAGACTCCCGTGTAGAGAGACCTCCATCGGGGTTTCCCCTCGCCGCCAGATGGCAACGCGGACCGCCAGGGCGTATCCGGCCGGCTGACGAGGGCGAGGAAGTGGAGAGTGTGCAGGAGCAGCCCGTACAGGAAACCCCTCCGCGCCGATTGGAATGGCACGGAGGGCATTTCCGAGAGGCGGCTCGGGTTGTGCGGGACCGGCTCCCGAGGAGGGTTTCGGGGCCTGGGTCCGATGAGCAGTTCCGGCCGAGCGGGAGTCAGCTCGGCCGGGAGCGCCCCGCACTCACGAGCCCCCTCGCCACCCGCAGTGAGGGGCGTCCCAGGGGTTTCGGCTACTCCTCCGCCCGCCGGACCGTCCCCGGAGTCGGCCGCCCGGACAGCCGAGGCGCTCTCCTCCGCCGGCGGGGGAGCGCACTGACTGGAGGCGACCATGTTCCAGACTCGGAATAGATCCCGGTAAAAGACAGGCAACTCCCTCAGAGAGGTGCGGCTAACGGACTCCACCGGGAGCTGCGTGTCGTCTTGAAGGCAGTGACACTGGCAGAAAAAAAACGTCGCCAGCGCACACCATCTGGGAGGACCCTCGAGGTACAAGTATCTCTGCAGGGTCCGAAGGCGGAGAGTCGCAGCCTGGGTGCGGACGCACACCAGCGACTGACCGCCCTCCTCAATCGGGAGACTCAGGACCACGGCAGAGACCCAGTGTTTCCTCTTGCACCAGAAGAAATCGATGAGCTTCTTCTGAATCTTGGTGGCAAATGCTGGGGGCGGGACCAAAGTGACCAACCGGTACCACAGCATGGAGGCCACCAGTTGGTTTATGACCAGTGCTCGGCCCGTAGGAAAGCACTCGGAGCAGTCCTGTCCAGCGCCCCAGCCGAGCGATGACTTTCGCCTCCAACTCCTGCCAGTTTGCCGGCCAGGCTTCCTCAGCGGGGCTAAGGTGGACTCCCAGATAGAGGAGGTGCGTGGTTCTCCACGCAAAAGGTGTCATCTCCTCCGGCAGGGAGTCCACCCGCCACTGACCAACCAGGAGTCCGGAACATTTCTCCCAATTGATCCTCACGGAGGACGCGGCAGAAAAGGTCTGCTGGCAGTCGCGCATCCTCCGCAAGTCAACGGGATCTGTGATTGTGAGGAGCACGTCGTCGGCGTAAGCTGAGAGGACGACCTGCATGGCCGGCTCGCGCAGAGCCAATCCCGTCAACCTCCTGCGAAGCAGGCACAGGAAGGGCTCCACGCAGATGGTAAACAATTGGCCGGACATGGGGCATCCCTGACGCACTCCTCTCCCAAAGCGAAGGGGCGCCGTCAAGGACCCGTTAACTTTGACTAGACACTCTGCGGCGGCGTATAAAAGTCGGACCCGGGCCACGAAATGCGGCCCGAGTCCGAAAGCGCGCAGAGTCCCGAAAAGGTAATCGTGATCCACCCTGTCGAACGCCTTCTCCTGATCGAGGGAGAGAAAGGCGACCGACTGACCAGTGCTCTGGGAAAGATGGATCAGGTCCCGGACCAGGTGGACGTTGTCCTGGATGGACCGGCCCGGGACCGTGTAGGACTGGTCGGGGTGGATCATGTGGGCCAGCACGGAGCCCAAGCGGGTAGACATAGCCCGGGCAAAGATCTTATAATCCGTGCTGAGGAGGGAAACTGGAAGCCAGTTTTTAAGCAGGCGGAGATCGCCCCTCTTCGGCAGCAGGACGATGACCACCCTGCACCACGAGAGGGGCATCTCCCCGGTCGCCAGGCTTTCCCCCAGGACCCGCGCGTAATCGTCCCTCAGGACGTCCCAGAACGCCCTGAGGAACTCCACGGTCAACCCATCCAGCCCTGGGGATTTGCCCCTCGAGAGCTGGTGGAGGGCGCCAGTCAGCTCCGCCAACGTGAGCAGAGCCTCCAATCCTTCGGCGCCCTCTGGGCTGACCTGCGGCAGGTCCTCCCACAAAACTCTGCGCGCATCCTCGCTGGACGGATCCGGAGAGAACAACGCACTGTAATAAGTACGGACCAGGAGGCCCATTCCCTCCGGATCCGTGATGGAGGATCCGTCGTCGGCCAGCAGCTCAACGAGCTGCTTACGGACCCCCCCGCCATTTTTCCAGTGAGTAGAAGAAGGGTGAGGCGCGGTCCAAATCTTCCAGGATCTGGATCCGCGACCTCATGTACGTGCCTAGGGACCCTATGAGCTGCAGGTCCCTCAGCGTGCCCTTCTTCTCTTTGTACGCCTGCCACAGGGCCGGGTCCACGACGGCATGACCAAGGCGGGACTCCCAGTCGAGCACCTCCCTCTCAAGGCGCCCGATCTCGGCTTCCCGCCTCTTGGTCGACCCCTTCGCGTACTCCTGACAGAAGACGCGGATGTGAGTCTTGCCCACATCCCACCATAGCCTCAAGGAGGGGAAGCCCCCCGCTTCCTTCTCCAGTCGGCCCAGAATCGACAGAATGAGTCCCGAAATCGCTCGTCCTCCAGCAGCCGGTTGTTAAAGTGCCAGTATGCGGACCCCGCCTGCGTGCGGAGCGGAGTGAACTCCGCCCACACCAGGTGGTGGTCCGAGCACGGCACCAGCTGCATGGAGGCCGCCGAGACGCGGGAGACGTACGCGTGCAAAATGTAGAGGCGGTCGATTCGCGACCCCCCTCCTCCAGACCTCCACGTGAAGGCGCTGGAGTCGGGATGGAGATTCCGCCAGACGTCCACCAAGTTAAGGGAGCTGATCAGTCCCCTCAAATTCTCCACCGACGCTTGGCCGCGCTGGGGACCGGAGCGATCCCCCACCTCGAGGGTGCAGTTAAAATCCCCCCCGAGGATGATGCACTCGCCACTATCGATGGAGCTCAAGAGAGCGGACACTTCTTCAAAGAAGCGCGCTTGCAACGCGCCAGGTCTGGGCGTGTACACGTTCACAAATTGGAGCGGCACGCTACCCAGGCGAACAGCGAGGTGGAGCAAGCGGCCCGGCACTAGCTCCTTGACCCCCAAGATCTCCGGCTGAAAAGTCGGAGAGTCCAAGATAGCCAACAAGATAGCCACCCCACTAGAAATAGGGGTGAGGTGACTCATGTAGACCTCACCCTGCCACTCCAGGAGCCAGGTGGCTTCGTCTCCCGGAACGGTGTGGGTTTCCTGCAGAAAGCTCACCGCGTATCTCCCCTCCCTAAGGACTGAGAGATTGTGAAATCTGCGGTGAGACCCCCTGCTGCCGTTGAAGTTGAGGCTGGCTATGGTTATCTTCATGTCAAAGGTACTTAAAACCCGTCATCAACAGCTCACTGTGAGGAGGGAGTGGAAGGCCAGCAACCCATTGAGGAACACATTGAAACGGCGCCTCTCAACCAGTTTCACGCCCGCGCGCTTGCCCGTTATCTTCAGGGCAGCACGGACGGACTGGATGATCAGCGCCAGATTCGACCAGAGGTCGAGGGCCAGCTGAACTTTATTGCGGCAGCCCCTGCAAACCGCGAGGAAATCCCGGAGTTCCACCGTGGGGATGAGAGGAGATTCGGTGGGAGGCACGAGGGACTCCACCACCTCACTGGTGATGGAATCAAGATCATCCTCCATGCCCCCCACCGAATCCCCATCCTCCTACGGGTCGTCACCGCCAGCGGCCGACACGCCCACCGCACACTGTGGGGCGGACGCCCCGGCCGCGCCAGCTGGTCCCGCCTCCGTCGCGATCCCACCCACAGGATCGATGGCGGAGGAGTCCTCTCTGGGTTCTATTGTGAAACTGGAGCCTGTAGGCACCAGCGGTTCAGGACCCCCCTCCACCTCCGTCCCCAGGCCAATGAGTGGTCCAGGGGAGACAGAAGTTCCCGACTCCGGAAAACCAGCCGGAGCCGAGACTGGAGGCGGAGAGAGGAGGCCATCTCCCGCTCCGTCAGCACCCACAGGCCCAGCAGATGGGGCAGCATTCTCGGTTATAACCGGGTCGGGTGTCTCTAGGTTGGTGGTGGACTCCGGCTGGGAGGGCCGACCCTCTGGGGCCTTGCCCTCCCCTTCACTCAGGGCACCCGACCCATTAGCAGTGGCAGAATGGGCGGCATCCCCAGGCTCCCCCACTACAAGCAGGGCCCCACTTACTCCTTCAGGAGGGGCCTCATGTACCGGGGCCTTCCCCTCCCCTCCATCCTGAGGAATAGGGAGCTCATGCCCGGACTTTGTAGCCTTGGTGATAGCGGTAGGGGAAACCTGGGGACCCAAGACAGGAGACAGCTCCCCTCCAACAGACGAGCCCTGCGCCTCAGGGCCCCTCATTACCTCTGTGGAGGGGTGCCTTCTCTTTTTCCCACCAGGGCGCAGAGGCTCAGAGACCTCCATATCATCAGAGACCTCCACCTCCACACTCTCCTTTTTTTTATTCACCCTGGGCCTGAGCCCAGCCCTGGGGCAAGTTAACTTCCCGAGATTGGGCTTTGTGCTGAACTCAGACTTGGGTAGTGTCACGGTGTCCAGGGGACGCGCCTCTCGATGTTTATTTCTCCTCCGCGCCTTCCTTCCACTTGGACGGTCACCCCCTTCCCTGCCGGAGGCCGTGAAAACCACAGCCTCCGGCACCGACTGAATGGTATCTGGTGGTGGTGTAGGGGGGTTGGGAGGAGGTGCAGCGTCGCCACCCTGGGCCGCCGAGTTGGAGTTGGCAGCCGGGAGGTTGGGGCAGTTCTTACGAACATGCCCCACCCCCTTACAGACATGGCACCGCACCCCGTCCAAGGTCCAGAAGACTCGGTAGGCCGTCCCCTGGAATTCTACATTAAAGTGGCCCTCTGTCACCTCCTCCCGCGCCAGCTGCATGAATAACTGGCGGCGGAAGGAGTACACGTGTCGGAGGCTGTTCTCCCGAAGACCGAGCGGGACTGGGGTGAGCCCCGTCTTTACCTCCCCCAGATGGTGCAGGTGGGGAAGGAGGAGCTCACCAGGAATGAAGGGCGGGACATTGGATAGAATGAGCCTTTGCGCAGTGGCCTCCAGGGGGTCCACTGGCAGAAAGGTCCCGCCCACGGTGAGCCCCTTGCTCAGAGCCAGGGACACCGCCCGCTCGGTCTTCAGGAATAACACTGCCTTCCCGTACATTTTAGAGGCTGCAACAATGGCCGAAGGGCCGACAACCTCGGCCATTGCTTTCACGCATGCCTCTATAGTCATGTTCGGGTGGACGTAGCTCTTGACCCCATGCTTCGATGTTAATAAAGCAAACGGTGACGGGGCAACAGGTGCAGCTGCAGCAGCCGCAGCAGCATATGTACGGGAAGGCCCCGCCACCGGCGAAGAGGGGCTTGCCATGGGCTCGCAGAGCTACGCCCACTCCCAAGAAACAAAGCACACGACAGTTTTCTTTAACACAAACAATATGATGGGGGAGGTGGGGATGGGAGTAGAGGAGGATAGGGTTGAAAAGGACAAGGAGAGGAAAGGATAGGTGGCCGACTGATGGAAGAGAGAGAACAGCTGCGAGGATGTTACAGTTCACTTGGTGGTTGGAGCACCTTCCTGCAGAGTCTACAGTTCAATCTTCCAGTTAGGGGAGGGCTCTTCGCCCGGGTCGGCGAGAGCCGCCCGGTTCTCTCCCTTTTCAGTTGTTGTATAAAGATAGTCTTCAGCCGGGCAGCTCCAGCCGTCCTGAGCCACACAGTTGGGGGTGGGGAGGGAGCCCCTTTTGTGCAGGATGGCAGATAAACACAAGACCAAATACAAGGGCTCCCTATAGAATTTGGCAGCCTCACCCCTGGATCTACCGGTGCCTCCCCCCTCCCCCAACAGTCCAAACAACCAACAGTTCTCTGGTGCTCCAACACCCACCTCTCCAAAATGACTTGCAGGTCTTCTTAATCCTTGAAAAAGTGCAACAGTTCCTCAGTAAATGCAGCTGTCTCCACTCTATAGTCACCTCTTTGCAGTTATTCCACTCTCCTCTCTCCAGTTGCTGCAGTCTCCACTCTCCACTCTGCAGTTGCTGCAGCACAGGTGCAGCTGCTCAATGGGGACAGTGTAGAGGGAGCTTTACTCTGTATCTAACCCCGTGCTGTACCTGTCCTGGGAGTGTCTGATGGGGACAGTGTGGAGGGAGCTTTACTCTGTATCTAACCCCGTGCTGTACCTGTCCTGGGAGTGTCTGATGGGGACAGTGCAGAGGGAGCTTTACTCTGTATCTAACCCCGTGCTGTACCTGTCCTGGGAGTGTCTGATGGGGACAGTGTAGAGGGAGCTTTACTCTGTATCTGACCCCGTGCTGTACCTGGCCTGGGAGTGTCTGATGGGGACAGTGTAGAGGGAGCTTTACTCTGTTTCGAACCCCGTTTTTTTTTTTTCTTCTTTTTTCTTTTGTGGCCTTTATACCCCAGGCCCCTTTTATATTCTTCATGTCGAGGAGGCCTTTCTTTACAGTAGAGAAAGAAAATGTTGTCGAGGAGAATACTGAGATTCAGGCTACGAGGCTAGATGGGATTGAGGTTCACAAGGAGGAGGTGTTATCAATTTTGGAAAGTGTGAAAATAGATAAGTCCCCTGGGCCAGATGGGATTTATCCTAGGATTCTCTGGGAAGCTAGGGAGGAGATTGCAGAGCCTTTGTCCTTGATCTTTATGTCGTCATTGTCGACAGGAATAGTGCCGGAAGACTGGAGGATAGCAAATGTTGTCCCCTTGTTCAAGAAGGGGAGTAGAGACAGCCCTGGTAATTATAGACCTGTGAGCCTTACTTCGGTTGTGGGTAAAATGTTGGAAAAGGTTATAAGAGACAGGATGTATAATCATCTTGAAAAGAATAAGTTCATTAGCGATAGTCAGCATGGTTTTGTGACGGGTAGGTCGTGCCTCACAAACCTTATTGAGTTTTTCGAGAAGGTGACCAAACAGGTGGATGAGGGTAAAGCAGTGGATGTGGTGTATATGGATTTCAGTAAGGCGTTTGATAAGGTTCCCCATGGTAGGCTATTGCAGAAAATACGGAAGTATGGGGTTGAAGGTGATTTAGAGTTTTGGATCAGAAATTGGCTAGCTGAAAGAAGACAGAGGGTGGTGGTTGATGGCAAATGTTCATCCTGGAGTTTAGTTACTAGTGGTGTACCGCAAGGATCTGTTTTGGGTCCACTGCTGTTTGTCATTTTTATAAATGACCTGGAAGAGGGTGTAGAAGGGTGGGTTAGTAAATTTGCGGATGACACTAAGGTCGGTGGAGTTGTGGATAGTGCCGAAGGATGTTGTAGGGTACAGAGGGACATAGATAGGCTGCAGAGCTGGGCTGAGAGATGGCAAATGGAGTTTAATGCGGAAAAGTGTGAGGTAATTCACTTTGGAAGGAGTAACAGGAATGCAGAGTACTGGGCTAATGGGAAGATTCTTGGTAGTGTAGATGAACAGAGAGATCTTGGTGTCCAGGTGCATAAATCCCTGAAGGTTGCTACCCAGGTTAATAGGGCTGTTAAGAAGGCATATGGTGTGTTAGCTTTTATTAGTAGGGGGATCGAGTTTCGGAGCCACGATGTCATGCTGCAGCTGTACAAAACTCTGGTGAGACCGCACCTGGAGTATTGCATGCAGTTCTGGTCACCGCATTATAGGAAGGATGTGGAAGCTATGGAAAGGGTGCAGAGGAGATTTACTAGGATGTTGCCTGGTATGGAGGGAAGGTCTTACGAGGAAAGGCTGAGGGACTTGAGGTTGTTTTCGTTGGAGAGAAGGAGGAGGAGAGGTGACTTAATAGAGACATATAAGATAATCAGAGGGTTAGATAGGGTGGATAGTGAGAGTCTTTTTCCTCGGATGGTGATGGCAAACACGAGGGGACATAGCTTTAAGTTGAGGGGTGATAGATATAGGACAGATGTTAGAGGTAGTTTCTTTACTCAGAGAGTAGTAGGGGCGTGGAACGCCCTGCCTGCAACAGTAGTAGACTCGCCAACTTTAAGGGCATTTAAGTGGTCATTGGATAGACATATGGATGAAAATGGAATAGTGTAGGTCAGATGGTTTCACAGGTCAGCGCAACATCGAGGGCCGAAGGGCCTGTACTGCGCTGTAATGTTCTAATTCTAATTCTAATTGCTCAGGCCCCCTTTATATACATACTTATATTTTTAAAATAACTTTATTAAAAACAGAAATAAACAAAAAACTCATATTAAAATGCCATTCTCGGCGTCGACAATGCACTCCAGTCCCTGCGGTGCCCACCGGTCGCGGAAGGCCTCAAGCGTACCGGCGGACACCGCATGCTCCTTCTCCAGGGACACCCGGGCGCGAACGTAACCGCGGAAGAGGGGCAGGCAATCGGGGAGGACGGACCCCCCGACGGACCCCCCGACCAGTGAATTGCCACCTTGGCCAGGTCAGGAGCAGACCGACGAGGAGATCCTCCTGCCGGCCCATGCCCCTCCGCACCAGGTGCTGTACTTGCCCTGGGAGTGTTTGACAAGGCAGTGAGTGCCTAAAATGAAAAAACTCCTCTCACTTCAATGAGTGCAAAGATGAACCCCGAAAAAGTGCTGGAAGATAGGGAGCGAGCTTGATGTTATGAATCGAGTAAAGAAATGCAAAAATATTAGAGTTTAGAAGGATAATAGGAGGAAGCAACAGATCTGATGGACAGGTGAAGCAGATGGGAAAAGGGGATTTTCAACCAGATGCATTAATTAATTAATTAGTGGTGACGGCGATTGAGTTAATGAGATATTAGAAAACGTTGTTCTGACGGAAGTGGCTTAATTGAAATCTGGTGCTGCTGTTGGAGCTGAATTTAACATTAAATGTGTTGGGTTGTGTGAAATGATGAGTGATTGTTGTCTCTCAATAGAGGCTGTAAGAGATTGGAGATGCTGACACTTTGCTCGCTGGAGCAGAGATCATTATCTCCAGTTGCCGAGTCAGTGACAAGGTTCATTCATTCATTCAAAATTGTCACTGCGTGAGTGAGGAGACAGTTTCGGGGAAGTGTCTTTACACTGGGGATGAGATACTGCACCACTGGGAGTTAAAGAAGAGACTATTGGGAGAAATACATGATGCTAATATAATACAGACACTGCAATAATTATCTCTACAGCTTGACAAATTTGCAGGTGAAACCAAAGTAGGGGGTGAGTTGAATGAGAGAATGAATGTATGATTGAATGAGTGGCAGACGGTTTATAGTATTGACAGAATTGGAAGGCACTGGACAAGATAGGAAAAATGGATAACAGGTGAACGGTATAAGATTTGCCAAGCAAGAGGCTGTAAGACAAAATATTCCATCGAATGAGACATGTAAAGATAAATTGCTGAGAGGGTTATCGTATGAGGAAAGGTTTGACAGATTGGGCCCGTATTCATTGGAGTTTAGAAGGATGAGAGGTGATCTCATTGAAACATATAAGATCCTGAGGGGACTTGACAGGTTGGATGTTGAAAGGATGTTTCACCTTGTGGGAGAGACGGGAACTAGGGGGCACAGTTTAAAAATAAGGGGTCTACCATTTAAGACAGAGATAAGGAGACATTTTTTCTCTCAGATGGTCACGAGTCTGTGGAAGTCTCTTCTCTAGAGACCACTGGAGGCAATTGAATGTTTTTAAGGCAGAGGTGGATAGATTCTTTACATACAAGGGAGTCAAGGGTATAGGGAGTAGGCAGGAAAGTGGAGTTGAGTCCACAAACAGATCAGCCATGATCTTATAGAATGGCGGAACAAGCTCGAGGAGCCGAATAGCCTACTCCTGCTCCTCATTCGCACGTTTGTATGTATGTTCGTAAAAACCCAATCTAACCACTCATATAAGACTGAGCACCCCATCTAACATAAGTCTGCTTAGAGGACGGGGGATTTATATAGCATCATGACTTCGGGAGAATGCTTAAACACAAAGGATGAGAACTTTGAACTGACGCTAAATACAATAGCAGGGTAGAGAGCTTTGACAGACCCATTGGAGGAGCTCTGAGCTGGGAGTTCAGTCAGCACAGTAACTATGGCTGCTGCAGAGTGACTCACACAGTCATTAAGAAGCTGCATTGCTCCATTAAGCTGTGTTAAAAATTCTAATTGTTTGCAGCTCGGGGCTATTTAGCACCTACCAAACTGAGGAATAGAGGCTCATCTTTCTGTTTGTACCTTGAATTCCCAAGTCAGAGTCCATAGGAAACATGGTGACAGGAGGAGGCCATTCAGCTCCTCGAGCCTGTTGCACCATTCAGTCAGATCCTGGCTGATCTGTATCTTAACTCCATCTACGCACCTTGGTTCCACAGCCTTCAATCCCCATGCCAAGCAAAAATCTATCCATCTCAGTTTTGAAATTTCCAATTGACCTCTAGCCTCGACAGCTTTTTGGGGGGGAGTTCCAGATTCCCACTCCCCTTTGTGTGAAGAAGGGCTTCCTGACATCACCCCTGAACGGCCTGGCTCTAAATTTAAGGTTCTGCCCCCTTGTTCTGGACTCCCCCCACCACTGGAAATAGTTTCTCTCTATCTACCCATTGAAATTCCTTAATCATCTTAAACTCCTCAGTTAGATCACCCTTTAATCTTCGACACACAGGGCAATACAAGGCCCGAATCTGCAACCGGTCCACACAACAACATTTTTAACCCGACTAGTTTGATGTGGTGTTTGGCTTTATGTGAAGCAGTTTATTGTTTTAAATACAAATTTGTGTACTGATTTTGGGGCATTCGAACCAAAATACAAAAACACTGGAAACGCACAGTGGTGGTTTGTCAACAACAATAACTTGCATTTACATAGCACCTTTAACAGAGTAAAACATCCCAAGGCACTTCACAGGAGCGTTATCAAACCAAGTTCTGACACTGAGCCACAGAAAGAGACATTAGGACAGGTGACCCAAAGCTTGGTCAAGAAGGTCGGTTTTAAGAAGCATCTTAAAAGGAGGAGAGAGAGAGGCGGAGAGGTTTAGGGAGGGAATTCCAGAGCTTAGGGGCCCAGGCAGCTGAAGGCATGGCCGCCACTGGTGGAACAACTAAAATTGGAGATGCGCAAGAGGCCAGAATTGAAGAAGAGCAGAGATCTTGGAGGGATGTAGGGTTGAAGGAGGTTGAAGAGATAGGGAGGGACAAGGGGAGAGGAAGGGATTGAAAACAAGGATAAAAATTCTGACTTTGTACTCCTACCACATGCGGGAACAGATTCCAAGGGTCCAATTGGAGCATTTAAGGCTGAGATAGGCGGAATTGTGTTAGATAAGGATATTGAGGGATGTAGGCCAAATTTATTCCTTGAGGTATCAGCCATATTCTAATTGAACAGTGGAGCAGGCACAAGAGGCTGAATGGCCTACTCCGGTGGCTTATGGGGTCTCAGTACGAGCCAAAACTTTCAAGAGAGAATGGTGGTGGGAATGGAATGGTGAGGGAAATAAAAGCTGGGCCGAGAAGTCACGCCCGAGGTATAGCAAGGACTTCAAAGCGTTTGAGGTGAGCAGCAGCTCAACAGCTGGTCCCACTAATGGCCCCAACTCTCTCTCTTTGATCGCTGCTTACCAGTAACTGGTTACCATAACAACCGAAACAGTTGGCATCTTCCCAAAAGGCGCTCCGCTGTTCTGCGGCACTGAGGAATCCTCCAATTGTTTGGCCAACACTTGCTGTGTGCAGTTGATATTTGCTCAGTCTGTGAACTTCTCCATCTGTCAGCCCTGCAAGCAATCTGGCAGCCAGTCAAATCTCAGCAAGCTGTGGTTAGGCCGCATTTTACAGGACAGAAAACAGGCCATTCGGCCCAACTCCACAGGAGCCTCCTCCCGGGCCCTCTGCATTTCACCTCATCGCCATAATCCTTCTGTTTTTTGTTTAGCTACCCTCCCCTTAAATCCATCTAAAAGAAAAGGGTAGACTTGCATTTATATAGCACCTTATATAACCTCAGGATGCCCCGAAGCACTTTACAGCCAATGAAGTACTTTTTGAAGTGCAGTCACTGTTGTAATGTAGGAAACGCAGCAGCCAATTTGCGCACAGCAAGATCCCACAAAGAGCGATGTGGTAATGACTTTTTGCGATATTGATTGAGGCATAATTTCACTGATCTTCTTTGAAAGAGTACCATAGGATCTTTTACACCCACCTTAGAGGGCAGACGGGCCCCTGGCTTAACATCTTACCCAAAAGACAGCTCCTCCAATAGTGCAGGACTCCCTCACTGTGCTGGGGTGTCAGCCTAGATTTTTGTGCTCACTTCCCTCGAACAGGACTTAAACCTTCTCACTCAGAGGTGAGAGTGCTCCCACTGACACATAGCGGACGCCTGACACTATCTGTGCTATTTACCTCAACCACTCCCTGTGGTAGTGAGTTCCACATTCTTACCACTCTCTGGGTAAAGAAGTTTCTGCTGAATTCCTTATTGGATTTCTTAGTAACTATCTTATATTTATGGTCTCCCCATTCTGATTATGGCTACAAGTGAAAACGTCTTCTCTGTGTCTACCCCTATCAAACCCTTTCATAATCTTAAAGATCTCGATCAAATCATCCCCTCAGCCTTCTCTTTTCTAGAGAAATGAACCCCAGCCTGTTCAATCTTTCCTGATCCTCTCATGTCTTTTTTGCACCTTCTCCAGGGCCTTAATAAAATATGGAGACCAGCATGGATAAGGACAGCAGATTACAACAATCCAACAGCTTCTCTTGAATCAACACTAGTTTCTTTTTCAATTTTTGTTTTTATTTTAAACATAATTCAAACTCCCAAACTCACACACTCTAGATTGACAGAAAGAACATGTACACACATTGTGCCTGTTTCAGCTAAACAGCCATTCACTGCTTCATTCCTCGGGGCAATGCCTTGACCAATCAGAGTTAAGCTGCCTGGTTTAAATTTCAAACAAAGCTTGGCAGTTAACTGTCAGTCACCATAAACTGGTGCATTCTCCATGGCAACACCTCTACCAATCAGAGTCCACTTGCCAACCAATCACCACTCTCTTCTCATGCAGTATGAATTTGTTGCTTTCCCTCACATTGGTATTCTTGCGAGTTGTCCTGATGAGTGCAAGACGAAAAGCTTTGACAAAATGACTCTGTTTTCAGCAATGCTGTCCAGATTACTCATCCAAGGTTGCCACTCCAGTACATTAACCTCAACACTACCACAAAAAGGGGCACTTAGACGCTGTGATAGGAGCAATTGAAGATTTCCCTCAATATCATAGGATCATTCTGCACAGGAGGAGGCCATTCGGCCTATTGTGCCTGTTCTGGCTCTTTGGTGGAGGGAACTAATTAATCCCACTCCCCTGCTCTTTCCCCGTAGCCCTGTGAACTTTTGCCCCTCAAGGATTTACCCAAATAGGATGAAGTTGAACGCTCTTGCACATCCTAATGCTCGGGAGGAAAGATTGATGGGAAGGGATGAAAATTCCTTGTTCAGCACCAGTAAGATAGCTGCGCAACAAGAAATATTCCGCATGATTCTGGAGCTCAGCAAAACAGGGACGGAAAATATGCCTATCTCTGTACAACAGCTCTGGTGAGTCATCCACTCCACAGCCTAGCCTGAGTGAAAAACATAACAGTAAACACTTTATAAAAAGGATTGATGTTAGTCAGCCATGACTCTGCTGTTGTTTCAAGGTGATATGTGGGAAAGGGTTGGCTAGGTTTCAGGAGCTGAGCATCAGAAAGTGACTGCTTATTTCATGCTCGAGTCAGCTTTCATCGAATCTCAGAGCAGTACAGTGCAAAGGTCGGCCACTCGGCCCCACGACTCTGCACTAGCTCTTTCAAAGAGCAATCTAGCTTGTCTCGCTCCCCGCCACACTTTCTCCTTATCCCTGCAATTTTTTTCTTTTTCAAGTATTGATCCAATTCCCTTTTGAAAGCTACTGTTGAATCTGCAACTACCACACTCTCAGGCAGCGCATTCCAAATCCTAAACACTCACCACGTAAAAAGGTTTTTCCTCATAGCACCTCTGGTTCTTTCACCAATCACATTAGATCTGTGGCCTCTGGGCTATTGACTCTTTATTTAATCTATCGAAACTATTCACAAGTTTAACCCTTTGCGATCCAGTGCTTCTCCCTCGTTCAGTCGTTTTTCACAATGGAGAGGGGACCGCTCCATTTGGATCCCACCGGGAAAAGTCCCGCAAGGACACCGAGCTGCCGTTGCTGACTCGGACGCTATTCCCAATTAACTCACCTAGCACTTTGTCATCTTTCCCGTTTTCACGCTCACGATCTCCTCCACTTGTTGCCACACCCCACCAACCCTTTCCTTGACCATTCCACTCTAGCCCTGGTTAGCAGGCAGCACCCTTGCCTTTCGGCAGAAGGCTGTAGATTCAAATTCCACCCCCCGGAGCTTAAGCATCAGGCTGATAACTGGGGGAGTGCTGCATTATCAGTGGTGCCATCTTCCAGATAAGACACTAAACCAAGACCCCCAGCTGCCCTCTCTGATGGGCATAAAACATCCCATGGCACAATTCAAAGTAGAGTGGGGGATTCCATAGATGGTGCACACTCATGGTGGAGGGAATGGACATTTAAAGTGATGGCTGGGCTTCCAATCTAGAAATTGACATGGTTTTTTAAAAAAAAGTTTTCTCAGCACAGCAAATCCGAAGTCCAAAAGTGGAAAGTGCCAGTCATTATTTTTAATCACACAGTGACTTTTATGGAAAATACAATAGACAGTATTTTCTGCTTAGACTTGCATTAACCCTTGCACAGAGAAAGCCAGAGAGAGAACTCACTGTTTACATGGAATATACACAGCTCAGAGGGCAGCTGGGAAGTGAGTGAGACCTCACACATTCAGGGGCTGTGGAGTGAGACAGACAGCATACACCAGACGCAGCACATGGGGGTAGTTAAGACAGACTCCGAACACAGCTCTCAGCAGCCAGAGGGTAAGACAGACTCCAGATGCAGCACACAAGGGCTAGGGAGTGACACAGACACCTGACACAGGGGCTGGGGAATGAGATAGACACCAGACACAGGGGCTGGGGAGTGAGGCAAACGCCAGACACAGGGACTGGGGAGTGAGATAGAAACCAGACACAGGAGCGAGGGAGTGAGACAGTCACCAGACAGGTGCCAGGCACAGGGGCTGGGGAGTGAGACAAAGCCCAGACGTAGATCACAATGCACCACACGGCCGATCTGAGACCTCACACAGTCTAATTTCTGGGGCTGTCTGCATTCTTAATCTACAAAGTTTCAGAGCTTGGGCCAATGACTCATTGTTTATAGCTGTGACAAGCAGGATTGTTTTATACAGGCAGGTACCCTGCCAAGTGAAAACCCTATGCATTGGTCAGTTTCCTAGTAATTTCCTTGCAAAGCATTCTTTAGACCTGCCGCAAACAGATGTGTCACGGGGTGGGGTTAATGTTTAACTAATGGTTAGTTAAGAAACCAAAGTTCTGTTTACATCTCTCTTGATTCTGGAATTCTGACCTTTCGCACTGTGGTCGACAGGGCCCTCCACCGTGTCCCATCTATTTCACACGCTTTTGCTCTCACTCCTTCCCCTCCCTCCCTGAACCATGATCCGGTTCCCCTTGTCCTCACCTTCCCCCACCCCATATCCCCCCCCCAACCAGCCTCCGCATTCAATGGATCAACCTCTGCCATTTCCGTCACCTCCAGCGTGATGCCACCACCCAACGCATCTTCCCCTCTCTTTCCCTTTCAGCATTCCAAAGGTACCAATCCCTCCATGACACCCTGGTCTGCTCAGTCACCCCCAACACCTTCCCCCTTTCCTATGGCACCTCAATCTTCCACCTTGCTCCCAACCTGATTTTTCTGTTCTTGACCTGCTGCAGTCTTCCAGTGAAGCTCAACACAAACTCCAGGAACTCATCTTTTGACTAGGCATTTTACAGGTTTTCTCTCCACAGATGCCGCCTGACCTGCTGAGTATTCCCAGCATTATTTTGTTTTTGTTTCCTATCGTGGGCTGTTTTTTCCACCGATCCTGTCCGGGATCAGATCATTTGGAAGGAGGAGAAGGGGGATGAAGAGGTAGGGAGGCAACATAAAGCGGCCATTCAGCCCCTCGAGCCTATACCACCATTGAAATATATCATGGCTGATCTGTACCTCAACTCTATTTACTCGTCTTTGCTCCACACTACTTGCCTAACAAAAATCTATCAATCTCGGGCTTGAAAATTTCAATTGACCCCTCCCAGCAGCCATAGCCCTTTAGGGGAGAGGGTTCCACATTCCCACTCCCCTTTGTGTGAAGAAGTACTTCCTGATTCAACCCTGAATGACCTAGCTCTAATTTATGCCCCCTTGGGGGGAATTTTATGCTGGCAGTCGGGGTTTCAACATCGGGGAAATTGATGCCAAGATAACTCTTTTCCAGAAGGCCCACCGAATTTAGTTCCAATCAGGCACTTAAGTAAACAGCGGCGGGCGTTCCATAGGATTTAGGACCCCATCACTGGACGTCCCGCCACTTGGAGAGCTGCCAGCCAATCAGAGGCCGGCAGCTGCAGCGCCCCCACCCCACGGAGGCTCAAGGTAGTCACGGGCGGGAGAGGTCCCACGGGGTTTCGGTCACGGGGGAGGTGGGAGACAGTAAGGGCGGGGGAAGGGGGGGGTGGAATGTCTCCCTTTTCTGATGCCAGGACCCTCGTTCAAGCACCATAATTTTCACCCTTTTGTATTGCAGCCTGCTTGAGATTAAGACCAACATTCCATTTGTGAGGGTATTAAACACGAGGTTGAAGGATTTTAAATTTGAGGCGTTGGTGACTGGAAGCTGGTGAGAATGGAGTTGATGAGGGATCGTGCAACCCATCCCTCCAGACTGACACTGCACTGTCGGAGATGCCGTCTTTCAGATGAGGCGTTAAACCAAGGCCGTGTTTGCCCTCTCGGGTGGGTGAGAAAGATCCCAGGCGGCACTATTCCAAAGAAGAGCAGGGGGGTTCTCCCCGGTGTCCTGGGCCAATACTTATCCTTCAAGTGGCATCATTAAGAAAACAGATGATCTGGTCATTGTTGCGTTGCTGTTTGCGGGATCTTGCTGTGCACCATTCTACTGCTGCTTGTCCTACGTTACAACAGTGGCTACACTTCAAAAGTGCTTCACGGCCTGCCTGCAGAGCTTTGGGGACATCAGAGGTAGTGAAAGGCGCTATAGAAATGCAGATCTTTCTTTGAGCATCTCAGGGGATTCAGGAGGACATCAGATCCTTAACTGGCTTTGGCTGTATTCCTAGATCTTCCTGCATCTGATGTTTCAGTCCCGTTATTTTTGCTTGCTGGAGCTTTCCTGCAAACTTGTCCACATTGAGCATCGGTATTCGACCAGAAAGGAGGTGGCCCTATGCTCGAGTGCCACATTCAATGTGTCAGTGCCAGTTCTGTTTCCTAGGTTGTGTGATTTGGGTCAATGTCTCCATTGAACAGGTGACGAGGGGTAGGAGAACCCACTCCATTTCCAGCCTGCCACCTTTGCAGGGTGATTTCTAGGCAACTGCCTTTCTGCATTCAGGAGAGAGGCCCCCTGGAGTGTGTTAATATTGGCAGAGGTCCCTTTAAATGTGCCAATATTTAAAGGTGTCAAATTTTTCAAGGGGTCCCTTTAAATATGTCAATATTTGCAAGGGATCCCCATGAATGTGTTATATTGCATAGAAATAACAGCACAGAGACAGGCCATTTGGCCCATCAGCTCCATGTTGGCATTTGTGCTTCACATGAGCCTCCTCATCACCCCTTCCTTCATCTCACCCTTTCAGCCTATCCTTCTACTCTTTTATCCCTCAGGGGGATCTGAGCAGTATAATTGATATTACTGGAGGCATCATCAGGAATGCATCAATATTTGCAAGGGGAGAGGGGTTGGGGGAGACCCTACAAATGTCGTACCATCTGAAAGGGGTTCCCCACGTTTTCAGATGTAGCCTCCACACTGCTATCAGTGGGAGGGTGATAGGAGATCAGGGCTGAGGGAGATGCCCAGAGAAAGCCACTTTCATCAGAGTGTTGCCTGACCTCACTTCTGGGTCTTAGTTCTAAAATAAAAACCTATTTTTCATTTGATGTGCTAAAGTTTTGATATATTTTGCAAAGGGTGCATTGAGAGGTGGTCCAAAATCCTTGAGGTGTGTTTGAAATTCTCACTCACTCTCTCTCTCTCTCTCTCTCTCTCTCTTTCTCTTTCTGTTGCAATTAATGTTATAAAAGGTCTTTCAAAATGCCCCCACGTAGCAGCACTGACGCACAGAGGTTTGCAGTGGGTGAGTCACCAGCCTCAGGAGATTGTGTGTCTCCCAAATATAGCCCGTGCCGATGGATCCTGAATACAGATGAGCCCTTCATCAGCCCCCCCTTCCCCTTCGCCCTCCCTCCCCCCCCCCCCCCCCCCCCGCCCCAGAAAAATGAAAACCCATTCATTACCTCTTCAAAGCTTTCGTCTTCGTGTCCCAGACAACAAGGGAGCATGAAGGTGCCGTTGTCTCTCTCACTCACTGTTTCTTGTCCACAACATGCATATCAATCAGACCAGGCAGTGCAGCCTCCGTCCAGTGCTGTATCTGTGATCCAGAGCATTTGAATTTCAATTTTAATGAAATACTCTTCTGTCTCTTGCTAATTCTTTCTCTATTTCTCTCTCTCCTATCTCTTTCCCTATCTCTCTTCATCAATCTCTCTTTCAACTATTTCTCCCCCTCCTATCTCTTTATCAAACTCTCTCTTTCAATTATTTCTCCCTCTCTCTTTCTCTCTCTTACAGTGTCAGTGGGTCGAACTCATTAGCCTCTGCATCAGAAAGTTATTTAGAAAAGAGGAGGCGGAGGGGATATTTAATTGAGGTGTAAAAAATTATGAGGGACCTTGATAGAAGGGATAGGAAAGACATGTTTCCTTTATCAGAGAGGTCAATAACCAGGGGGCAGAGATTTAAAATAATTGGTAGAAGGGATAGAGGGGGATTGAGGAGAATTTTTTTCACCCAGAGGGTGTCTGAAACTCACTACACGAAAGGGTGTTAGAGGCAGAAACCCTCATCACATTTTTAAAAATACTTGGATACGCACTTGAAGTTCTGTAATCTATAGGGCTGCAGACCAAGAATGGAAAATAGTCTGGATTTCTTTTTGGCTGGCACAGACACAATGGGCCGAATGGCCTTCTTCTGTGCCATAACTTTTCTGTGCTTCCCTGTTCAAGTCCCATCCAGAGACTTAAGCACATAATCCAGGCAGTACTGAGGGAGTGCTGCACTGTTGGAGGTGCCATCTTTTGGATGTGAAGTGAAGTTCTCCTCCCCGTATTATAAAAAGGATATAGAGGCAACCGGAGAATGTGCAAAAAAGATTTAATAAAATGATACCAGAACTGAGAGGTTATACCCATCGGGAAAGATTGAATAGGCTAGGGCCCTTTTCTCTAGAAGTCTTGAAGATTATGAAAGAGTTTGGTCGTATAGAGGTGTTCCACTTGCAACAACTAGGGGTCATCAATATATATGTTAACTATATATCAGTTGTGTTTAATTATATGCAGGTGGAGGGCATTAATTGGGGACTTACTTGAGACACTTACTTAAATTATGGTGTGGTTGAGTTAGGAGACGTACGCTTGTAATGTTTTACTCTGTAAATAAATGTAAGACTGAGTCAAGATTGGTTCCAGTAGCATCCTTCACCAACTGGCATTCTGGAATAGAACATGATAGTCACTAACAAATCCGATAGAGAGAATTCAGGGGAAATCTCTTTACCCAGATAACAGTGAGAATGTGGAACTTGCTACCCCAGTTTTCTCGTCCTCTGAAACTCCCCAATGTCCACAGTGGCAATTGGTCATTCACAAGTCCATCTTAACTCTTCTTGGCTGACAAAGGCACAGCTTTGTCAAACACATAAACAGGGAGTGCAATAAAGAACCAAGATATGGAACGGTCAACACTCCGGATGGGGGTTCCAACAACACCTAGAAGGATTTGCATTTATATAGCGCCTTTAACATCACAAGGCACTTCACAGGAACATTATCCAATGAAACTTGACACTGAACCACCTAAGCAGACATTAGGACAGGTGACCGAAGGTTTGGTCAACGAGGTAGGTTTCAAGGAGTGCCTTAAAGGAGGAGAGAGAGGCGGAGAGGTTTAGAGAGGCAGCAGAGTTGTGGAGGAGCTTAAGTTTATGGAAAGTGGAAAATGGGGCCAGGAGTGCGTTGGAACATTCAGGTCTAGAGGTAACAAAGGCATGATGAGGGCTTCAGCAGCAGATGAGCTGAGGTGGAGCGGAGTTGAGTGATGTTGCAGAGTTGGAAGTAGGCAGTCTAAGTGATGCTGACGGATATGCAGGCTCAAAAAGTCCCAAAGAAGTCCACAGCCAATGAAGTCATTTTGAAGTGTAGTCACTGTTGTAATGTTGGAAAAGCAGCAGTCAATGTGTGCACAGCAAGCTCCCACAAATAGCAAAGAGGTGACAATCAGTTTTATTGATGTTGGTCAAGGGATTAATATTGGCCAGAACACCAGGGTGAACTCTCCTGCTCTTCATCCAATAGTGTCGTGAGGCCTTTTAAGTCTACTTGGCAGGACAGACAGCACCTTGGTTTACTGTCTCATTCGAAAGACAGCACTTCCAATAATACAGCACCTCCTCGGTACAGGGAGTGTGTTAAATACAGAATAACTCACAGCTGGAGTGTGTTATATACAGAATACTTCACAGCTGGAGTGTGTTATATAGAGAATAACTCACAGCTGGAGTGTGTTATATACAGAATACCTCACAGCTGGAGTGTGTTATATAGAGAATAAATCACTGCTGGATTGCGTTATTAACAGAATAACTCAGAGCTGGAGTGCTGTAGATACAGAATAAATCACTGCTGGATTGTGTTATAAAGAGAATAAATCACTGCTGGATTGTGTTATTAACAGAATAACCCAGAGCTGGAGTGTGTTATATACAGAATAAATCACTGCTGGATTGTGTTATTAACAGAATAACTCAGAGCTGGAGTGTGTTATATATAGAATAAATCACTGCTGGATTGTGTTATTAACAGAATAACTCAGAGCTGGAGTGCTGTACATACAGAATAAATCACTGCTGGATTGTGTTATAAAGAGAATAAATCACTGCTGGATTGTGTTATATACAGAATAACTCAGAGCTGGAGTGTGTTATATAGAGAATAAATCACTGCTGGATTGTGTTATATACAGAATAACTCAGAGCTGGAGTGTGTTATATAGAGAATAAATCACTGCTGGATTGTGTTATATACAGAAGAACTCAGAGCTGGAGTGTGTTATATACAGAATAACTCAGAGCTGGAGTGTGTTATAAAGAGAATAAATCATTTCTGGATTGTGTTACATACAGAATAACTCAGAGCTGGAGTGTGTTATATAGAGAATAAATCACTGCTGGATTGTGTTATAAAGAGAATAAATCACTGCTGGATTGTGTTACATACAGAATAACTCAGAGCTGGATTGTGTTATAAAGAGAATAAATCACTTCTGGATTGTGTTACATACAGAAGAACTCAGAGCTGGAGTGTGTTATAAAGAGAATTAATCACTGCTGGATTGTGTTACATACAGAAGAACTCAGAGCTGGAGTGTGTTATAAAGAGAATAAATCACTGCTGGATTGTGTTACATACAGAATAACTCAGAGCTGGAGTGGGTTATATAGAGAATAAATCACTGCTGGATTGTGTTATTAACAGAATAACTCAGAGCTAGAGTGTGTTATATAGAGAATAAATCACTGCTGGATTGTGTTATTAACAGAATAACTCAGAGCTGGAGTGTGTTATATAGAGAATAACTCAGAGCTGGAGTATGTTATATACAGAATAACTCAGAGCTGGAGTGTGTTATATACAGAATAACTCAGAGCTGGAGTGTGTTATATACAGAATAACTTAGATCTGGATTGTGTTATATACAGAATAAATCACTGCTGGATTGTGTTATAAAGAGAATAAATCACTGCTGGATTGTGTGATATACAGAATAACTCAGAGCTGGAGTGTGTTATATACAGAATAACTCAGAGCTGGAGTGTGTTATATACAGAATAACTCAGAGCTGGAGTATGTTATATACAGAATAACTCAGAGCAGGAGTGTGTTATATACAGAATAACTCAGAGCTGGAGTGTGTTATATACAGAATAAATCAGAGCTGGAGTGTGTTATATACAGAATAACTCAGAGCTGGAGTATGTTATATACAGAATAACTCAGAGCTGGAGTGTGTTATATACAGAATAACTCAGAGCTGGAGTATGTTATATACAGAATAACTCAGAGCTGGAGTGTGTTATATACAGAATAACTCAGAGCTGGAGTATGTTATATACAGAATAACTTAGATCTGGATTGTGTTATATACAGAATAACTCACAGCTGGAGTGTGTTATATACAGAATAACTCAGATCTGGATTGTGTTATATACAGAATAACTCAGAGCTGGATTGTGTTATATAGAGAATAAATCACTGCTGGATTGTGTTATTAACAGAATAACTCAGAGCTGGAGTGTGTTATATAGAGAATAAATCACTGCTGGATTGTGTTATTAACAGAATAACTCAGAGCTGGAGTGTGTTATATAAAGAATAAATCACTGCTGGATTGTGTTATAAAGAGAATAAATCACTGCTGGATTGTGTTATATACAGAATAACTCAGAGCTGGAGTGTGTTACATAGAGAATAAATCACTGCTGGATTGTGTTATATACAGAATAACTCAGAGCTGGAGTGTGTTATATACAGAATAACTCAGACCTGGAGTATGTTATATACAGAATAACTTAGATCTGGATTGTGTTATATACAGAATAACTCACAGCTGGAGTGTGTTATATACAGAATAACTCAGATCTGGATTGTGTTATATACAGAATAACTCAGAGCTGGAGTGTGTTATATAGAGAATAAATCACTGCTGGATTGTGTTATATACAGAATAACTCAGAGCTGGAGTATGTTATATACAGAATAACTTAGATCTGGATTGTGTTATATACAGAATAACTCACAGCTGGAGTGTGTTATATACAGAATAACTCAGATCTGGATTGTGTTATATACAGAATAACTCAGAGCTGGAGTGTGTTATATAGAGAATAAATCACTGCTGGATTGTGTTATATACAGAATAACTCAGAGCTGGAGTGTGTTATATATAGAATAAATCACTGCTGGATTGTGTTACATACAGAATAACTCAGAGCTGGAGTGTGTTATATAGAGAATAAATCACTGCTGGATTGTGTTATATACAGAATAACTCAGAGCTGGAGTGTGTTATATACAGAATAACTCAGAGCTGGAGTGTGTTATATACAGAATAACTCAGAGCTGGATTGTGTTACATACAGAATAACTCAGAGCTGGATTGTGTTATATATAGAATAACTCACAGCTGGAGTGTGTTATATACAGAATAACTCAGAGCTGGAGTGTGTTATATATAGAATAACTCAGAGCTGAAGTGTGTTATATACAGAATAACTCAGAGCTGGAGTGCGGTATATACAGAATAACTCAGAGCTGGAGTGTGTTATATAGAGAATAAATCACTGCTGGATTGTGTTATATACAGAATAACTCAGAGCTGGAGTGTGTTATATACAGAATAACTCACAGCTGGAGTGTGTTATATACAGAATAACTCAGAGCTGGAGTGTGTTATATACAGAATAACTCACAGCTGGAGTGTGTGATATACAGAATAACTCACAGCTGGAGTGTGTTATATACAGAATAACTCAGAGCTGGAGTGTGTTATATACAGAATAACTCACAGCTGGAGTGTGTTATATACAGAATAACTCAGAGCTGGAGTGTGTTATATACAGAATAACTCAGAGCTGGAGTGTGTTATATATAGAATAAATCACTGCTGGAGTGTGTTATATACAGAATAACTCAGAGCTGGAGTGTGTTATATACAGAATAACTCAGAGCTGGAGTGTGTTATATATAGAATAAATCACTGCTGGAGTGTGTTATATACAGAATAACTCAGAGCTGGAGTGTGTTATATATAGAATAACTCACAGCTGGAGTGTGTTATATACAGAATAACTCAGAGCTGGAGTGTGTTATATATAGAATAAGTCACTGCTGGAGTGTGTTAGATATAGAATAACTCACAGCTGGAGTGTGTTATATACAGAATAACTCAGAGCTGGAGTGTGTTATATATAGAATAAATCACTGCTGGAGTGTATTATATACAGAATAACTCACAGCTGGAGTGTGTTATATATAGAATAAATCACTGCTGGAGTGTGTTATATACAGAATAACTCAGAGCTGGAGTGTGTTATATAGAGAATAAATCACTGCTGGAGTGTGTTATATACAGAATAACTCAGAGCTGGAGTGTGTCATATACAGAATGACTCAGAGCTGGAGTGTGTTATATACAGAATAACTCACAGCTGGACTGTGTTCTATACAGAATAACTCAGAGCTGGAGTGTGTCATATACAGAATGACTCAGAGCTGGAGTGTGTTATATATAGAATAAATCACTGCTGGAGTGTGTTATATACAGAATAACTCACAACTGGTGTGTATTATATACAGAATAACTCACAACTGGAGTGTGTTATGTACAGAATAACTCACCGCTGGAGTGTGTTATATACAGAATAACTCACAGCAAGTGTGTGTTATATACAGAATAACTCACAGCTGGAGTGTGTTATATTCAGAATAACTCACATCTGGATTGTGTTAAAGACAGAATAACTCACAGCTGGATTGTGTTATATACAGAATAACTCACAGCTGGATTGTGTTATATACAGAATATCTCACAGCTGTATTGTGTTATATGCAGAATAACTCACAGCTGGATTGTGTTATATATAGAATAACCCACAGCTGGAGTGTGTTATTAACAGAATAAATCACTGCTGGAGTGTCTTATTAACAGAATAACCCACAGCTGGAGTGTGTTATATGCAGAATAAATCACTGCTGGAGTGTGTTATTAACAGAATAACCCACAGCTGGAGTGTGTTATATGCAGAATAAATCACTGCTGGAGTGTGTTATTAACAAAATAACCCATAGCTGGAGTGTGTTATATATAGAATAAATCACTGCTGGATTGTGTCATTAACACAATAACTCAGAGCTGGAGTGTGTTATATGGAGAATAAATCACTGCTGGATTGTGTTACATACAGAATAACTCAGAGCTGGAGTGTGTTATATAGAGAATAAATCACTGCTGGATTGTGTTACATACAGAATAACTCAGAGCTGGAGTGTGTTATATAGAGAATAAATCACAGCTGGAGTGTGTTATTAACAGAATAACTCAGAGCTGGAGTGTGTTATATATAGAATAAATCACTGCTGGAGTGTGTTATATGCAGAATAAATCATTGCTGGAGTGTGTTTTTAACAGAATAACCCACAGCTGGATTGTGTTATATATAGAATAACTCACAGCTGCAGTGTGTTATATATAGAACAAATCACTGCTGGAGTGTGTTATTAACAGAATAACCCACAGCTGGAGTGTGTAATATATAGAATAAATCACTGCTGGAGAGTGTTATTAACAGAATAACCCACAGCTGGATTGTGTTCTATATAGAATAACTCAGAGATGGAGTGTGTTATATATAGAATAACCCACAGCTGGAGTGTGTTATTAACAGAATAACCCACAGCTGGAGTGTGTAATATATAGAATAAATCACTGCTGGAGAGTGTTGTTAACAGAATAAATCACTGCTGGATTGTGTTATATGCAGAATAAATCACTGCTGGAGTGTGTTATTAACAGAATAACCCACAGCTGGATTGTGTTCTATATAGAATAACCCACAGCTGGAGTGCGTTATATATAGAATAACCCACAGCTGGAGTGTGTTATATATAGAATAAACCACAGCTGGAGTGTGTTATATATAGAATAACCCACAGCTGGAGTGTGTTATATATAGAATAACCCACAGCTGGAGTGTGTTATATATAGAATAAACCACAGCTGGAGTGTGTTATATATAGAATAAATCACTGCTGGAGTGTGTTATTAACAGAATAACCCACAGCTGGAGTGTGTTATATATAGAATAACCCACAGCTGGAGTGTGTTATATATAGAATAAATCACTGCTGGAGTGTGTTATTAACAGAATAACCCACAGCTGGAGTGTGTTATATATAGAATAACCCACAGCTGGAGTGTGTTATATATAGAATAAATCACTGCTGGAGTGTGTTATTTACAGAATAACCCACAGCTGGAGTGTGTTATATATAGAATAACCCACAGCTGGAGTGTGTTATATATAGAATAACCCACAGCTGGAGTGTGTTATATATAGAATAAATCACTGCTGGAGTGTGTTATTTACAGAATAACCCACAGCTGGAGTGTGTTATATATAGAATAACCCACAGCTGGAGTGTGTTATATACAGAATAAATCACTGCTGGAGAGTGTTATTAACAGAATAAATCACTGCTGGATTGTGTTATATACAGAATAAATCACTGCTGGAGTGTGTTATTTACAGAATAACCCACAGCTGGAGTGTGTTATATACAGAATAAATCACTGCTGGAGAGTGTTATTAACAGAATAAATCACTGCTGGATTGTGTTATATGCAGAATAAATCACTGCTGGAGTGTGTTATTAACAGAATAACCCACAGCTGGATTGTGTTCTATATAGAATAACCCACAGCTGGAGTGTGTTATATATAGAATAAATCACTGCTGGAGTGTGTTATTAACAGAATAACCCACAGCTGGAGTGTGTTATATATAGAATAAATCACTGCTGGAGTGTGTTATTAACAGAATAACCCACAGCTGTAGTGTGTTATATATAGAATAAACCACAGCTGGAGTGTGTTATATATAGAATAAATCATTGCTGGAGTGTGTTATATACAGAATAAATCACTGCTGGAGTGTATTATTTACAGAATAACCCACAGCTGGAGTGTGTAATATACAGAATAACCCACAGCTGGAGTGTGTTATATACAGAATAACTCACTGCAGGAGTGTGTTATTAACAGAATAAACCACAGCTGGAGTGTGTTATATACAGAATAACCCACAGCTGGAGTGTGTTATATATAGAATAAATCACTGCTGGAGTGTGTTATATACAGAATAAATCACTGCTGGAGTGTGTTATTAACAGAATAAACCACAGCTGGAGTGTGTTATATACAGAATAACCCACACCTGGAGTGTGTTATATATAGAATAAATCACTGCTGGAGTGTGTTATATACAGAATAAATCACTGCTGGAGTGTGTTATTAACAGAATAACCCACAGCTGGAGTGTGTTATATATAGAATAAATCACTGCTGGAGTGTGTTATTAACAGAATAACCCACAGCTGGAGTGTGTTATACAGAAAGTAACACACAGCTGGAGTTTGTTAGAAGCAGAATAACTCACAGCTGGAGTGTGTTTTATAGAAAATAACACACAGCTGGAGTTTGTTATAAACAGAATAACTCACAGCTGGAGTGTGTTATATAGAAAATAACTCACAGCTGGAGATTGTTATAAACAGAATAACTCACAGCTGGAGTGTGTTATATATAGAATAACTCACTGCTGGAGTGTGTTATATAGAAAATAACACACAGCTGGAGATTGTTATAAACAGAATAACTCACAGCTGGAGTGTGTTATATAGAAAATAACTCACAGCTGGAGATTGTTATAAACAGAATAAATCACTGCTGGAGTGTGTTATATAGAAAATAACTCACAGCTGGAGATTGTTATAAGCAGAATAAATCGCTGCTGGAGTGTGTTATTAACAGAATAAACCACAGCTGGAGTGTGTTATAAACAGAATACTCACAGCTGGAGTGTGTTATATATAGAATAAATCACTGCTGGAGTGTGTTATTAACAGAATAACTCACAGCTGGAGTGTGTTATACACAGAATAACTCACAACTGGTGTGTGTTATATACAGAATAACTCACAACTGAAGTGTGTTATGTACAGAATAACTCACCGCTGGAGTGTGTTATATACAGAATAACCCACAGCTGGAGTGTGTTATATGCAGAATAATTCACAGCTGGAGTGTGTTATATACAGAATAACTCACAGCAAGTGTGTGTTATATACAGAATAACTCACAGCTGGAGTGTGTTATATTCAGAAAAACTCACATCTGGATTGTGTTAAATACAGAATAACTCACAGCTGGATTGTGTTAAAGACAGAATAACTCACAGCTGGAGTGTGTTATATACAGAATATCTCACAGCTGTATTGTGTTACACGCAGAATAACTCACAGCTGGATTGTGTTATATCCAGAATAACTCACTGCTGGATTGTGTTATATACAGAATAACTCAGAGCTGGAGTGTGTTATATACAGAATATCTCACAGCCTCTTTGTGTTATGTGCATGATAACATCCAGGTGGATTGTGTTATAATCAGAATAACCCACAGCTGGATTGTGTTCTATATAGAATAACCCACAGCTGGAGTGTGTTATATATAGAATAAATCACTGCTGGAGTGTGTTATTAACAGAATAACCCACAGCTGGAGTGTGTTATATATAGAATAAATCACTGCTGGAGTGTGTTATTAACAGAATAACCCACAGCTGTAGTGTGTTATATTAAGAATAAACCACAGCTGGAGTGTGTTATATATAGAATAAATCATTGCTGGAGTGTGTTATATACAGAATAAATCACTGCTGGAGTGTATTATTTACAGAATAACCCACAGCTGGAGTGTGTAATATACAGAATAACCCACAGCTGGAGTGTGTTATATACAGAATAACTCACTGCAGGAGTGTGTTATTAACAGAATAAACCACAGCTGGAGTGTGTTATATACAGAATAAACCACAGCTGGAGTGTGTTATATATAGAATAACCCACAGCTGGAGTGTGTTATATACAGAATAACTCACTGCAGGAGTGTGTTATTAACAGAATAAACCACAGCTGGAGTGTGTTATATACAGAATAACCCACAGCTGGAGTGTGTTATATATAGAATAAATCACTGCTGGAGTGTGTTATATACAGAATAAATCATTGCTGGAGTGTGTTATTAACAGAATAAACCACAGCTGGAGTGTGTTATATACAGAATAACCCACACCTGGAGTGTGTTATATATAGAATAAATCACTGCTGGAGTGTGTTATATACAGAATAAATCACTGCTGGAGTGTGTTATTAACAGAATAACCCACAGCTGGAGTGTGTTATATATAGAATAAATCACTGCTGGAGTGTGTTATTAACAGAATAACCCACAGCTGGAGTGTGTTATACAGAAAGTAACACACAGCTGGAGTTTGTTAGAAGCAGAATAACTCACAGCTGGAGTGTGTTTTATAGAAAATAACACACAGCTGGAGTTTGTTATAAACAGAATAACTCACAGCTGGAGTGTGTTATATAGAAAATAACTCACAGCTGGAGATTGTTATAAACAGAATAACTCACAGCTGGAGTGTGTTATATATAGAATAACTCACTGCTGGAGTGTGTTATATAGAAAATAACACACAGCTGGAGATTGTTATAAACAGAATAACTCACAGCTGGAGTGTGTTATATAGAAAATAACTCACAGCTGGAGATTGTTATAAACAGAATAAATCACTGCTGGAGTGTGTTATATAGAAAATAACTCACAGCTGGAGATTGTTATAAACAGAATAAATCACTGCTGGAGTGTGTTATTAACAGAATAACCCACAGCTGGAGTGTGTTATAAACAGAATACTCACAGCTGGAGTGTGTTATATATAGAATAAATCACTGCTGGAGTGTGTTATTAACAGAATAACTCACAGCTGGAGTGTGTTATACACAGAATAACTCACAACTGGTGTGTGTTATATACAGAATAACTCACAACTGAAGTGTGTTATGTACAGAATAACTCACCGCTGGAGTGTGTTATATACAGAATAACCCACAGCTGGAGTGTGTTATATGCAGAATAACTCACAGCTGGAGTGTGTTATATACAGAATAACTCACAGCAAGTGTGTGTTATATACAGAATAACTCACAGCTGGAGTGTGTTATATTCAGAATAACTCACATCTGGATTGTGTTAAATACAGAATAACTCACAGCTGGATTGTGTTAAAGACAGAATAACTCACAGCTGGAGTGTGTTATATACAGAATATCTCACAGCTGTATTGTGTTACACGCAGAATAACTCACAGCTGGATTGTGTTATATCCAGAATAACTCACTGCTGGATTGTGTTATATACAGAATAACTCAGAGCTGGAGTGTGTTATATACAGAATATCTCACAGCCTCTTTGTGTTATGTGCATGATAACATCCAGGTGGATTGTGTTATAATCAGAATAACCCACAGCTGGAGTGTGTTATATATAGAATAAATCACTGCTGGAGTGTGTTATTAACAGAATAACCCACAGCTGGATTGTGTTATATACAGAATAATACACAGCTGGATTGTGTTATAATCAGAATAACCCACAGCTGAATTGTGTTATACATAGAATAACTCACATCTGGAGTGTGTTATATACAGAATAACACACATCTGGAGTGTGTTACATACAGAATATCTCACAGCTGGATTGTTTTATGTACAGAATAACATACACTTGGAGTGTGTTATATGCAGAATAACTCACACCTGGAGTGTGTTCTGTACAGAATAACTCACAACTGGAGTGTGTTATATACAGAATAACTCACAGCTGGATTGTTCCATATACAGAATAACTTACAGCTGGATTGTGTTATATACAGAATAACTCACAGCTGGATTGTGTTACATGCACAATAACTCACAGCTGGATTGTGTTATATACAGAATAACTCACAGCTGGAGTGTGTTACATGCACAATAACTCACAGCTGGATTGTGTTATATACAGAATAACTCACAGCTGGATTGTGTTATATACAGAATAACTCACAGCTGGAGTGTGTTCTATGCAGAATAACTCTCAGCTGGATTGTGTTACATGCAGAATAACTCACAGCTGGATTTTGTTATATACAGAATAACTCACAGCTGGATTGTGTTCTATACAGAATAACACACAGCTGGAGTGTGTTATATACAGAATAACTCATAGCTGGAGTGTGTTATATACAGAATAACTCACAGCTGGATTGTGTTATGTACAGAATAACTCACAGCTGGATTGTGTTACATGCATAATAACTCACAGCTGGATTGTGTTATATACAGAATAACCCACAGCTGGATTGTGTTATATACAGAATAACTCACAGCTGGATTGTGTTCCGTGCATAATAACTCACAGCTGGATTGTGTTATATACAGAATAACTCGTAGCTGGATTGTGTTATATACAGAATAACTCACAGCTGGATTGTGTTATATACAGAATAACTCACAGCTGGATTGTGTTATATTCAGAATAACTCACAGCTGGCGTGTGACTCACAGTTTGGAGCGTGTTTTATACAAGACATGCTGTTAAATATTTGTTAGAATTTTATTCCCTGGCTCTTCCACTTCTGACAGTACTGAATCTGGCTGCATTACAGAATCTACAGGCACAATGTGTCCTCCAGCATATCAGCCAAATCTATATGCAGCTCAAGCGAGCAGGCATTTACAGCTATTCCATCATGGAAGGCAGTTGCCTGGAGAGGAACCAGACTGATTGCACCCTCTACTTGGCACTGAGGACAATTAAAAAGCTTGCGCTGTATTTCCTGAGAACCAGCGAGCAGCAGAGACTCGGGATTAAATCTCGGAAACTGCTGGTCTCTAAGACACAGGAACTATTAGTTTAAGCACATGCAATTTGTTATAATTTAAAAGTGTGGTGTACAATCACTTTAATTATGTTAAAATTAACATTATTTTCTGTAAACCCAAACAGATATGGATATTGAAGAATATCTAGGCACACTTCAAGGGAGTTATAATTTCCAATTTTAATTTGAATTAGATAACTCCTTCGGCCGCACAACAACATCTAATTATAATAAATTAAGTATAAATTATTATCTCCCGAATTAGGATGAATGATGTTCAGTCACCTCAGGGAACAGTCATGTCGATCTCCGTCTCCACACAGAACTCCACTATTCACTGGGACCATCTCCTCACTGAGACAATCTCCTCCCTGTGGCCGTCTCCTCCCTGAGACTATCTCCTCACTGAGCTCTGTTTCCACACTCCCATCTCCTCACTGATCCCATCTCCTCACTGTTCCTGTCTCCTCACGAAGCCCATCTCCACACTTGGCCCATCTCCTCTCTGAGACCACCTCCTCACTGGGGTCATCTCCTCGCTGTTCCTGTCTCCTCACAAAGCCCATCTCCACACTGGGCCCATCTCCTCACTGAGACCATCTCATCGCTGAGACCTTCTCCTCACTGATCCCATCTCCTCACTGTTCCTGTCTCCTCACTGATCCCATCTCCTCACTGTTCCTGTCTCCTCACTGAGCCCATCTCCTTACTGGGACCATCTCCTCTCTGGGACCATCTCCTCACTGGGGTCTACTTCTCACTGATCCTGTATTCTCTCTCCTACTCCCCTTTTGTTCTGTGTATTCATCCTAGACACTTAGCAAGTCAGCATCATCAGAAGGTGACCTGTATATTTAAAGAGGACCCTTTGGTTCAGGTGAGTGACCCTGTCACCTGCAATTTAGAAATCCAGTCGCCAATTGGGCGTGGACGGGGTGGTGAATGGTTAAACCCACTGTTCCACTTTAATTGCCCCCCTTGCCCAGTCTCCGCTGGGGGAGGGAAAAATCCAGTTACACATTCTCATCCAAGCATGCTCTCTACAGACAATGACTGTCTGGAATTCTCTACCCCAGACAGTTGTGGAGGCTAGATCACTGAAAGTGTTTAAAGAGGAGGTAGATAGGTTTTTGAAATATCGAGGAGTTGAGGGCTATGAGGAGCTGGCACGACAGAGGAGTTGAGGTCTGGGGCACATCAGCCATGATCTTATTGAATGGCGGGGCTGGTTTGAGGGGCCGAATGGCCTATTCCTGCTCCCATTTCTTATGTTCTTATGTTCTAGTTCACTTACATTCACACACTCAAACTTAGGCACTAAATGACACACCCACAACCAACTCTGAAACACAAGCACACACAACTACTGACATCCGCACCCACCCAGGCCTATACATTCATGATGGTCTAATGCTACTCACACACCCGTCAGCTCACACTTATAGGCCCAGGCGGGCTCCTCCTGTGTATTTAAGTTTAGGAAGCTGCACAAAAACAAATGGTCTCATTCTAACTTATTAAATGCAGCTGGCAAAGAGCCAGCACAATCAGATTAGCTTCAAGTAAGCTCTCCTTGAAACAAAGCACATCAGTGGCTATTTATAAATGAATTTCAGAGGCAATATACTTCATTTTATTACAGCTAGGCTGCAGTACCAATAAAGAAACGTCAGACTCCATCACTGAGAGGACAGCAGATAGATAAAGCCCACAAAACATCACCGGCTACACAATAACGCAGTAAAAGGAGCCCAATGTGGAAAACAAGTTCATGATTTTGCTGTGACTCCCAGGGCAGGTACAGCATGGGGGTTAGATACAGAGTAAAGCTCCCTCTACACTGTCCCCATCAAATACTCCCAGGACAGATACAGCACGGGGGTTAGATACAGAGTAAATCTCCCTCTACACTGTCCCCATCAAACACTCCCAGGACAGGTACAGCACAGGGTTAGATACAGAGTAAAGCTCCCTCTACACTGTCCCCATCAAACACTCCCAGGACAGGTACAGCACGGGGTTAGATACAGAGTAAATCTCCCTCTACACTGTCCCCATCAAACACTCCCAGGACAGGTACAGCACAGGGTTAGATACAGAGTAAAGCTCCCTCTATACTGTCCCCATCAAACACTCCCAGGACAGGTACAGCACGGGGTTAGATACAGGGTAAAGCTCCCTCTACACTGTCCCCATCAAATACTCCCAGGACAGGTACAACACGGGGTTAGATACAGAATCTCCACTCTTGAATACCAATACACGCTCCCAACATTCCCAGTGCTAACTCGTGAAATATAAACTTAGGTCCTTCACGAGCCTTCACCATAATTTCAATTATCCTTCTGGTCGAATAGCTGCCTTTTGTACTGTATCGTTCTGTGATTCTATAGCAGGGTAGTGGGATTAATTGGATAGCTCTTTCGAAGAGCTGGCACAATCTTGATAGGCCGAATGGCCTCCTTCTGTGTTGTATCAATTCATGATTCTGTGATAATGTGAGACGGTTGTTTGCTGCAATCAGCAGCGAAGCAGTGACATCTTTGAGTTGTTGCTCACACATCTCCAACGCCTGAGAATTCTCGCATTCATTTCTATTCTCATATACATCAGGAACTATCTGGGAGACTTGTGCCAAAGCATGGGGTGCGCCAGCTTTAGAGGGAATGGGGCAGAACTGGCCTTTATTCAGCACCATTCATATCCTAACAATGCCCCAGAGTGCTTCACTGTCCACCAATGACTTTGGGAGTCAGGGCAACTATTGTCACCGAGACAAAGCATTGCCATCAATTGTGCACAAGATCCCACCAGCATATGGAATAAATTAACAAGTAATCTTTTAAGTGATGTTGGTGAGAGTCAGAGAAATGTACAGCACAGGAGGAGGCTATTCAGCCCATCGTGCCTGTGCTGGCTCTTTGAAAGAACAGTCATGCTTAGTCCCATATTCCCGCTGTTTGTCCGTAACCCTTTAAATTCCTCATCCTCAAATACCCATCCAACTCCCTTGGAAAGTTATTTATAGAATCAGCTTCCACCACATTTTACGTTTGAGCATTCCGAATCCCAAAAAAATTTCTCCTCATCTCCCCTCTTGCCAATGGTTTTGAATCTACGACCTCTGGTTATTGACCCACTCACCGCAGGGAACAGTTTTTCTCTCTCTGCCCGATCAAAGCCTCTCATCATCTTGAAAACCTTTATTCGATCTCCTTTTAATCTTGTCCGTTCCAAGGAGAACAGTCCTAATTTTACCAACCTTTCCTCATAACTGAAGTCCCTCATCATTGGTAACATCCTGGTAAACCTCCTCCATGCCCTTTCTAAGGCCTTTGCATCTTTCCTGAAGAGTGGTGTCCAGAATTGTCCACAATACTCCAGCTGAGGCCTAACCAGCAAGTTATAAAAATCTCTTTCCTTTAATATTGTATTCCTCAATTCATAAACCGAGTAACGCTTATGCTTTTTTTAACCACCTTATCAATCAGCCCTGGCACCTTTAAGGATTTGTGTATATGGACACCAATGTCTCTATCCTTTTCAAAAGTGATGTGAGGTGAGAGTGATTGCCCCGGACAGCAAGGCAATATTTGACTGAGTGCGGCATCAAGGGGCCCTAGCCAAACTGAGCTCAATGGGAATCAGGGGGAAAACTCTCCACTGGTTGGAGTCATACCTAGCACAAAGGAAGATGGTTGTGGTTGTTGGAGGCCAATCATCTCAGCCCCTGGGCATCGCTGTAGGAGTTCCTCAGGGTAGTGTCCTAGGCCCAACCAGCTACGTCATCAATGATCTTCCAGCCATCATAAGGTCAGAAGTGATGATGTTTGCTGATGATTGCACGATGTTCAGCACCATTCGCAACTCTTCAGAAACTGAAACAGTTCATGTCCATATGCAGCAAGAACTGGACAACATTCATGCTTGGGCTGATAAATGGGCGGCACAGTGGCGCAGTGGTTAGCACCGCAACCTCACAGCTCCAGGGACCCGGGTTCGATTCTGGGTACTGCCTGTGCGGAGTTTGCAAGTTCTCCCTGTGTCTGCGTGGGTTTTCGCCGGGTGCTCCGGTTTCCTCCCACATCCAAAAGACTTGCAGGTGATAGGTAAATTGGCTGTTGTAAATTGCCCCTAGTGATAGGGAGTGTGGGATTACTGTAGGGTTAGTATAAATGGGTGGTTGTTGGTCGGCACAGACTCGGTGGGCCGAAGGACCTGTTTCAGTGTTGTATCTATAAATAAATAAACATTCGTGCCACCCAAGTGCCAGGCAATGACCATCTCCAACAAGAGAGAATCTAACCATCTGCCTTGACATTCAACTACCATCGCTGAATCCCCCACTATCAACACCCTGGGGTTACCATTGACCAGAAACTGAACTAGACCAGCCACATAAATACTGTGCCTACAAGGGCAGGTGAGAAACTGGGAATTCTGTGGCAAGTAACTCACCTCCTGACTTCCCAAATCCTATCCACCATCTACAAGGCACAAGTCAGGAGTGTGATGGAATACTCTCCACTTGCCTGGATAAGTGCAGCTCCAGCAACACTCATGAAGCATGACACCATCCGGGACAAAGCAGCCTGCTTGATCGACACCCCATCCACAAACATTCACCCCATCCACCACCTTCAACATTCACTCCCTCCACCACTGGTGCACAGTGGCAGCAGTGTGTACCATCTACAAGATGCACTGCAGCAACTCATCACACCTCCTTCGACAACATCTTCCAAACTTGTGACCTCTTCCACCTAGAAGAACAAGGACAGCAGATGCATGGGAACACCACCACCTGCACGTTCCCCTCCAACTCACACACCATCCTGACTTGGAACTATATTGCCATTTCTTCACTGTCACTGGGTCAAAATCCTGGAACTCCCTCCCTAACAGCACTGTGGGTGTACCTGCACCAGATGGGCTGCAGCGGTTCAAGAAGGCAGCTCACCACCACCTTCTCCAGGATGGGCAACAAAGGCTGGTTTGCCAGTGATGCCCACATCCCATGAAAGAATGAAAAAGAATTGTGCCTTTTATAGTATACTGTCTTTCTATATTAATCCTTCCAAAGTGCATCACTTCACACTTCTCTGCACTTCACCATCCTATGTTATGCTGAAGTTTATAACTATCCTCATCACTATCTACTACTTTTCCAAGTTTCCTATCATCTGCAAACTTTATAATGCCTCCTATGTGGCACGTTGTTGAATGCCTTCCAAAAGACCGTACAACATCTACTGCGCTACCTCGATGAACCTTCCTGTTACACCGTCAAACAGTTCAACAAGTTAGTCAGGCTTTTAACAAATCCATGCTGGCTCTCCTTGATTAACCCGTGCCTTTCCAAATGAAGGTTTATTTTGTCCCTGATAATGGTTTCCAATAACATCCCCATCGCTGATGTTAGGCTGACCGGCCTGTAGTTTCCTGGTTTATCCATCTCTTCTTTCTTGAACCATGCTATAATATTAACAATCCTCCAGCACTACTCCTGTATCCAATGAGAATTGAAAGATTGCAATCAACACATCCACTATTTCTACCTTTGCTTCTTCCAGCAATCTCAGGTGCATTCCATCTGGGTCAGTTGCCTTACCAATTTCAATAATGCTGATATTTTAGTATGTCTTCTCTATCTATTACAAACCTGTCCATAACATCCTTCTCCTCTTATAGTGGAACCTTCAAATCATCCACTTCTTTTACGAAGACAGATGCAAAGTACTCAATACTTTACCCATGTCCTCTGCCTGGTCCCTTTCCACAATTACTCTAAATTGAATTACTGTTAGCTAGATACTCTCGTACTGTAGCACCCTGCACTTTCCTTACTTCATTTCGCAGAATCTGAACCAAGTTCTTTAGTGGACTGGAGCCATATTGATTGAGAATGTTGTCTTGGGCACAAAGCAGCAAGTCATTTCCTTCCCTACCCTTTCACTGTGTTTTACCCAGTCTAGATTAGGTAATTAATGTTTCCTCATATTACTACTCTATTTTTGCTGCATGCCTTTTGAAATTTGCCAACAAATTTGCTCATCTATCTCCTTCTCACTGTTGGAGTCTATAAACTTCCCAGCAATGTTAACAGCTCCCCTTCTGTTCCTTAACTCAAGCCAAATAGATTCGGTCCAAAACCATCCAGTATATCCTTTCTATTTCGAGAGTGCCAAATTAGATTTTTTTATAAAATATGCTCTTGCCTCTGAGTCAGAAGGCTGTGGGTTCAAGACCCACTCCAGGACTTGAGCACAAAAATCGACGCTGACGATCCAGTGCAGTGCCGAGGGTGTGCTGCATTGTCGTAGGCACTGTCTTTCGGATGAGATGTTAAACTGAGGCTCTGTCTGCCTGCTCGGGTGGATGTAAAAGATCCCATGGCACTATTTCAAAGAAGAGCAGGGGGAGTTCTCCCCGGTGTCCTGGCCAATATTTATCCCTCAACCAGCATCAATAAAACAGATGATCTGGTGTTTATCACATTGTTGTCTGTGGGAGCTTGCTGTGCACAAATTGGCTGCCCTGCTTCCTACAACAGTGACTGCACTTCAAAAGTGGCTGTGCAGCGCTTAGGGACATCCTGAGGTCATCAATGGTGCTATAAAAATGCAAGTTCTTTTGGATGAGTGAAGAATAATGTATTAATGTCAGGAGCCCATCTGCATCTTTGTGGACATGTCATTTACAACTGGCTGTGGGAATGTCAGTAAGCAAACTAATTGTGTTGAATTAAACCCAGGAGACTCCTTGTCATTAACCAGGCCACAGCTAGTGAATTACTTTAACCCAAGGACCATTACACAAATGTCAAGCTCTGACAGCACGTTCTACCTTGTGGTTCCGGCGTCCCAGTGAGTTAATGACTCCCCCGTGGCATGAAATCAAACGCAAAGGGGAAATCCGTCATTCATTCCCTGCTACTCGTTGCAATTCTGGTTCTGACACTGCACCTCAAAAGCCGCTAGAAAGCGGTGGCTGTTTTCGTCTTCCTGAAGGTCTCAATGCTTCTTTCCACTCAGTGGAAGGTGCCCTGAGTTCCCACTTCTCTCCCCGTGGCTGCCCCTTGTACCTTGCCTGGTTGGCTGTGCTTTATGGCGAGGGGGAAATTGCCTGGCCCTTCGACTGTGGGAGGCATCACAGAGTAAGAGCTAATCCTGTCATCTCTCTCAAGGTCCAACCCCATGCAATTTCCAGCAGGGTGTCTTTAGATAGCGATCAGACGTGGAATCCCACTGGCGTCCCTCCCCCATCCACTTCCTTCCTTAACCCCTACCCCATGTGGCTGACGCCCTCTCCTAAATCCAGCAGTACTGAGGCCAGTTGAAGCATCCCTACTCCAGTGTAATGCAAGCCCACAAGGACCAGAAGGCCCCAGGTTCCTTTGCGACTCTGTGCCGGGTTAAGCCAACCCCAACCGGGGCAACCAGCAGCACGGCTGCAGTCGACCAGTGTCCTTGAGCTAGGAAGGGGTGAACCCAGGGCTCGACAGGGTAGATGCAGGAAGGATGTCCCTGCACACTAATCATGTCCCCGCTGTCATTACACAATGACAGGATCGGGCCTCATTGTGATGCCACCCGCAGTTGAACAGTTTCCACAGCATTCACAGCCTAAGCTCACAAATGAGCATTCGCCACTTGGGCAAGATCCCAGAGGATGACTGGAGCTCACAGGAAGAGAGAGTGGGAGGACAATTGTTAGCAATCTACAAGGTCAGGTTGGCTCAGCTGGTGACATCCAGTCAGAAGGTTAGGAGCTCAAATCCCACTCCAGAAATTTGCACCCGTAGGTGGGTCAGCATCCTGGGGCTCATTACCCAACAGTGCTGAGGGCGTGTCGTCACCACATGGCACTGCAGAGTTTCAGGAAGAGGCTAGGCTTGTATTCATTTAGTATCGAAGATTAAGTGGTGATCTAATTGAGGTGTTTACGATGATTAAAGGAGTTGATAGGGTCAATAGAGAGAAACTATTTCCTCTGGTGGGGGGGAGTCCAGAACAAGGGGGCAGAACCTTAAAATTAGAGCCAGGCCGTTCAGGGGTGATGTCAGGAAGCCCTTCTTCACACAAAGGTGGGGGAGGGTGGAAATCTGGAACTCACTCCCCCCAAAAAATTGGGGATCAATTGAATACTCCAAAACTGAGATTGATAGATTTTTGTGAGACAAAGGGTATTATGAGAAGCAGAAATAGAGTACAGATAAGCCACAAGCTAATTGAATTGGGGGAACAGTATCACGGGGCTGAATGGCCTCCTCCTGTGTTTGACAACGTTTGACCTCTAGTAGGCTTTAAATCTGCACATAGCTTAAAACATCTGGGTTTTCTGTGTTGTTCTTTCATGAATTCAATTAGAGATGGCCAAATTATTTCTAGAAGCTGGTGATGCGGCAAATTGATGAGGGTCCGTAAGAGGTGAGGATAGTTACAGCTCTTTAGCATTCAAAGAGGCGACAGTTTACAGGCAACAATACTTAGCCAGCGAGTTGTTGTGATCTGGAACGCGCTGTCTGAAAGGGCGGTGGTAGCAGATTCAATAGTAACTTTCAAAAGGGAACGGGATACATACTTGACAGGGGAAAATTTGCAGGGCTACGGGGAAATTCGATAGCGCTTTCAAAGAACGTGATGGGCCAAATGGCCTCCTTCTGTGCTCTATGATTCTTTTCCTGTCCTGATGTTGAGGGAGGTCATGATTTGCCCATTGATGCCTCAGTGCGATCAATAGGTTCCTGGCAATCTGCAGAAATAAGAGCTAAGGTCTGTTTGTAGCTGCGTTCCATCAAAAAAAAAGGTTCATTCATCTTCAGGCCTTTCTCTCTCTCTCTCTCGCTCTCCAAAAGCACTGCTTTGAAGCCAGTTTCTATTGGTTTGATTGCCATGGGCTGTTGGAATGTTTCAGATCCGCCACCCACCCCACCCCCCGACTTCCCCTGCCACATAGCCACAGGTCATGCCAGCTTTAGCTGAGAGGCTGTTTCCCCTCACAGAGGAACCTAGAACTAGGGGCACAGTTTCAAAATAAAGGGTCTCCCATTTAAGATGGAGATGAGGAGGAATTTCTTCTCTCAGAGGGGCAGAAATCTTTGGAATTCTCTACCCCAGAGAGCAGTGGAGGCTCGGCCATTGAATATATTCAAGGCTGTGTTAGACAGATTTTTGAACTCTAGGGGAGTCAACGGTTATGGGGAGCAAGTGGGAAAATAGAGTTGAGGCCAAGATCAGATCAGCCATGATCTTATTGAATGACAGAGCAGGCTCGAAAGGCCGAATGGCCTACTCCTGCTGCTATTTCTTACGTTCTTGTGGGAAATGGGAAGGCCAGTCCCTGTCAGGTCAGAAGATTATCTAGATGGAGGTGGTCTTGAACCATGTCATCAAAGGGAGGAAGCTGAGGAAAGGGTAGGTGGAGAGGGAGTTGAGTTGCTTTGGAAGCAGAGGAGCCCCCAGCACAGGCAGATATTGGGACAAGTTTTTAAAATATTTTTTTTATTCATTCATGGGATGTGGGCATCACTGGCCAGGCCAGCATTTATTGCCCATCCCTAATTGCCCTTGAGAAGGTGGTGGTGAGCTGCCTTCTTGAACCGCTGCAGTCAATGTGGGGTAGGTACACCCACAGTGCTGTTAGGGAGGGAGTTCCAGGATTTTGACCCAGTGACAGTGAAGAAACGGTCGATAAAGTTTCAAGTCAGGATGGTGTGTGACTTGGAGGGGAACGTGCAGGTGGTGGTGTTCCCATGCATCTGCTGCCCTTGTCCTTCTAGTTGGTCGAGGTTGCGGGTTTGGAAGGTGCTGTCTCAGACTAGCTTTTTAATTCCAGATTTATTAATTGAATTCAAATTCCACCTTCTGCTGTGGTGGGATTTGAACCCATGTCCCCAGAGCAATACCCTGGGTCTCTGGGTTACTAGTCCAGCAACAATACCACCGCCTTCCCAGGTGACCAAAAGCTTGGTCAAAGAGGTAGTTTTTAAGGAGCATCTTAAAGGAGGAGAGAGAGGTGGAGAGTTTTAGGGATGGAATGCCAGAGCTGAGGGCACAGGCAACTGAAAGCACGGCTGCCAATGGTGGAGCAATGGAAATCAGGGATACGCAAAGGGCCAGAACTGGAGGAGCACAGAGATCTCAGAGGGTTGTGGGGCTGGAGGAGATTACAGAGATAGGGAGGGGCAAGGCTCTGGAGGTACTTGAAAACAATGATGGGAATATTAATATTGAGCCATTGCTTGACCGGGAGCCATTGTAGGTCAAAGAGCACAGCGATGATAGGTCAACGAGACTTGATGCAAATGAAGATATGAGCTGCAGAGTTTTGGATGAATTCAAGTGTACAGATGGGGGTAGATAAAAGGCTGGCCAGGAGTGCATTGGAATAGTCCAATCATAAAGGTAACAAAGGCATGTTGACTTGATGTCAACATTGAATGAAATATGATCCGCATTCATCGTGAAAACTTGTAATATTCTTACCTCGATGGTACTCATTCATGTCTTCTATCTCCCACAGGGCCTTCATGCATCCAGCAAGAGGTGGCTAAAACATAGGAACATAGGAGCAGGGGTAGGTCATTCGGGCCCTCCAGCCTGCTCCACCATTCAACGAGATCTTGGCTGATCTTCTACCTCAACATCATTTTCCCCCACTATCCCCATAACCCTTGATATCTTCAATATCTAGAAATCTATCGATCTCTGTCTTGAATATACTCAACAACTGAGCCTCCACAGCCCTCTAGGTATAGAATTCCAAAGACTCACCACCCTCTGAGTGAAGAATTCCTCCTCATCTCAGTCCTAAATGGCCTGGCCCTTATTCTCAGACTGTGTCTCCTGATTCTATACGCCCCAGCCAGAGGAAACATCCTTCCTGCATCAACCCTGTCGAAGAAGTTTGTATGCTTCAATGAGATCACCTCTCATTCTTCTAAACTCTAGAGAATATAGGCCCAGTCTACCTCCTCAGTGGGGCTCAAGGATTCATGCAGACCGTGCACTAGCGTATATTCCTACACTTCAGTGGGACCAGTTACAGAGATGGTCGGATTTTCACCTGCTGACTCGCACTTCACAAGTGAGCAAGAACAGATGGCGGAATCAGAGGCATCAGTGGAGAGTCCGCATTGAAGGGTGCAGGCCCCTCTAAGCACTGCTCAGTTGGACGCAGATGTTACACCCTGGAGGGGGGGGGGGGGCCGTCGATAAATAGGACAAACATTGTGCAGCAGCAGAGGTCATGCGATGCACCGATGGGCATTCCAAGCACACTATCCATGAGTGCAGAGAGATTAGAGGAGTCCGCCTCAAAGGACGTTGTGATGACATCTTCTTCCATGGATAGGGTGGCATGGAGCAGGCGCGGGCAGACCTTGAGCAAAGTCTTGCCGAGCCTGGATGCCACCTTATAGAGGATGAATGAATGAAATTGCACACCTGGTGCCCGCTCACCTCTCACCCACAACCCCCTGCACCCTCCCAACCCCCCCACCCCCAGTCAGTACCTGAAATGCTGCCTTGTGTCCTGATAGCTGAGTCTTCCCCTGCACCATTGAAAAGTTGGGCACTGTTTTGTGAGGCCTTCACAGTCTCCAAAACCCGGAGGATATCAGTGAAGAACATCTCACCAGTCAGAGCAGGGGTGTGAGCCGCCTGCCTCTACCACTGCTGAAGTTACAAGGGTTGCACCATGTAGGAATAGCAGGAAAAGCAAGAGTAAAGATTTGTTTAGGAAATGCACATGGGTGCCTTACACATTGTTGTATTGTTAAGTCTCATTTCTCCATTTAAGTACATCCGCATTATCGTTTTTGCACTATTTCCCTGTCTTGCCCACTTCAGGTCGCTGATTGACAAGTGGCCTTTTCAGTTGTTTGATGATGGATGGGAAGACCTGAATTGGCAGCCGGTCAGTGATGAGGATGTGAAAAGGATGCTTGTCTGTTTGCCGAACTGCCTTATGTTCGTGGCATTGGGGAGTTGATGAGGTGGGGGGGATGAAATTTGGCTTTTGAATGAGGTTGCGAGATTGGTAGAACCTAAGTAAACCTCATAATGATCAGGGCAACCCAGGCAGTAATGTGAAACGGTGGGTGGTGTGTTTCCCTCATCACCTTCTGCCTCCTCCTCTTCCTCCTCCTCTCCGGAATACTCCTCCTCTGGATCATCTGAAGAGACTCTCCGCCTTGTTCCTCCTGTCGGACCAAACCTCATTGCTGGGCAATATTCTGCAGAGTGCAGCACATCCCGATATTTCTGCAGACTCTGGCTGGCATATACTCAAGGGCACCTCCAGATCTGTCCAGGCACCTGAAGCGCATCTTCAGCATGCCAATGGCTTGTTTGATGACACATCTGACGGTGGTGTGGCATTCACTGTAGCACCCCTGGACCTCAGTCCTCAGGCCTCTGAGAGGTGGCATCAGGAGCATTTTAAGTGGGTATCTCTTGTCTCCGAGCAGCCAGCCAGTGAGTCTGCTTCCCTGTGTGAAGCTGTTTTTGGAGGGTGGACTGCCACAGGATGAAACATCATGGCAACTGGCCAGGTTTAAAAAAAAATTTGTTCATGGGATGTGAGCGTCGCTGGCCCATTCCTAATTACCCTTGAGAAGGTGGTGGTGAGCTGCCTTCTTGAACCACTGAAGGTACACCCACAGTGATGTTAGGAAGAGAGTTCCAAGTTTTTGACCCAGCAAGTCTGAAGGAACGGTGCTAGTGTAACTGTTCTCCTTAGAGAAGAGAGGTTTGAGAGGAGATTTGATAGAGGTGTTCAAAATCATGGACAGAGTAGATAGCAAGAAACTGTTCCCATTGGCGGATGTGTCGAGGACCAGGGGACACTGATTTAAGGTGATTGGCAAAAGAACCAAAGGCAACATGAGGAAATGTTTTTTTTCACACAGTGAGTGTTGAGGATCTGGAATGCACCATCTAAAGGTGTGGTGGATTCAATTCCACCAGAGAGATACAAGCACTGAAACAGGCCCTGCAGCCCACTGAGTCTGTGCCAAACAACAACCACCCATTTATACTAATCCTACATTAATCCCATATTCCCTACCACCTACCTACACTAGGGGCAATTTACAATGGCCAATTTACCTATCAACCTGCAAGTCTTTGGCTGTGGGAAGAAACCAGAGCACCCGGAGAAAACCCACACAGTCACAGGGAGAACTTGCAAACTCCACACAGGCCAGAACTGAACCCGGGTCGCTGGAGCTATGAGGCTGAGGTGCTAACCACTGCACCACTGTGCCACCCTTGTGGCGTTCAAGAGAAAATTGGATAATTATCAAAAATTTTGCAGCGCTATGGGGAAAGGCAGGGGAGTGGGACTAGTTGAGTTTCTCTTGCAGAGAGCTGGTATGGACATGATGGGCTGAATGGCCTCCTTCTGTGCTGCAATCATTCTATGATTCTAAACCTCCAAAGTGTTGAAGAAACCTCAAACTGTGTGAAGTAACTTCTCAATAAAAGTACTGCAACCAAACCCTTTCCCACTAACAGGTAAGAAAGCAACTGTGAGCACTAGAGCACTTCTTGGCACTTCTTTACCTTGCGATTGCTTCAGCCCTCTCAATTGCTTCCATCAGAACCCTGATGAAATGTCACAGACCTGAAACGTTAACTTTGCATCTCTCTCCACAGATGCTGCCAGACCTGCTGAGCATTTCCAGCATTTCTTGTTTTTATTTCAGAGTTTTGTACGTCTCCCATGGGTAGCACTCTTACCTCTGTGGAAGAAGGTTGTGTGTTTAAGTCCCAGTCCGGAGACTTGAGCACAAAAATCGAGGCTGGCACTCCCAGTGCAGTACTGAGGGAGTGCTGCAGTGTCGGAATTGCTGACATTTGGATGAGACGTTAAACAAGGTGGGCGTAAAAGATCCGATGTCCCTATATTGGACAAGAGCAGGTGAATTAACCCGGGTGTCCTGGCCAATATTTATTCCCCAATCAATATCACTAAAAGGCACATTATCTGACCATTGTCATATTGCTGTTTGTGGGAGCTTGATGTGCCCCACTTGTCTACCTTTCCTATATTATGACAGTGACTGCACTTCAGAAGTATTTAGTTGTCTCAGGTTGTCTCGAAATTGTGAAATGCACTATGTAAATACATGTCTTTCATTCTCTTATTTGCCAGGCTGCTTTTCTTCGTTCTCCTGCAGAGAGGGCCCCTTTAAATGACAGCTGCTGAATTATCAGTGCATTTCAGTCTGTAATAAATGCTGTCTTGTGAAAGGCCGAGGGGTTCACTGCACTGAAGAGGAGTCAATCTGTGAAATTATATATTAAGCGCAGGTTTGCAGCACCATTCAGAGGAGTCAGAGACACCCACACAAACCAACTTCGTGACAAATGGCTTTTAAAAGTGTGACATTAGATGGTGCAGAGAAAGGCTATAAATATTGTTGGTGTCTGTCTCCATTCTTATTTTCCTATTACGTGCATTAACAGCATCAACCTTCAAAGTTGTGCTCAGATCAAAGCAGTTCTGTTTTGCATCAGGTTTTACTGTGATCTGAGTGTTAGCTTTGGTGGGGGCCTTTCTCTCTCTCTTGCTCCTTTCTCCTCTTTTCTCCCTTCAGTTGTTCCCCCTTTCTCTCCTGTGGAGGGCTAAACATCAGAAGGAATAATAAGTATCTTGCTTCATAGAATCAAACAGCACAGAAAGAGGCCATTTGGCCCATCATGTCTGTGCTAGCTCTTTGAAAGAGCTATCCAATTAGTCCCACTCCTCTGTTCTCCGTAGCCATGCAAATTTATTTTCCTTTTCATCTATATAGATCCACTCTCCTTTTGAAAGCTATGATTGAATATGCTTCCGCTGTCCTTTCAGGCAGCAGATTGCAGATCATAATGGGTTGGATTTTGCTTTGAAAATAAAGGTGAGACTGTTATTTATGTGCAAATCAGACAATAGTGAATGCACATGTGCCATTCAATGTTCAAGCCCAGACGTTCCTGTCAGAGATGCAATCTTCTGCCAGAAGCTTCCCGAGCATGACATCTCGCCAGATGCATTGAATGTATTTAGAATCAAAGAATCATAGAATGATACAGCACAAACGGAGGCCATTCGGCCTATTGTGCCTGTGCTGGCTCTTCATATCCAATTAGCCCCCCTTCCCAGTTACCTAATAGACACAGACTAAACTCGGCAAAAAAAGGACGTGTCGATTCCAGTTGAAATGTTTTCTGACAGCGCCTTAGGCATTAATTACTGTCAAACAATCTCTCTGGCACTGAAAATTAAATTTTACAAGTGTGGAGTCGCATTCCTCTTTCAAATTTTAAAACTTTTAAAAATATTTTCTTTCTGTTTCTTCTATCTCTCTTGATTGAATCTCTTGTTCCCTTTCATATTTTGCTTTCTGTACCGAATTTGACATTCAATTCATTATTTTGACACTTTCTAGTTCAGACTCTCTGCTGCTTAATAATGATTCCTCAATTTGATTCGTTAAGGAGATACACAGTTGTTAGTCCTGTTCACACAGGTCCCAGGTGCCCTGTTTGGTTGACAGCAGCTTTCTGTACAAAATCCCATAGAAAGTCTATGGACAAGTGTAGTCATAGATTCACTGTTCACAGTAAGATCAAGCCCAATAACTGGTTGCATAAAACAAATTCTCCTCATTTTGTTGTGCTATGGCCAGTTCTGGGCACCACACTTTAGGAAGGATGGTATGGCCTTAAAGAGTGCACAGTGGGGGAGATAGTGGCGTAGTGGTAATGTTACTGAGCTAGTAATCCAGAGTCCCAGGTTAATGCCTGGGGTTGGGGTTGGGTTGGGGACAGGTTCAAACCCCACCACAGCAGCTGATGGAATTTAAATTAATTAATAAAAACCTGGAATTGAAAGCTTGTCCTGTTGGAGCCATGAAACTAGCATTGTTTGTCATTGAAACCCATCTAGTCCACCAATATCCTTTCGGGAAGGAAATCTGCCATCCTTACCTGGTCTGGCCTACATGTGACTCCAGACCCACAGCAATGTGGTCGAAAGTTAATTTCCCTCTGAAATGGCCTAGCAAGCCATTAAGTTCAAGAGCAATGAGGGATGGTTAATGAATACTGGCCTTGCTAGTGAAGCCCACATCCCATGAAAAGATTTTTTTTTTAAAAGAGATTTACTAGAATGATGGTCTTCAGTGATGCAGAGAGACTGGAGAAGCTGGGATTGTTCTCCTTAGAGCAAAGAAGATTAAGGGGAGGATTGTTTGACATGCTCAAAATTATGAGGGCGCTTGATGGAATAGATAGGGAGAAACTTGTTCTATTGGCCGTTGAAGGACTGGGGCATCAAAGGAGACGGCACAGAGATTAGGATGTGTGGACACAAACTGGCTAACAAAACACTTAGTGGAAATGCTGAGAGTGGCAGATTACTGTCAGCATCAAAGTCATTACCGAGTCAGCTTGTAGCAGAACCAGATGGACAGGCTTAATCAAGGTGGAATGAATAGATGTAGATACTGTGAATCCTTATTTCATATCTTCACACTCTTCCCCTTGGAGATCAATGTGAAGCAGTAGAAGGATCCTTAGGCTGATTAACAGTCTGACAGGGCACAACATGAAAGTTCCTTCCTTCACTGTAACTATCTGTATACCAGCTGAAAGAAGGGTTAGCCCTATATAGCAGAAGAGCTTTATAGGTTCCCACAACTCATGTGATTGGCAGGGTGGCAGTGGGGGGGAGGGAGTGGGGAGAAGAGGGGGGAGGAGTCAAAGGTTTGTTCCTAAGACTGTGACTCATTTATCAATAACAGAGCTGAACTCAAATGAAGGCACTGGTGATTGGGTTTCAACAATAACTACTTTCTAGAAATGGATTAGTATACAAATGGTGAAATATGATTCTGATTTTAGTATAGAAAGTTGTTTTGTTTGGTAAGTTATTAAGTGCTGAAGGGCAGAGAATTTTGTCAACTAAAGACATTGGCAGAAGTACAAAAGAATAGCACGACAGTCCTAGGCACTGCCACAACCAGCCCTGTGAACAGGTTAAGACATAATGACAGAGCATCGCCTGCAGGCAAGCACAGGAAACCATTGCACTGAGTAGAAATATCTGCACACACTTAGTCTCCTACACATACACACTTTATGGCGGCACAGTGGCGCAGTGGTTAGCACCGCAACCTCACAGCTCCAGGGACCCGGGTTCAATTCCGGGTACTGCCTGTGTGGAGTTTGCAAGTTCTCCCTATGTGTGCGTGGGTTTTCTCCGGGTACTCCGGTTTCCTCCCACAAGCCAAAAGACTTGCAGGTTGATAGGTAAATTGGCCATTATAAATTGTCACTAGTATAGGTAGGTGGTAGGGAAATATAGGAACAGGTGGGGATGTTTGGTAGGAATAGGGGATTAGTGTAGGATGAGTATAAATGGGTGGTTGATGTTCGGCACAGACTCGGTGGGCCGAAGGGCCTGTTTCAGTGCTGTATCTCTAATCTAATCTAATCAAAAACAGTTACGAATGGACACATTTTTTGTCGCCAGTTTTTCCTCCTGTCTTGAAGACTGATTCAAGCTGGGGTCCATTCGCAGCCATCCCAATACCTCGGCCAAATAGCCACTGCACATGAATGAGTGTCTGCGAGCTATTCAACTGAGGAAGGCATCACAACCGAGCCCACTCAACACAAACAAGCACCTTCCAGTAGGTGCCACTGGATAGTAATCTAGGATGGGAAGCCAGGTGAATTGTTCCACTCCACAGCCAAGGGTCCGTGAGGCTAATTTTAACACCCACCCATCGCTGTTCTGGTCTGCATGGCTCTAGATTACACATGGCAGTGTCTTTACCCACTTAGGCAATTAACGGATCACTGCCACACAGCTACACACAAATATCTGACCAATACCAATCACCTGTTCCTGTTGATGGCCCCAGTCTTAGACCCTTATTTAGTTGAGATTTGTGGCCTCTGATCACAAAAAGGACTCCCAATGTCCCATTCAATGCTGAATCTGCCTCAATTAGGTTCACTTTTGTCCCTTCATGTTAAATGTTCCTTTCCCCTCAACTAGTTTTTATGAAGCCTTAGTGCATACGACAGTTGACTCTGACTGTCATATCTTGGGAAGTTCTCCCTTACTCGTGGACAGAAAACCAGAAAAGGTTTGAGGTCTGTTAGACAATGATTTCCTCTTCTTACCTCCAATCTCTCTCCCTTTTCCTCTCCATGTTACCCTTTCTTACTACTATGGTCAGTGTTCTTTTAATTTTCCTCTCTCGACCTTTCCAAGCTCCAAATCCCTTGTCCTACATACACTTCATCCTTGCTATGTTGAAGTGAAGACTCAGCGCACTGTCTTCCACTCAAACATATTCTTCAATCACGATACCACCCACATCACCGTTATAAGCAGTGCAATGACTCTTTATTGTTGCTTATCACTTCCACAGTGATTCCTTGTGTTGTGCGAAACTCAGATGAACATCTAAGTCACAACATGTAGGCCATTGGAAAGTTGTGGTTAGCTGACACAAGGCTTGAGGTCTTAAGACCCTGACTGTAGGAGGAGAAAACTGCAGTAGGGAAGTTGTTCCAAATCTTAGCGGTGTTGGGAAGAATGAGTTACAGTAATAGACATCCTGGGGTTCACCATTGACCAGAAACTTAACTGGATCAGCCATATAAACACTGTGGCTACAAGAACAGGTCAGAAGCTGGAAATTCTGCGGTGGGTACCTCACCTCCTGATTCCCCAAAGGCTGTCCACCATTTATAGGGCACAAATCAACAGTGTAATGGAATATTCTCCACTTGCCTGGATGGATACAGATCAAATAACATTCAAGAAGCTTGACACCATCCAGGACAAAACAGTCCACTTGATTGGCACTCCACTACTAGCACACAGTGGCAGCAGTGTGTACCACCTACAAGATGCACTGCAGCAACTTGCCGATCCTCCTTCGACAGCACTTTCTAATATATAATAGAACGATATCGTTGTTCCTTCGCCATCGCTGGGTCAATATCCTGGAACTCCCTCCCTAACAGCACTGTGGGTGTACCTACCCCACGTGGACTGCAGTGGTTCAAGAAGGCAGCTCACCACCACCTTCTCAAGGGCAATTAGGGATGGGCAATAAATGCTGGCCTAGCCAGCGATGCCCACATCCCATGAATGAATAAAAAAAAAAGTGAGGATGGGAAAAGAGGGCAAGAGTTAACATTCCTCTAAGTTAGAATCATAGAATAATACAGCATAGCAGGAGATCATTCAACACATGGTGCATGTGCCAACCCTTTGAAAGTAAAAACGATCCAATTATTCCCATTACCCCTGCTCTTTCCCTATATCCTTCCATTTATTCCCTTTCAAGTAAGTGCCCTTTTGAAAGTTACTATTGAATTTGCTTCCACCATCCTTTCGGGTGGTGCATTCCAGACCACGACAACTCACTTTTTGTGTGCAGCCAACTACATGCAAACACGGAGCAAACAGGACTTTGCAAGATATCTTCGCGACCTTGGATAGTCCATTTTTCCAACCTTGGATAAATTGCAACTTAATTGTACAAGAAGAGTTTGACAAATCTAAAAATTGTCATAATGGATTGAAGTCTGACCTAAACCATTCTGAAGACACTTACTGACGTATACATTTACTGTGCAATACAAAAATAATTCCACTGCCGCAGCAATGTTGGATCAAGGTTAAGGTCTTGCATCTTTACACACAGCGCTTCAGAGAACAACTAGAGGCTCCCAATGGTGTAAAGTGTGATTGCCTATGGCGGAACAAAGGAGCTGCAGTCCAGTTAGATTGCACATGCTGTAATTTGTCCAAACCGTATCTTGAAAGGAACAGAGGGGATGTGATCGATTGGATGTGCGTAGGTGCTGACGTCACCGCCATTGCAATTTCATCCCATGGCCTCTAAAATGACAATAGCATTTCTATGAAGCGATGCCATCCATGGTGATTCATGCTCGTCTGATAGCAACAGGGTGGAACAGGACAAAAACATCTCATGCACGGGGTGCAGGGGCCCTCTCAGTCCACCGATAGTGACTGGGACGCTGATACTGCACAGGGCATCGGCTCATAAATAACTGAGGGTTAAAGGGGAGAGAAAGAGCAAAAGGGAGCAATTAAAAGAGGAAGGAGGGAGAGAAACGAAAGAAAATGGGAGGGGGGAGAAAAAAGAAAACGACAGTCATAGAGGGGGCAGTTCAATATAAAAAGGAAGGGGGAAAGAAGAGGAAAAATGGACAGTGAGAGGAGAATGGAAGAGAGAGGAGGCAGTGAGAGAAGGGGTAGAGAGAGCAGACAGTGAGAGAGGAGATAGAAGTCGGACAAAGGAGAAAAGTAGATGGAAAAAGTGAGATGCAGGGAGATGGATTAAACGGAAACGAGAGAAAGAGCAAGGGACAGAGACAAAGAGAAATAAACTTAGTGGAAGTTCAAGGAAAAGTGAGAGAGGGTGAAGAGAGGAGAAAGGGTGGAAATGAGGGATGCAGACAGGAAAGAAACAGGGGATGAAATTAAAAGGAAAGATGAGGAAATAGGACAACTACAGAGAACTGGAAATACAGAGAGAGAGAGAGAGAGAGAGCAAGTAGGAGGACATAAGGGATAACTGAGAAAAAAAGTCACGAGAAACATAACAAGCTTTTCTAAGAGCAGGGTGATTAATAGTTAGTCATATCCCGGGCCACCTGCTATAACTGAATGTTAGTAACTTGCACCGGAGGAATCAGCTTCCAAACAAGAGGAAGGCAGCCGATGAATTAAAAACCCAAGACAGGACAGAACATAGAAAACAATCAGCAGGAAGAAGGGGGGGGGGGGGGGGGGAGAGAACAGAAAGCGCAGGGGGATATCCGCACGTCACATCACCGGATCAAATTATGGGATGCTTTTGAAAACACAAATGTATATATATAGTAGAAGTACGTGCAAATTATTCTGAGGGCTATTTAGCATCAGCAGCGGAGTAACAGCCATGAAACAACAGCAGTTTGGGTTGACTAATCTCTTTCTGCGTTGGATCTGTAAAATTCTGTTACACCCGCTCACTATGGAAAGATGGAGCAGATACATTTTGTAAAGCTTTGTTTACTCAGTGTTTGCATGGGCAGTACTAAACAGCCGCGGGGAAGAGCAGAAAGGAGAGAGAGGGAGAGAGATCAAAGAGAGAACGTAGGAGAGAGGGTAGAGATACAGTAGAAGAGAGGAAAGAAAGAGTAGGGAAAAGAGGGGGGCAGAGAGAGAAGGACGGGGAAAGAAAGAGAGAGGAAAGAAAAGAGAAAGACTGGAAAATAAGACAGAAAATAGCGGGAAGATAGAGTGGCAGAGAGCCTGATATAGAAAGGAGAAAACATATGATTTAATGTTCGGCTGTGTACGCAAAGCGTGAGCCCCAGAGGGAGATCTGAATTCCATTTCGTTTTCTTCAGTCAAAAGCCGCAACAAATAAATTAAACTTTAAAAGCATTCCCGGCTCGAATTATCTAATTTGGTGGATCCCACAAACAAACCGATTGCATTATAATCAATTGCCCCTAACTTGGTAAAACACAATCTAAAATGTACCGTGTTGCACGTTTTAAACACCTTTCATTGTCAAAGATCTGAGGGGTCAGTTCGTCCAGGTGGCTGGTCTGAACCCGCTGTCAATCAAGGAATTCTGCACGGAGCTGATAGCGTGGTAGATAACTGGGATTTGCTTTCCCTAGAACTGAAAGGATAGTAGATGACAAGAGAATTGTTGTGCATGCGACTGAAAGAGTCATAGATGACAGGTACTTGCTGTCCATGGTGCTGAAAGGGTAGTAAGTGACAGGTACTTGCTGTCCATGGGGCCGAAAGGGTAGTAAGTGACAGGGACTTGCTGTCCATGGTGCTGAAAGGGAAGTAAGTGACAGGGACTTGCTGTCCATGGTGCTGAAAGGGAAGTAAGTGACAGGGACTTGCTCTCCATGGTGTTGAAAGGGAAGTAAGTGACAGGGACTTGCTGTCCATGGGGCTGAAAGGGAAGTAAGTGACAGGGACTTGCTGTCCATGGGGCTGAAAGGGTAGTAAATGACAGGGACTTGCTGTCCATGGTGCTGAAAGGGAAGTAAATGACAGGGACTTGCTGTCCATGGTGCTGAAAGGGAAGTAAGTGACAGGGACTTGCTCTCCATGGTGCTGAAAGGGAAGTAAGTGACAGGGACTTGCTGTCCATGGGGCTGAAAGGGAAGTAAGTGACAGGGACTTGCTGTCCATGGGGCTGAAAGGGTAGTAAATGACAGGGACTTGCTCTCCATGGTGCCGAAAGGGTAGTAAATGATAGGGACTTGCTATCCATGGTACTGAAAAGATTCCAATACCATCCGGTATTAACCGAAAAAAAGTTAAAGATAGCATCAAACTTACAGAAAAAGCTTATAATTGCGCAAAGATGGGTGGTAGGTCAGAAGATTTGACAGAATGTAAAAAGCAGCAAAGAACGACTAAAAAATTAATAATGAGGAAGAAATTAGAGTACGAGAGAAAACTGGCTGGAAATATAAAAGCAGATAGTAAGAGTTTCTATAGATATTTTTTAAAGAAAAGAGTTAACAAAGTGAGCATTGGTCCCATAGAAAGCGAGTCTAGGGAATTAATCACTAAAATAAAAGCAAAATACTGCGGATGCTGGAAATCTGAAATAAAAACAAGAAATGCTGGATTCACTCAGCAGGTCTGGCAGCATCTGTGGAAAGAGAAGCAGAGTTAACGTTTCGGGTCAGTGACCCTTCTTCGGAACTGACAAATATTAGAAAAGTCACAGGTTATAAGCAAGTGAGGTGGGGGTTGGGACAAGAGATAACAAAGGAGGTCTAGATTGGACCAGGCCACATAGCTGACCAAAAGGTCACGGAGCAAAGGCAAACAATATGTTAATGGTGTGTTGAAAGACAAAGCATTAGTACAGATTAGGTGTTAATACACTGAATATTGAACAGCAGCAAGTGCAAACCTGAAATTAATAATGGATAATAAGGAGATAGCAGATGAATTGAGCAGGTATTTTGCATTGGTCTTCATCATAGAGGATGCACGTAACATCTGGGAAATAGCTGTAATCAGGAAATGAAAGGGAGGGAGGAACTCAAGAAAATTACAATCACCATGGAAGTGATACTGAGCAAATTATTGGAGCTGCAGACTGACAAATCTCCGGGTCCTGATGGACGTCATCCTATGGTCTTAAAAGAAGTGGCTAGTGAAATAGTTGATGCATTGGTTTTAATTTTCCAAAATTCCCTAGATTTGTGGAAGGTTCCATTAGATTAGAAAATTGCCAATGTAACTCTTTTATTCAAAAAGAGAGGGAGACAGAAAGCAGGAAACTACAGGCCAGTTAGCTTAACATCTGTCATAGGGAAAATGCTAGAAGCTATTATTAAAGACATGTTAGCAGGGCACTTAGAAATATTCAAGGTAATCAGACAACATAGTTTTGTGAAAGGGAAATCATGTTTAACCAATTTTAGTGGATTTATTTGAAGAAGTAACATGTGCTGTGGATAAAGGGGAACCAATGGATGTACTGTACTTAGATTTACGGAGGGCATTTGATAAATTGCCACATCAAAGGTTATTGCGGAAAGTAAAAGCTTATGGTGTAGAGGGTAACATTTTGGCATGGATAGAAGATTGGCTAGCTAACAGGAAACAGAGAGTAGGCATAAATGGGTCATTTTCTGGTTGGTAATATGTAGTGAGTGGTGTGACACAAGGATCTGTGCTGGGGCCTCAACTTTTTACAATTTATATAAATGACTTGGATGAAGGGACAGAAGGTATGGTTGTTAAATTTGCTGATGACACAAAGATAAGTAGTTGTGGTAAGATAGGTAAGTTGTGAAGAGGACATAAGGAGGTTACAAAGGAATATAGATAGGTTAAGTGAGTGGGCAAAGATCTAGAAAATGGAGTATAATGTGGGAAAATGTGAAATTGTCCATCTTGGCAGGATAAATAAAAAAGAAGCATATTATCTAAATGGTGAGAAATTGCGGAGCTCTGAGATGCAGAGGGATCTGGGTGTCCTAGTGCATGAATCAAAAAAGGTTAATATGCAGGTACAGCAAGTAATTAGGAAATCTCATAGAATGTTATTGTTTATTGCGAGGGGAATTTAATACAAAAGTAGGGCGGTTATGCTTCAGTTATACAGGGAATGGTGAGACCACGTCTGGAGTACAGTGTATAGTATTGGTATCCATATTTAAGGAAGGATTTAAAGGCATTGAAAGCAGTTCAAAGATGATTTACTAGACTAATACCTGGAATGGGCAGGTTATCTTAAGAGGCAAGGCTGGACAGGCTAGGCTTGTATCTACTGGAGTTTAGAAGAGTAAGAGGCGACTTGATTGAAACTTATAAGGTCCTGATGGGTCTTGACAGGGTGGATGTGGAAAGGATGTTTCCTCTTGTGGGAGAATCTAGAACTAGGAGTCACTGTTTAAAAATAAGGAGTCTCCCAATTAAGACAGAGATGAGGAGAATTTTTTTCACTCAGGGTCGTGAGTCTTTGGAACGCTCTTCCTCAAAATACGGTGGGAGCAGAGTCTTTGAATATTTTTTAAGACAGAGGTAGATAGATTCTTGATAAGCAGGTTATTGGGTTAGGCGGGAATGTGGAGTTGACGTTACAATCATGACCTTATTGAATGGCAGAGCAGGCTTGAGGGGCCGAGTGGCCCCCTCCTGCTCCTAATTCGTATGTTCATATGTTTGTATGTTCATATGTAGCTGACTGGACCAAACACTTCTTCCAGGTGAAGCAGCGATTTACTTGTACTTCTTTCAATTTAGTATACTGTATCTGCTGCTCACAATGTGGTCTCCTCTACACTGGAGAGACCAATGCCAATTGGGTGACTGCTTAGCCCCCGAGCTTCCGGTTGCTTGCCATTTCAATTCAGCACCTTGCTCTCACACTCATATTTCTGTGCTTGGTCTGCTGTAGTGTTCCAGTGAACATCAAGGTAAACTCGAGGAAAAGCACCTCATTTTCTGACTAAGCACTCTACAGCCTTCCAGTTCATTCATTTCAGTGCATGACTGGCCTTGTTTATTATTATTTTATTTTATTTTAATTTAATTGATTTTTCAACCATGTGCCTGCCTTAAACTTGCTTTTTAAAGTTTAGGCTTTTGGACAGAGTTGTTCATTATTCTGTCATTAACACTCTCTCTGAACTAATGTTTTGTCTTTCACCACAACCATTAGCACTCCCTTTGCCTTTGTCCCATGACATCTTTATCATTTAATCTCTCCTGCCCTTTGCTCTATCACACACCTTCCCTTTTGTTCTCTTCCCTCGCCCCCCCCCCCCCCCTTTCACTTGCTTAAAACCTATTACATTTCCAACCTTTGCCAGTTCTGATGAAAGGTCACAGACCTGAAACGTTAACTCTGCTTCTCTCTCCACCGATGCTGCCGGACCTGCTCAGTACTTCCAGCATTTTCTGTTTTTATTTCAGATTTTTAGCATCCGCAGTATTTTGCTTTTATTATCGTAGCTGACTGGGATTTGTTGTACTAAAGGAATAGTCGAGGCCACGGAATTGCTATCCATGTAACTGAAAGGGTAGTAGATAACAAGCACTTGATGTCCATGGCATTGAAAGGGTAATTGGGCACGAGAGCTTGATCTGTTGTGTTTTATTGACATTATAATCGAGGAAATAGATTTTAAGTAGCCGTTTTGTTTAGGTGCATATTCTTTTCAGTTGTGTTTACCCGTGTCTACAATTCACTCACCAAGTATGAATAGGGAACAAAGGAGACTAAATTTGTGTCAAACACGCCTTAAAACCAGAACCTTATATGAGGAGGGGAGGGGGAATCCAAAAGTTTATGGTGAAAATCTCCCGTGGATAGGGTCATATTCTCGGTGGAAGGTAAAGCCGAGTCATCGATATCAACATTGACACCCACCAATGCGGCACAAAACCCTGAACTGACTCGGGAACTAAGGGTGGCTTAAACTTCCGTGTCCTAGTTTGAGTGGGAAAGCTATCACCGTCAGTAAAATGGAAATTTAAAAAAAAAATCAAAACAAGACTACGTGAACCCGACTCATGCCAATCAGGCGCCGTTCCTACCGCGCATACCGTCACTTCCAACTGCATCTGGAGCGAATTCCTAACACAATTCCTATCGATTATAACGACCATGGTCCCATATAATGTTCAGTTTACGTGTTCATAAAATAACTTGATTTAAACATATATGTAAACAGATGGATATATGTAAAAACGCTGTTTACACTGATAGAGTATATAGAGTGCTACTTTTATATTTGTATAAATAGGCAACAGCATCTTGTAGACAACACATGGTACCTTTATATATTATATAGATGCTATTTATTTGAACATCTAGATTTTGTAAACGTTAATTTGTTATGCATTTATACAAACAGGTGCAGCTTACCATTGCTAATGGTATTTGCATCTATATGTGTCTATTTTAAATAAATTGGTCCAAATTCTAAATAGAACTTTTCTCCCAGTAAAGTTACCGTGAAACCCCACTGTTCCCTGACATTTTCTCGAAACGTCCTCTGTTAATATTGGTAAACACCTTACAGGAGTGCATCCCAAACAACTGTAATCGCTCTCTTTGGTCGCAGTGCGTGGTGACGTTTAGTTGCACACTAATATTTGTTCTGATTATTCATTATCTGGGCAGTGAATTTTTCTCTGTGCTTTTTTTGCACTGAGGATGCATCCGCATAAGAACGAACCGGGAATGCGCCTCAATGGCGGCCCAGTATCTTCTGCAGCCCTTCCCCCTCCCGCCGTGTGAATGGAGCAGGGTTTCATTCATGAGTTTCTGGGCTGCGGGTGATTTCCAACCGATAGGCTGGGGATGAATGAACCGCTGACGTCAATGCAAGGTGACGTCATGGTCACGCGGGATGGAGGGGGTGGTGTTGCTCCCTGAAAGGCATAAAAGCAACGGGGCGCTGTCCGCGGTCCTGAAACCCAGAGCCGGAGACCAGCATCCACTGTGGTCCAGACTGTCTTCTGGTACATCTTAGACAGCGACGTCCCAGGTAAGGGCGATCTAAGACAAAGACTGCGTAACAGACCAATTTTTAACCTACATTAAGAGTAAAACTACTAAATTGAAGTGTCATCCACCTACAACTAAGTCGATGCAGTAATAACCCTAAAACCGAGCAAATTACGAGGATCTGTTTTTTTGTAAAAAAAAATATTTAACACATATATAAATCTGTGAGAACTGAAGTAGAAAATACTGATATTCTTGCCTGTTTGGGAACAAAATTTATTGTTTGAAAGTCCAATATTCTGAACCATTTTATTGCATGCTGTAATTTTTTTCCAATGATTGAAATGATTTTCACACTGAGAATTCCTTATCGGACAATCAAGAAATTGCATACGAAATATATATTGTACGTTTTCTTAATTTATGTATGAATATATAATGCTTATATTGTATTTATATTTAGACATGTACCAGACAATATGTTTTTTCATATGCTATAACGTGCATATTTTATCGTGTTAATACAGATGGAGAACTCCCCGCAAACATGCCTATAACAGTCGGTATCGAGTCATTCGCTTCTCAGTGCAGGCTAGGGTTCTTGGCATCAATGATGTTTGTTTGAACCTCGAAGTGCGTTCATTTCGAGAGGCTAGCTAACACTGGACGGGACTGAATTGACTCGGGAGGGGACGGGATAGATTCATGGGTAGCCACATTCCGGCACGCAGTGAAACGCCCTAGTCCTTGCCAACGGCGCAGATGGGATTCCCCATTCAGGGGTAGCCTTCAAATTGAATTCTGATCGGATCTAAGCACATATCCTTGCTTTACTCGTTTGATCACGCAGGTGTCTGGAATAAAAAACACACACACATAGATAAGACAAATAGATAGATAGATAAGTCGATAGAGATGGATGACAGACAGACGGGCAGATAGGCATAGACAGGCGGGCGTATCAAAGTAAGCATGTACTCATTGTTATGCTGGTGTGAGACACGTTGCATTAACGCACGATCTTGTATGGCACAGATGAGATTCCCTCAGTCCCACGACAGGAAGAATCCCTCTCTCCCTGAACTGTGTGCAGTTACCAGATATAAGTGAATGAAAACTGATGCAGAGCCATAGGGTAGGCTGATGGATCAGACAGTAACAACACCCCCACCCCCTCCCCACATCACCCCACACACCCCCACCCACCCACTCAGTTTAGATGCCCAGTCTGCGATTGCCAGAATCCAGAGAGAAAGGAGCCGCCCTGTTCACCATTAAGCTGTCAGCCCAGTCAAGAATCCCGGAGTTGCTATGGTAACCAGGAGGCTGCAGACGTGGGCATAGTCTTCAGGGACTGCAGACCAATTGGTTGTCATGGTAACAGCTACTCATATCTTGCACTCAGGGTCCTCGTCGCCTCTGTCCACACCGCTGTGTGGAACTCCTTCCTTCTCGAATGCATTTGCATTTCAAATTAAACCACGTTCTGTGCTCCCTCCTCCCAATCATGACCCAAAAAAATGGTATTTTTTTATTTTTTTATTCCCCTTTCAAAAATTGAGCGCTGGGGAAAGGATAGATCGTCCACGTCCACATTGAACAGCACAAGAGAAGCAAGACAGTACAATTCACAATCCACTGAATATAGTATTCTGATAGTCTCACCTAATTACAATGGGCTACAGCTAGAATAGGCTGTGGATCAGAGACAGTGACACAGACTGACACACTCAGACACGCACATTATACACAGATGCGCATATACATCCACAAAGGCAGACATACACACAGAAACAAAAAAGGCAGAATCTGGCATCTATGGGACTGAGAAAGACGCGGAGACAACGAGCTAGACAGAAAGAGGCAGAAACAAAGACAAGCACAGAGGTGGACACCCAGGCAGAATCAGACGATGAGACAGAGTAACAGAAGGGCAGAGACCGCAATACAGAGAGATCAAGAGATCTGAACATACGGAATGTGGGGAGGAGAACAGCAGAGAACATTGGGGAAAAAATGTGTATTAATGAAAATGCCCTCTGTCAGTCTGCCTCGCTCTCTACTTCTGCACTGCCGCGATCATACCTCTGTCTCTCCTCTTAGTCTCTATGTATCTCGGTATCTCTGTCTCTTATTGATTGTCCGCGTGTGCTTATTTGTGTTTTTCCATTGTCTACGTGATCCTCTCACTTGCTTTCAATATCTTTCTTTAGCTGTCTCTATCTGACTCTCTGCGTTTCTAACTCTCTGCTTCCGCCTGTCTGTATCTATCTGCCTGTTCCTTTGTTTTTTCTTTCTCTCGGTTTATGTCTGTCTGCCTCTCTACTTAGCTACCTGTCCCTTTTTCTTTCTGTCTGCCTCTTTTTTTTTTTTGCTCTGTCTGTCTTGTGTTAAAGTCTTTGTGCTTCTCTCATTCTTTATTGCTTTCTATCTTTCCCCGTTTTTCTGCCTCTTCGTCTCTCTTTGCATCTCTCCGTTTCTATTACAGTGACCCACACAAAAAGTAAACTTCCACCAAATGTTTTGGTCCCCAAGAGAATGCCCAGGGTGAAGCTTGCGGCCAAATATGTTCCCCGCCTTTGTTCTCATCCGGTTATTATTTGAAGTTTCTGTTGTCAAAATCACTCGGATGGTTTGATTAGTTGCGAGTGTCTGTTGGGAAGCCACTTGGTAGGACATTTCCATTTCTATTGGCAAATGTCACTCGGTATTGTCTGAATGGTCATATGTTTAACAAACACCTTTACTCATGACTACTGTGCCATCAGCAACCATTCCACAACTTATAGAACCATAGAAATTTACAGCACTGAGGGAGGCCATTCGGCCCACCCTGCCCACACTGGCCAACAAGTAGCCATCCAGCTTAATTCCAACTTTCCAACTTTTGATCCATAGTCTTGTAGGTTACGGTACATCAAGTGCCTATCCAAGTACTTTTTAAATGTTATGAGGGTTTCTGCCTCTACCACCCTTTTAGGCAGTGAGTTCCAGATCCCCACCACCCTCCAGATAGAATGACTTCCCCTTGAATCCCCTCTAAACCTCTTACCCTAAATCTATGCCCCCTGGTTATAGACGCCTCAACCAAGTGGAATAGGCCCTTCCTATTCACTCTATCTAAATCCCTCATAATTTTATACACTTCAATTAGGTCTCCCCTCAACCTCCTCTGTTCCAAAGAAAACAACACCAGCCTATCCAATCTTTCCTCATAACTAAAATTCATCAATACTTATTGACCTCATCCTGTGCTTACTTAGCAGCTGTTAGGCTCCGTGTCCTTGACTGAACATGGCAGTAGAGTAATACTTTTGGGTGCATAACCCTCCTGTCATTCTAAAGCACTGATGATGAACAATGCCGTGGGATATCTCAGTGTAATATCTGAATGTAAATCATTTTATCAACAGGAAAAATGCATTCATAAAACTTTAATGCATTATTTATATATCGTAAAACCTCCATTTGTAGAAGGGCAAGTATTTCTTCTGTAAATAGCCTGAAAATCTCAGTCCAAGGGTGACAGGAGTCACTCATGTGCACATACTGGTGACTTGTGTTGCAGATTATTGACTTCAATGGCAGTGATCGGTGTTGAGAATCCATCTCATCTTGGTCTTCTTTCTGTTTTTTTGTATCCATAGCTCTTTCCTTCCTCGCCCCACCCCCACCAAGATGATTTGGCCAGCTTGTTCACCGACCCTTGTACTCTTCACCATGCTCCTGACCTTCATCAGCGCTGCACCCCTTGAAGAAGAGAGTCACGGGGAACACTTGCATCAAACCAAACCGATGGAGAGCAGTCAGATCTCTCACCCACGACACGGCCAAGGCCAGGTATCATTCGCAGAAGACATGAACACGCCTGGGGGTGAGACTGAGAAGGTCAAGAGCCACCAGATCAGATCTGCACCGAGCTCCCATCCCAGCACCCCGCAAGAACCCAGTTATGATGATGATCTGTTCAAAGACATGGATGCCAAGACACTGGCGGCAATCCTTCTACAAGCTTTGAAGGTGGACCAAGACAAGGCCGAAGGCAAAGAGGAGCCAAGGCATCATAGTGGGAGTGCACTCCCCTCCGTGGATTACGAGTCACCAGAGCCCGAGGAGAAAGAATTAGCAGAAAATGTAAAGAGTAGGACCAAAGTGGCCAAGACGCAGAGGAACCACCTCTCTGAAGACCAGATGGCTGAAAGTGAAGACTCAGACTGGAGAGATGAGGAAGATGAAGACACCTTGACTCCTCAGAACATTGATAAGTTGGAGTCCATGTTGCAGGAGCTGGAGAAATACAGCGCAGCCACAAAAAGGGAGAGGTCCAGCACTTCCCAGCGCTCCTTACCGAAATATAGTACTCAGGATGAGGAGTCAAAGGAAAATGATGTCTTGAGGGACCTGGATGCGATTGAAGAACTGGTCAGGAGGAAACAGAAATACTCCGACTATGAAGAAAGTGACGAAGATGTGAAGGGCAGGATGAAGTATCATCGTGAGTTCGAGGGTGAAGACCTAGGCCGTCAGGAGGCTGGAGAGGCAAGAAGGAGGAAGATGGGAGATGAGAAAATGACAGATGCAGCATCTGACCTGCTGCTGCAGTATCTCCTGAAAGGGGAGGCCATGGAAGAGGAGGAGGAGAAGCTCAAAGAGGACAGGATGAAGAGTGGCAGAGGGTCAGAGGAAGGGGTGGAAAGCGCCTCTGAGGAAAAGAGGTCAGATGAAGATGAAGATGATGATATCGACCCCCAGACCATAGACAGACTGATTGAGATCTCCAGCAAACTCCATCTGCCAGCCGATGATGTGATTGACATCATTAATGATGTGGAGAAGAAAAGGAAAGACTCAGCAGAAAGGATAGGAAGCAGGCATGGGGCATCTTCTTGGGATAGACTCAAGTCTTCATCCTCCCATCCAGACTTAGGTGAAAGCAAGTACCTACCACACTACCGGCCAGAGAAGTCAAGGCACCGCGCCAATGATGAGATGACCCTTCAGGACCTGCTGGGTGCAGACAATGAGTTGGACTACGACAACATGCCCTTCCCCATGCCAAGAAGATACCGACCCAGGCAGAATGCTTACCCCAATTACATCCGCCCGCGGACATACCAGCAGCACCACCGACCCTACTACTACCAGCCCCCACCCTCTGTCTTCAGGAACAAAGACTACTACGAGGACGAGACACAGGACAGAGAGGAAGAACTGGAGAACTACATCGAGAAGATACTGCTCAAGCATCCAGAGGTCTTCCAGTAGCGCGGGGCCCTGTAAAATAAATCCATGATCGTTTCTTTTCTCCCCCCTCCTTTTTGTGTCTAAAGTACCAGTTGTCGTGCATGAGTCAGGCAAATGTGCAGACACATCCCCTGACACTCTGTGCATGGAGACGCATCCGAAGCACATGCATCCCATCCAAACGTCTTGTCGCCCCCACAATATTGGAAGGAAGGAGAAGGCGATGGCAGAAGCAAAAGCTGATATTTTTGTACCACTACATATTGGATAGACTGTTCCAAATGCTGAGCTGCCCCAAACCTTTTAGAAGCAGCCCTGTTTGATGTGACGATAATATGTGTGTGTGTGTGTGTGTGTGTGTTTTATTTAAAATATTGCCAATTCTTTCCACCCAAAAATGTAATAGGAATAGACCCAAGGGCCTACTCAGTTTAAAAAGGGCACAAGTTGAGATGGGATTGACAGAACAAACATCAACTCCTAATAATACTATATCATAAAGGAGAAAGTCAGAGATTGAGCACCAGAGCCTGATGCATTTGAACAAGGGAGCAATGCACTTCCATTTTACTTGTGTGTGACAGTCCATTGTCAGTGTTGGGTTTCCCCCGATGATATGGCTCTTGTACTTCAAGAGGCACCTCCTTCATTAGAAAGTGGCTTGTCGGCACTAGGTGATGCTGTGAATGACACTGAAACTCATGCCATCATCTCCAGTGGGACATCACCCTGGGAGGGATCAGGGCAATGATCCAAACTCTTCCCCTGGCTCCCCTAGAAGAAGCTTATCAGACATTTCTGGTCCAAGAACCTTTTAAAAAAAAAATATATATATATATATAAAACATAGAGCTAGACTAGTTTGGAACATAACACATTCTGCTGCAAAATTGCACCCTGAGTGATATCAGACAAGATTTTGTCCAGAAACAACTGTAAGTTGACTTAACACCATTTTAAATTGAAGAATGCATTCGCCATATGGTTACACACAGCGACCAGAGGAATTTTTCCACTAATGTCCCACACAATTATTTGTTTAATTCTATCATTAACTTCTCAAAGAGAACTCTACCATGGCGTGATTATATATATATATATATATATATATATATATATATATATATATATACACTTTTGGAATAATTGAGATGGATGGCAGTAAAGGTAGGATTTGACCTTGGATTCTGGGTGTTTGTACCTATCACCTGTGCCAGGACATAGTGAAGATTACCAACATCCTGATTGTTGAGGTGAAGATTTGAAGCTTAAGATAAACAGAGATGGAGGAAAGCGTGGGAGGGGGAGGGGGCCAGGGGAAGCTGTATGTTGTGTTCCACTGTAAATTTTCTCAAGTCTGCAAATATTGCTTCTTGGAGTGTACACAAGTCTTGTTATCTATCTGAAGAAAATACAAAGTCTTTTGACGTTCCAGCATCCGATGTCTTTTTGCATTTAATAAAGGTTAATGTTGTAAATAGGATGACGGGGTGGGGGGAATGGTTGAGTACTAGTTTTGCAATGAATAAAAAGCAAATATTTTATTCAACAGTAGTCTTTTGTCTTACGGTTCCATTGGGATGAGGACGACAGCTTCCTCATTCTGTAACACAGCAGAGTATCAAAAAAGCACTGGGTTGTTATACAGTCTGCTGTGGGTTCTGTAGACCGCACTGCAGACTCTCCCAATCTGTCATGTACAGAAAAATGCACAGTGCACAATCTGTCACATACATCGAAACGTACAATACAGAATCTGGCGCTGACCTACAAAACATGCATTTATCTAGCACCTTTCTCGGAACCACAGGGTGTCCCAAAGTGCTTTATAGCCAATGAAGAACATTTTGAAGTGTAGTCACTGCTTTAATGTGGGAAACGTAGCAGCCAATCTCCCAGTAACAGCAATGTGATAATGACCAGATCATCTGCTCTTGGCGATGTTGGTTGAGGGATAAATATTGAGCCAGGACACTGGAGAGAACTCCCCTGCTCTTCTTCAAAAGAGTGCCACGGGATCTTTTACATCCACCTGAGAGGGCAGACAGGGTCTCAGTTTAACATCACATCCAAAAGACAAGATATCCACCACGGGAAGCACTCTCTCAATCCTGCACTGGGGGTATCCGCTAAGAACCTTCACACTGAAGACCTCAACGACAAGTGTGCTACCAACTGAGATACAACATAAAACCTTCAGAAGCCCTGAAAAATGCACAATATGGAATCTGTTCCGGACAGGAATATCCTCTGTATGGAACTTGCTCCATACAAGAAAACGCACAATTAGGAAAATTGCACATATGGAATTTGACACATCAGGAAATGCACAGAACAGAATATGCCACACACAGGAATAACACAGGGCGGCACAGTGGCGCAGTGGTTAGCACTGCAGCCTCACAGCTCCAGGGACCTGGGTTCGATTCTGGGTACTGCCTGTGCGGAGTTTGCAAGTTCTCCCTGTGACCGCATGGGTTTTCGCCGGGTGCTCCGGTTTCCTCCCACTGCCAAAGACTTGCAGGTTGATAGGTAAATTGGCCATTGTAAATTGCCCCTAGTGTAGGTAGCTGGTAGGGAATATGGGATTACTGTAGGGTTAGTATAAATGGGTGGTTCTTGGTCGGCACAGACTCAGTAGGCCAAAGGGCCTGTTTCAGTGCTGTATCTCTAAATTAAAATAAATCTGTTATAGAAAGAACACACACGCACTCTCTCAGGCACAAACTAGCACACAGTCTTGAGTTTTGTAAAGGCTAGCAGTCGATACATTATGTAACATGACGTGTGCGACCTTTTGCAGAGAGAGCTAAGGGATGTCATAGTGGCACCCAGCTATTAGAGCTGTGTCTGGGGCATGTTGGTGCCTTTAATGTGGAAGCCAGTGCTTGCAATGTGCGTTTAGACTGAATACAGCGAAGGTGAGGCCAGTACACCTGGTGACAGTTTTAGCTGGATCATTGGTGCAAGAATCCTACATTTCATCCCCGATTTTAACCCAGAGTGGAACCGGGCGTGAGGAGCCTCGGCAAGTGGATAACCCCATTCTCCACTGATCTCAGCATCATGAAACTGGGGCAATTTTAGTTCCTGGGCTTCATTTACATATCCCCTGCACTCACGATCAGTTTCCCACCCAAAACTTACTGGTGAATGGGAAATGTTAGCAGGATGCTGGCAGGGGTCAAAGAAATGGTCCTTGGATTGGTCACATGGAGGGGTTTTGGGAGGGCCTTGCTATTGGAATGGGGGGTGGGGGGGAGGGGTTGCTAGTGGGTGGGTTTGGGGCAGCCCTGGGGCAACGGGGGCCCTAAACATTCCTTTGTGGGGACACAGAGGAGCACTCTGTTCACCTGGTGGGGAGGCTGCAATGGCTACCCATGCACATGAACCCGGGTTAAAATAGCAGTCGTGTCCCGGTGACATCATCCAGAGCCCAATCTGCATATGCAAAGAAGTACCACACCGGATTTCATCTGACGTTCTTGTTGCCTGCTCAGAGACGCTAGGCGGAGCCTGAGACTGTGGGAAGAGAACGGGACATCTGTTGGTGAGTGACCTGAATGATTTTAACTGCTTGCCCTGCCCCTTTTGTGTCTGGTCTAACGATGGGAATTTAAATCCTTCCCCTGGAACCTTAGTTACAGCTCCCTTTCCATACCTGGCCTAGCAATGCCTCAAATTTAAAATTCTCATCCTTGTGTCATAATCCCTCCATTGCCTCACCCCTTCCCCATCTCTGTAACCTCCTCCAGCACTACCAACCCTCCGAGATCTCTAATACAAAGCAACATGCTGCGGATGCGGGAAATATCGGAGACCTCTGCTCTCCTCCAATCCGGGCCTCTTGTGCATCCCTGATTTTCACTGTCCCACCATTGGCGGCCGTGCTTTCAGCTGCCGAGATCTTAAGCTCTGGAATTCCTATCCGAAACCTCTTCACCTCTCTCTCCTCCTTTAAGACGTTCCTTAAAACCGACCTCTTTAACCAAGTGTCAACCGATCCGAATATCTTTTTGAGGGTCGGTGTCAGATTTCGTTTGATGATACTCTTATGAAGTGTCTTGGTATGTTTTATTACATTATACGTGCTGTATAAATGCAATTGCTGTCCTTGTTATATTTACATCCCTAGCATGCACCATCCTTTGACTGTGTCTGTTTTTTTAACCAGGATCTCAACGTTGGATATGGTGAGATCCGAGTTGTATAGGTAAGATTGGCTGCTTCCCCGGGTCATGCGGACATAAGCATTCTGATTACAGCCAACGAAATACTCTTGAAGTCTAGTCACTGTTGTAATATAGAAATGCAGCAACCAATTGCACACAGCAAGATCCCACAACCAGCAATGAGAAATAATGAGTTGACAATCTTATTTTTAGAGATGTCGGTTGAGGGATAAATGTTGCCCAGGACACCAGGGAGACCACCCCCCCCCCCTCGCCCTTGCTCTCCTTCCAATAGTAGCCATTGGATCATTTATGTCCACCTGAGAGGGCAGACAGGGTTAACATCTTGTCCAAAAAGTGGAACCTCCGCCAGTGCAATGCTCCCTCAGTACTGCACTGGGAAGTGTCAGCCTGGATTATACGCTCATGTCTCAGAGCAGAACCAGTCTCCCCTTTCCAAACCAAACCGAGCAGAGATACTGGGACGCTAGGAATTTGCTAATATCACACTAATATCACCTAATTGGAAAGCAGTGGGTTTGGATTGTTGAGGGCAGTGATGTCTTGATTCATTAGAATTTGATTGGGTTCATTTGTATATTGCTGGTAAATGAGTAATAGCTGACGTGTTTGATATAATCAGTTGGTATTTGGTGCAGGCACTACTTGTCTATATTTAGTCATCCTCAGAGAGCAGTGCAGCCCCAAAAAGCTGGACTGGATTTTAAAATCAATGGATTTCCCTTCCATGAGTTTTTTTTGGGGGGATTTTCCTGATGGGTTGAAGGGGCCAGATTTCCTGCCTCCCCTTTATGCCCCAGTGGGCTGAACCTGGTTGTGGTGAAATTGGGACTGAAGTGGACATTTAGGCAGGTTCATGGGAAAAGAGAGAGGGAGCGACGTGGCGAGGTTTAGGGAGAGAATTCCAAAGTTCCGGGCCTTGACAGCCAAAGGCACGGCCACCAACGGCAGGAGCGACTAAATAGGTACCGGTGGACACCGCATGCTCCTTCTCCAGGGACACCCGGGCGCGAACGTAACCGCGGAAGAGGGGCAGGCAATCAGGGAGGACGGAACCCCGACGGCCCGCAGCCTGGACCTGTGAATTGCCACCTTGGCCAGGCCCAGGAGCAGACCGACGAGGAGATCCTCCTCCCGGCCCACGCCCCTCCGCACCGGGTGCCCAAAGATCAGGAGCGTGGGACTGAAGTGCAGCCAGAATTTGAGGAGCAGCCCCTTCAGATACTCAAAGAGGAGCTGCAACCTCGCACACTCCTTATACATGTGAAACATGGATTCGTCCAGGCTGCAGAAAGTACAGGCGGCCTGGGAGTCCGTGAACCTACTTAAAAGTCTATTGCACGGGACTGCTCTGTGCGACACCCTCCACCCCAGGTCCCCGATGTAAAGGGGGAAGACTCCCACGTAGAGAGACCTCCATCGGGGTTTCCCCTCGCCGCCAAATAGCAACGCGGACCGCCAGGGCATGTCCGGCCGTCTGACGAGAGCAAGGAAGTGGAGAGTGTGCAGGAGCAGCCCGTATAAGAAACCCCTCCGCGCCGATTGGAATGGCACGGAGGGCATTTCCGAGAGGCGGCTCGGGTTGTGCGGGACCGGCTCCCGAGGAGGGTTTCGGGGCCTGGGTCTGATGAGCAGTTCTGGCCGAGCGGGGGTCAGCTCGTCCGTGAGCACTCCGCACTCCCGAGCCCCCTCGCCACCCGCAGTGAGGGGCGTCCCGGGGGCTTCGGCTACTCCTCCGCCCGCCGGTCCGTCCCCGGAGTCGGCCACCCGGACAGCAGAGGCGCTCACCTCCGCCGGCGGGGGAGTGCGCTGACTGGAGGCAACCATGTTCCAGACTCGGAATAGATCCCGGTAAATGACAGGCAACTCCCTCAGAGTGGCGCGGCTAACGGACTCCACCGGGAGCTGCGTGTCGTCTTGAAGGCAGTGACACTGGCGGAAAAAATACGTCGCCAGCGCACACTATCTGGGAGGACGCTCGACGTACAGGTATCTCTGCAGGGTCCGAAGGCGGAGAGTTGCAGCCTGGGTGCGGACGCACACCAGCGACTGGCCGCCCTCCTCGATCGGGAGACTCAGGACCGCGGCAGAGGCCCAGTGTTTCCTCTTGCCCCAGAAGAAATCGACGAGTTTCTTCTGGATCTTGGTGGCCAATGCAGGGGGTGGGGCCAAAGTGACCAACCGGTACCACAGCATCGAGGCCACCAGTTGGTTTATGACCAGCGCTCGGCCCTGTAGGAAAGCACTTGGAGCAGTCCTGTCCAGCGTCCCAGCCGAGTGGTGACGTTCGCCTCCAACTCCTGCCAGTTTGCCGGCCAGGCTTCCTCAGCGGGGCTAAGGTGGACTCCCAGATAGAGGAGGTGCGTGGTGCTCCACTCAAAAGGTGTCAACTCCTCCGACAGGGAGTCCACCCGCCACTGACCCACCAGGAGACCGGAACATTTCTCCCAATTGATCCTCCCGGAGGATGTGGCAGAAAAGGTCTGCTGGCAGTCGCGCATCCTCCGCAAGTCAACGGGATCCTTTACCCGTGAGGAACACATCATCGGCATAAGCCGAGAGGATGACCCACATGCCCAGCCCGCGCAGAGCCAATTCCGTCAACCGCCTGCAAAGCAGGCACAGGAACAGCTCCACGCAGATGGTATACAGGGGCGGCACAGTGGCGCAGTGGTTAGCACTGCAGCCTCACAGCTCCAGGGACCCGGGTTCGATTCCGGGTACTGCCTGTGTGGAGTTTGCAAGTTCTCCCTGTGTCTGCGTGGGTTTTCTCCGGGTGCTCCGGTTTCCTCCCACAAGCCAAAAGACTTGCAGGTTGATAGGTAAATTGGCCATTATAAATTGTCACTAGTATAGGTAGGTGGTAGGGAAATATAGGGACAGGTGGGGATGTTTGGTAGGAATATGGGATTAGTGTAGGATTAGTATAAATGGGTGGTTGATGGTCGGCACAGACTCGGTGGGCCGAAGGGCCTGTTTCAGTGCTGTATTTCTAATCTAAACAATTGGCCGGACATGGGGCATCCCTGACGCACTCCTCTCCCAAAGCGAAGGGGCGCCGTCAAGGACCCGTTAACTTTGACCATACATTCCGGGGCAGTGTATAAAAGACGGACCTGGGCCACAAAATGTGGCCCAAGTCTGAACGTGCGCAGCGTTCCAAAAAGATATTCATGTTCCACCCTGTTGAACGCCTTCTCCTGATCGAGGGAAAGATGACCGACTGAACCGTCCTCTGGGAAAGACGGATGAGGTCCTGAACCAGGTCGATGTTGTCCAGGATGGACCGGCCCGCAATGTAGGACTGATCAGAGTGAATCATGTGGACCAGCACAGTGCCCAGGTGGGTAGACATAGCCCGGGCAAAGATCTTATAATCCGTGCTGAGGAGGGAGACCGGACGCCAGTTCTTAAGCAAGCGGAGAGCGCCCGTCTTCGGCAGCAGGACGATGACCGCCCTGCGCCATGAGAGGGGCATATCCCCGGTCACCAGGCATTCCCTGTGCTTAATCGTCCCCCCAGTACGTCCCAGAATGCCCCGAGGAACTCCATGGTCAGCCCGTCCAGCCTCGGGGATTTGCCCCTCGAGACCTGGTGGAGGGTGCCAGCCAGCTCTGCCAATGTGAGCGGAGCCTCCAATCCTTCGGCACCCTCTGGGCTGACCTTCGGCAGGTCCTCCCACAAATCAGCACATGTCTTCGCTGGACTGATCTGGAGAGAACAACGTGCTGTAATAGGTACGGACCAATAGGCCTATTCCCTCCGGATCCGAGATGGAGGATCTGTCGTCGGCCAGCAGCTCAACGAGCTGCTTACGGATTCCCCGCCATTGTTCCAGCGAGTAGAAGAAGGGTGAGGATCCGCGACCTCATGTATGTGCCTCGGGACCCTATGAGCTGTAGGTCCCTCAGCGCACCCTACTTCTCTTTGTACACCTGCCACAGGGCCGGGTCCGCGACGGCCTGACCATGATGGGACCCCAAGTTGAGCTCCTCCCTCTCTTGGTGCTAGATCTCTGCTTCCCGTCTCTTGGTCGACCCCTTCGTGTACTCCTGATAGAAGACATGAATGTGAGTCTTGCCCACATGTCACCATAGCCTCATGGAGGGGAAGCCCCCCTGCTTCCTTCTCCAATCAGCCCAGAATCAACGGAACGACTCCTGGAATCGCTCATCCTCCAGCAGCCGGTTGTTAAAATTCCACTACGCGGACCTGGTACGCGTGCGGAGCAGAGTGAACTCCACCAACACCAGTTGGTGGTCCGAGCACGGCACCAGCCGCATGGAGGCCGCCGAGACGTGGGAGATGCAGGTCTGTGAAATGTAGAGGTGGTCGATTTGGGACCCTCCTCCTCCAGACCTCCAGGTGAAGGCACTGGAGTCGGGATGGAGATTCCGCCAGATGTCCACCAAGTTGAGGGAGCTAATCAGTTCCCTCAACTTCTCCACGAACGCTTGGTCGCGCTGGGGACTGGAGCGATTCGTCACCTCGATGGTACAGTTAAAATCCACCCCCCCTGAGGATGATGCACTTGCCGCTATCGATAGAGCTCAAGAGAGCCTACATTTCTTTAAAGAAGCGCGCTTGCAACACGCCTAGCCTGGGCGCGTACATGTTCAAAGTGGAGCGGCACGCTACCCAGGCGAACAGCGAGGTGGAGCAAGCAGCCTGGCACAAGCCCCTTGACCCCCAAGATCACCAGCTGAAAAGTCGGGGCCAACAAGATAGCCACCCCACTAGAAATAGGGGTGAGGTGACTCATGTAGACCCCACCCTGCCACTCCAGAAGCCAGGTGGCTTCGTCTCCCGGAACGGTGTGGGTTTCCTGCAGAAAGCTCACCGCGTATCTCCCTTCCCTGAGGACTGAGAGATTGTGAAATCTGCGCAGCGACCCCCTGCTGCCAATGATGGTGAGGTTGGCTATGGTTATCTTCATGTTAAAAGTACTCTAAAACCCGTCACCAACACCTCACAGTGAGGAGGGAGCGGAAGTGCACCTCACCTTCCATTCCTCTAGCAACCCATTGAGGAACGCTTTGAACCAGGACCTCTCACCCAGTTTCACGCCCACAGTCTTTCTCGCCCTCGAGGGCGGCACGGACTGACTGGATGATCAGCGCCAAACTCGACCACTGGTCGAGAACCAGCTGAACTTTATTGCGGCATCTCCCGCATGCTGCGAGGAAGTCCCGGAGTTCCGCCATGGGGATGAGAGGAGACTCAGTGGGAGGCACGAGAGAGTCCACCGCCTCACTGGCAATGGATTCAAGGTTGTCCCCCGTGCCCCACACAGCGTCCCCATCCACCTCCAGGTCGTCACCGCCAGCGGCAGACACACCCACCACACACTGTGGGGCGGACATCCCGGCTGGACCAGCTGGTCCCGCCTCCATCATGATCTCACCCCAAGCATCATTGGCGGAGGAGCCCTCACTGGACTCTTCTGTGGAACTGGTGCCTATGGGCGCCAGTGGTTCAAGACCCCCCTCCACCTCCGTCCCCAGGCCTGTGAGCGGCCCAGGGGACATGGAAGTTCCCAGTCCGGAAATCCAGCCGGAGCCGAGAACGGAAGTGGAAAGAGGAGGCCATTTTCTGACCTGCCAGCGCTCACAGACCCAGCAGACGGGGAATTATGCAAATTGGCCTCAGGGTCGGGTACATCCTCGGTGGCAGCATCAGGCTGCTGGGAGGGGTGACCCTCACAGGTCTCGCCCACACCCAGGACCCGACCCATCAGCCAAAGGCGAGACTTCTCCTGCGGGGTTCACAGGCTCCCCCACCACAGGCATGTCCCCTCCCTCATTCGGTGTTGCCAAATTTACAAGGGCTTTCCCCACTCTATCCTGAGGGACAGAGGGCTGCCGCTCAGGGCTCGAGGCCCTGATGGTGTTAGTGATGAGAGAAGCCAGAGGACCCGTGCCAGGAGATGGATCCCGTAACACCTGGCCCTCTTCAGAGTAGGGGCACCTCCTCCTCTTATTCTGGGAGGGCGCGGAGGCTCAGAGACCTCCATCTCAATCCAGGCCTCTGCCTTTGCCCAAGCACCTCCCTGCTCAGCCACGGGACAAGTGGGCTCCCCTGGATTGGGCCTAGGGCTAGGCTCAGGCTCATGTTGTCCTGTTATGTCCAGGGGGTGCGCCTTTGGGTGTTTTGCCTTGCGCCGTGACTGCCTTCCACCCGGATGGTCTCCCCTTCCCCACCGGAGGCCATGAAAACCACGGCCTCCAGAACCCCGAGCGGTGGTTGTTGCAGGTGTTAGGGGAGCAGGGGGAGGTGCAGCAGTGCCACTCTGAGCCACTGAGGTGGAGTTGGCAGCTGGGAGGTTGGGGGGGTTCTTACAAACATGCCGCACCCCCTTGCAGGCATGGTACCGCGCCCCGTCCGAGGTCCAGAGGATGCGGTAGGCCGCCCCCTGGAACTCCACATTGAAGTGGCCCTCCAAGACCTCCTCCCACGCCAGCTGCATAAAGGGCTGGCGGCGGAAGGAGTACACTGCCAGAGGCTGTTCTCCCGAAGACCGAGCTGGACTGGGGTGATCCCTGACCTTACCTCCCCCAGATGGTGCAAATGGGGGAGGAAAAGCTCACTGCGAATGAAGGGCGCGCCGTTTGATAGCATGATCTGCAGCGTATTGGCCCCCAGAGAGTCCACCGGCAGGAAGGTTGCCCCCTGACAGTGAACCCCTTACTTAGGGCCACGGTCACCACCCGCTTGGTCTTCAGGAAGAACACAGCCTTCCCTTACATTTTCGAGGCTGCAACAACGGCTGAGGGGCCGACAACCTTGGTCATTGCCTTTACGCAGGCCTCAATGGACATGTGGGGTGGGCACAGCTCTTCACACCATGGCTGGATGTTATTAATTTAAAAGGTGACAGGACCACATGGGCAGCCACAGAAGATGCATAGGCAGCAGAAGGCCCCACCACCGGTGATGAAGGGCTTGCCATGGGTCCAAGAGCTAAACCCACCCCAAATTGCAGGCTTGCAAAGCAAACAAAAATGAACGGTTCACAAGAGATACTGAAAAAAAAAAGCAAACAACAGGTTAGGGGAGAGGCTGAGGGTATAGAGGGGAGGGAAAGACAGGCTGTAAGGGATGACTTGCTTTCCATAGGTGGTGCACTTAAAACAGTCTTTGCCAGCACACTTGGTCTTCCAGTCTTCTGGTTGGGGGGAGCTGTCTTCACCTGGGTCAGTTGAAGCTGCCCAGCACAAGCTATCCCCTTCTGTCTCTTTAGCCGGGCAGCGTCAGCTGACCCAGGCTGGGCAAATGGGCTGGGGAGGGAGCTTCCTGATGTGCTTATTGCAGCAACACAGATCCCTACAGAATTGGCAGCCCCACCCCTTGTTGTTGCGGCCACTTGTTCCTCCTCCAAAAGTCCAAAGCAAAGGAAGCTTCTGGTGTTCAGCACCCACCTCCAAACCAAGCCTTGTTTCAAAATAAGTTTCTTTCTTCACTGGAAAGGTGATTGTTGTTCAACCTTTCCCTCTGGTTGGTTGTAACTGCTCTCCCTCTGCTCAGTGTAGCTCCTCCAACTGCCACCAGCACTGTCAGCTGAGGCTTGTTGCTGCAATCAGCAGTCAACACCTACAATTAGGCAGCAGCCGAACCCATTTTTTTTTTTTTTGAGTTTTTACACTTTATTTTGTAACATCAAGGCATAGTACAACAGATCAATGTACAAGATCTTCTCATGACCAGCATCTGAGGTGCCTCTAAATTGTTGGTCTTCGTGAAATATCTATAAACAGAAGCGTCAGAGTCCATTTGCCATGTAAGATTCAATGCAGCCTGATCAGTACTGCATCTTCAGCAGTTGTTCACCTGGACCTCTGCCTCATCTTTCGTCTTTTATGCTTCAGCCTGTGCATACGCTTCTTCCGCCACTTAGCTCTCCTGTCCTGGGAGTGTTTGATGGGACAGGGTAGAGGGAGCTTTACTCTATATATAACCCCATGCCATGGGAGTGTTTGATGGAAGAGTGCAAATTTCAGAACACTCACATGCCTCATCCTGCCAAACTCAGAATTATTTAAAATGACGGAGACAAGGGTTAAATAAGAATAAAACCTCTGATGCATGGAATGTACCTGTTCAATGTTTAATAAATACTCAAATTTCACAGATTTACATCCATATTTTCACTCCACAAATAATCCAAAAATAAACATTCAAAAATGTAGTAACAGAGGGGTGGGGTCTGAATTCAGGTGAAGCCCCATATCATTCGGGGTGTGTGACAGAGAGCAATATTTAAAAACACTTAAAAGCTTGCCCTGCTTTCTTGTTGGGAGTTGTTCACATATCTTACAGCACAAAGGATCATTCTGTTAAGTCTCCTCTGCACTCTCTCCAAGGCCTTGACGTGCTACTTAAAGTGCGGTGCCCAGAATTAGACAGTCCTCCAGCTGGAGCCTCGTCAGTCAGTAATATATAAAGGTTTAGTATAAATTGCTTAACAGGGACATCTCCTTTGTTCCCCAACATTGTAGGAAAATGGGGTAATGAACAGCTGGACAGCACAGGGTAAAACTAAGGGTAACAGAGAAAAGTGTGCAAAAGGTCCATTCCTTCCCAACATTGAGCGTTAAGTAGGATTTCCGCCAAAAAATGAACTCTCCCCTCTGAAATTTAGCCTTATTCACGTTGGACAAACAAGAGAAGAAAATGACTTTGTAGGGGGAGAAAAAAGTCGTTTTACACAAAAGGGAACAATCAGATGTCGCCGTTACACAGCAGAGAGAGATCAGCAATGTGTGTGTACACTATTTATTGTCCCTCCCCACACCCTGTTTCCCAATTAGTCATTCGTTTAGTTAATAAGTGCATGACTTGGGTGGAAAGAGGAGAATGTGGGATGGGGGCAACTGGAGGGCAATTCCAAAATGAACACTATGCTGGAGTCACATGGTACACCTTCGGGGAGATCATTCTACCTGCCTTGGCTTTGAAGGACCATGGAACCATAGAAATATTACAGCACAGAAGGAGGCCATTCAGCCAGTTGTGTCCGTACCGGACTAGCCCATGAGGTGTGAAGTCTAGTTTAACCTGAAGCAGACAAGGCAGACACATCCCAGTGTGCTCTCAGACCATCGAGGATCAACCGAGCTGGGATCTGAACTTTACGCCCTCACCTGTAATCTGTTGCAGCATGGCGAGTGGTCCCAGATCCACAATTGTTCTTTTTTTAATTCTTTCGTGGGATGTGGGCATCGCATTTGTCACCCATCCCTAATTGCCCTTGACAATTGAGTGGCTTTCTAGATTTCAGAGGGTGGTTAAGAGTCAACCCCATTGCTGTGGGTCTGGAGTCACATGTAGGCCAGACCGGGTAAGGACGGCAGATTTCCTTCCCTAAAGGACATTAGTGAACCAGATGGGTTTTTACAACAATTGATGACAGCTTCATGGCACCAGTACTGAGACTAGCTTTCAAATCCAGATATTTTTAAAAATTAATTGATTGAAATTAAATTCCACCAGTTCTCCCCAACAGTTATGATGTAACCGCATCCTAAGTCATGGGTTGGAGTCACAGAGTCCTGCCCCGAATTCAAACAATCTTGTGTCATTACTATGATCCTGGTGCGTTATACAGCTTATCACAGTTATGGACGGTTCCCATCAAGTCTATGAATTTGAAACCAGGTCGCACCAGTTCCAACAGCCGACGAACACGCACCTTTGCTATGGTCCAGGCAAACCCCTCACCAAGCCTCATATCCCCCGCACACCCCCAGCCAGAGTCACATTTACATATAAAAATGGTGGCCATCTTGTGCATCAACCCGCAAAAACACCATCACCGTCACGCAAACATCACCAGTAATCAGACACAAGCTGAGCCAAATCCCTCCCACCCACTGGAGCGGGGGGAAAAAAAAAAATCAAAGCCATTCAACTATATTTAAACAATTTGCTGATGATCAATCCCAGTATTGCCTGTGAGAACATACACACACTCACACAGTGGATTACAGTTACCCTCATCATTACAGGGCAGTGAGACCGAACCCTACAGAAAATAGGTGTAACTTCACCATCGCAAGCACCTCGGCAATTGCTGCAATGAGTTGGTGGCGGGGGAGATCCCTATAGTGAAGACTCTGATTCTAGAATCTGTGCTTATTCAGGACTCTAGAATCACAGATGGATGAAAACACATCTTTCTTCCCATTTCCATATCAAATATACGTCCTGGCGAAGATTTCCATCCATGTAATATTAAAAAATAATGCGTCAGATGCACATTTCCAGCTGGCACAATTTTTGGTCGCATTTTTGCCAAATGCTCTCGGCTGTCAATTGTGCCAATGTAGTGGCGGGCTCCACTCACCGGGCGGCGCTGGCTGTGGAAGACTTCGCCCGTCACCATCTTGTCCATGAACTCAAACTCCGCAAGGCCCCACCACGGGAGGTGTCCTAAAATATAAACTAGATACATATCTGCCGCCACCCCCCTCAACGTTACTGAGGGAACAGAAATCCTCCATGGAAGGGAGGAGGGAGTGGACGGGTGAGGAGGAATAACAGCTCACCAAGCTTGGCGGGGAAAATAAGCCCCATCCATGCCAACCAGAGTGAAACCATGGAAACCTTCCATGGTTCCCATGACGCCCACGGCACATTTGCAGGAATATAAAGTGTTTCCAGCACAGGCCTCTTTGTTTAGATGGAAGCACTGGATAAGAGTAGAATTTCTTGTGTGTCTGTCCGCAATAAAGGCTCCAGCCCTGGTTTTACACCAGTTCCCACTACCAACTCCCAGTGAAGACCCCAGTCCTGATTCTACACCTGCTCACCACTATTAATGTTAATTCATTAGATCCTGTCTTGTCTAGCTGCAGGGCTAAGCATCGTCTGGGGTTAGAACTCATACTGTTCCATGGGGTTTAAGGAAACCTGTGAGCCACAGGTTGGGCGAGAGGAAATTCAGGGTCCAAAGTTCGATCCTTTATTTCAGACAGACAGTAGCTCCATGTGATTGATATTACGCAAGTAGTGTTTTTATTTGTTCCACCAAACCCACCCCACCCCCCCACCCCCTCCAGTCAACCAACCCCTCCCCTTAAAATACAGCCACGTGTAGGATCTGTAGAGCTAAGCCAGTCCCATCTCCTCTAGGACACTGCGGGGAGATTCATCATCCTGCAGCGGGGAACACAAATGAAATTTTGCGTCAGCGATGAAATCGAAAAAGTGCAACTGATACAATTAAAGGTCTTAATGCTTTCTCTTAACAAACACCACATATCAATTTAGTGCTCATCAAAAACCATTTTGGAATCGACCAGGTTTTAAAAATATAAAGCTACCTGTGAGGTATAAACCAGGGCTAGGAGACAAGGGTAGTTAGAGTCAGAGGAGGACACAAAGATCAGGGAGTGGGGTTGGGGAACGGTTCGGTGAAACTGAAGTTGGGCATTGCATAAGGCAGGCGATAGAGCATTGTCCACCCGATGCTCTTTCCTGTTGACTTTAGAAGGGGTCTTGCTTGTAGCCCGCCTGCAACCCATTGCGCTCCTTGGACCAACCTCTTCCAATTAATTCCTTTCCCCTCCCGAAAACTACAAATGATTTCATTCCCCATTGGGGAGCAGTTTCCTTAAAAATCTTCATCTTTTAGCCAAATCCCCATCGTCACAATCCTTGCTCATGCTTTTGTCTCAGAATTTAACATTGAAACTGCTTGTAAACATCTACAATGGAAATCCTCTATGTAAACAGTTGCCTGTCACAATGTAGTGGCAGGCACTGGGCATTAGATGGCTCTTATGAGGTGAGTTTCCAAAGTCCCTCTTTGAGCTATGCCCTTGTTTTTTTTTTTAAAAAAACACACAAAATGACTGTGGGGAACACTACAAGCCATTTTCTATTATTTAAAATATATTGGTCAGAATCAAACGATGCTCATTATAACATCAGGGATTAAGCATCAAATGAGTGATTACTACACTTGAAGAAGCTCTATCAATTTTCCTTGTTATAGACTGACTAACTGGTTTGACTCAAAAACTTTTATGACACATCATTAATCTATAGATTAAACAATGAATATGAAACTCTCCCAGTAGTTCAGCCCACTAAAGCTGTGAATACTAATAGAATAATTTATTTGAATACACAAGATTAAGAGATCATCGAATTGAGACGTTTAAGATGATTGGAGGATTTGACAGGCGGGTGTGTGGCGTTAGGTCGCAGATCAGCCATGATCCGACTGAATGGCCCAACAGGCTCAAGGGGCTGAATGGCCTCTTCCTGTTCTTCTGGTTCCTACAACCAAGCCGTACAGCATGGCGAGGTTCAAGGTTCGATGCCCAGCTGGGGCTGTGTTAGTTGGCTTCAGCAGTTATGTTGGGGCTTGGTTTGTCTTTGGTCGCAGAACAGAAAGGTGCCTCCGAAATTTTAAAGAAGGATTTTAAGACGCTTTTTTTTTTAAAAAAGGAAAGAAAAAAGCATCCTGCCATAGTTTAAAGAGAAACTGGTAAAGAGAGAGGGTGAGAGAATTGACTGAGACCCAGGGGAGTGAATGGACAGAATGATGTTCAAGTCTAACTGGAGGGTGCATATATCCACTGAGCCAGGATGGTGGTCACTTTAAGGGTGACTCAATAAGTTGGTTGGTTAATACCACTAGCACAGTTATAAATGTATTGGGAAGGGGATCATAAAGACATTAAACTTTGAGCAACTGGCTACGAATTAGGGTTCCCAACTCAGGGTGGACATATTCCTGGAGGTTTCATCACATGACCTATATTAATGATCTAGATTTGGGCGTACAGGGCACAATTTCAAAATTTGAGAATGACACAAAACTTGGAAGTATTGTGAACTGTGAGGAGGATAGTGATAAACATCAAGAGGGACATGGTCAGGTTGGTGGAATGGGCGGACGAGTGGCAGATGAAATTTAATACAAATTCATTTTGGTAGGAAGAACAGGGAGAGGCAATGTAAATTAAAGGGTACAATTCTGAAGGGGGTGCAGGAGCAGAGGGACCTGGGCATAAATGTGCGTAAATCATTGAAGGGTTCAGGGCAGGTTGAGAAATGGGTTAATAAAGTATTTAGGATCCTGGGCTTTATAAATAGGGGCATAGAGTACAAAATAGGAACTTATGATAAACCTGTATAAAACATGGGTTTGGCCTCAATTGGAGTACCGTGTAAAGTTCTGGACAGCACACGTTCAAAAGGATAAGGCATTAAATGGGGTGCAGGAAAGATTCACGAGATTGGTTCCAGGGATAAGGAACTTCAGTTATGTGGATAGGTTGGAGAAGAGAAGAATAAGAGGAGATTTGATAGAGGTGTTCAAAATCATGAGGGGGCAGGACAGAGTTAGATAAGGAGAAACTGTTCCCATTGGACACTGATTTAAGGTGATTGGCAAAAGAAGCCACAGCGACATGAGGATTTTTTCTTAAACGCAGTGAGTGGTTAGGTTCTGGAATGCACTGCCTGAGAGCGTGGTGGAAGCAGGTTCAATGGAGGATTTCACAAGGGAACTGGATAATTATCTGAACAGAAAAAAATTTCAGAGCTATGGGGAAAAGCAGGGGCGTGGGACTAGGTGAGTTGCTCTTCCAGAGAGCCAGCACAGACATGATAGGCCAAATGGCCTCTCAGTTCTGTAACCATTCTATGATGACCCAAGGACCACCGTAGCGGTCACATAAGATGTGTGGTAGAGATCACTTTGTGCAAGAGGCAGGCTCTGGATACCATTATCAGGGGCAGAACAATCTCCTGGGCTGGTCTCAATTGACTAAAGGGGTCGGAAAATAATTTCCCAGATTCTCTTTCCCAATTTTTTGTTCCTTTTTCTGGGATTTGGAACACTTTACCTGAAAAAGGTGGTGAAAGCTAATGGACAGGTGCTTGAAGATAAGGAGCTCACGGGGTTAGGGACAAAAAGTAGGGATGTGGGACTCAGCATGACTGTTCTTTCAAGAATCCAGTACAGGCACAATGGGCCGAATGGCCTCCTTCTGAGCTGCCAAGCTTCTATGATTCTGTGAAATTCGGCTGGGTTTTTTAAAAATAATCTGTTTTATTTTAGGCCTCTCCCACTTGGTTTCGGGCGGGTCGGTATATTGTGGTGTACGAGGCATTGCGGCTGCGTGGAGCAAGCTGGATGGACTGAAAAGTCCTTTCATGTTTGTCTGCGTTCCGACATTTGTAACATCTGTATGACATTCACACAGACCAGCTTCTGAGGAGTGCTACCTCAGTTGCGTAAAGGAATTTACACTACTCCTACACTTTCCATCTTCCAGTTTCAACTCCTCAGCCTGGTATTTCCAATATCCACACCCAACGGGACAGGTACAGAGAGGGGCACACCACGCTCCGTCCCGATGTACCTACCACTGGCCGTCATTTGTGCACGTACCTCTTGCATGAGGTCTGCTTGCTCAATGGCCTTCAACACGTTCTTCTTTGACGTATCCTGGATCTCACCCCCCATAATAAACTCATCCAGGATGAAATAGGCCTTCTCAAAGTTGAAGATTATATCCAATTCACATACCTGCAAACAAACAGGAATTAGTAGCATTGATCCATTTGAGTACCTCCCCACCACGCCTCCACTGCCCCCCAGGTTTCTCCAACCAGTTTCAGGTACACTCCCTCATTAGTCCCAAGCCTGCCCAATGGCTCCACAAATGGATCAGTGCTTTGAAGCATAGTGCAGTCTAGTACAGAGTACATCGACCCCGAGGTCCCCACAAGCACTCCAAATCTGGTCAACCAGTCCATATTGGAGATTTTCCTCCACATGGACTGTAGCCCGAATGCCATCTGCCTGCCCTGTTCTCATATCTCATTATCTCCACTTTCCTTACTGGTATCTAAAATTGCATTGGCCTGACTGAAATCGAAGCTCGTGACGTGGGTGATGACAGATACAAACTGGTGCTCCCATCATCACTCTAAAGAAAAGGTCAATGACCTGAAACGTTAACTCTGGTTTTCTCTCCACCCATGTTGATGGGCCTGCTGAGCATTTCCAGCATCTTCTGTCTCTATTGCGCCGCCACCCCCACCACCACTAATTTAACCTCTCCATGGCCTCACGCCACTCTCCGATTGCGATTTTCACCATTACACTCCACGTACTGAGGAACAATCTATGAAGAGGGTGCCCTTTTAGCCCCCTGTTGCACAGCTAACCCAGCCCAATAGGATCACACCAATAGAACGACAGATGCTAGATCACTTACGCTTCCAAAGTATTTGTCCAGTAACTCCACGTATCGGTGGATGAGCTCTAGAGTCAGAAGCTCATTGTCTTGATCCTCAATCGCACAACAGAAATATAGGCTGGCGTACCTGTCAGGTAGAGTCAAGAGCAGCTCTTAGCTTCTAAGATTTACAAAGAATTTATCAAAGTATTTTTTTTTTGCAGATGCATAAACTCGTACACATGCATTTATACACACACCCTCCCTTCCACCCACCCCCACAGATTCACACCCTCCCCGCACCCCCAGACACGCAAATATTTGCATATTGCGCACACTCGTACACTTGGGGGTGAAGATAGCGGAAGGGCTTGCCTGAATTTTCCAATCTTCCCTAGATATGGGGGAGGTGCCAGAGGTTTGGAGAGTGTCAAATGATAGGGAGATGGTGGTGTAGTGTTAATGTCGTGGCAATGTCACTGAACTCGCAATGCAGAAATCCAGGCTAATACCCTGAGCACACGGGTTCAAGTCCCACCATAGCAGCTGGTCGAATTTAAATTCAATTAATGAATAAAAATCTGGAATTGAAAGCTAGTCTCAGCAACAGTGCCATGAATTGTTAGAAAAACCCCATCTGGTTCACTAATGCCCTTCAGGGACGGAAATCTGCCATCCGTACTTGGTCTGGCCTACATGTGACTCCAGACCCACAGCAATGTGGCTGACCATTAACTACCCCCTGAAATCGCCTAGCAAACCACTCAGTTGTCAAGGGGCAATTAGGCAACAAATGCCAGCCTTGCCAGTGAAGCACACATCCCATGAAAGAATTTTAAAAAGTGACACCCTTATTCAAGAAAGGGTGTAAGGACAGTCATATCAAATACGGGCCAGTTAGTTTAACATTAGTGCTGGGTAAGGTTTCATAAACAATAGGCAGGAAAATAGACAGGCACATGGAGAGGTTTGAGTTAATTAAGCAGAGCCAGCATGGATTTGTAAAAGGCAGATCATACCCGATGAATCTAATTGTTTTTTTTTGATGAAGTAACAGAGAATACAGTGGATATTGTCTATATAGATTGTAAGACAGCGTCTGATAAATTATCACATAAAAGACTGGTTAACAAAATTGAGGCTCACGGAATAGGAGGGTCAGTGCCCAAATAGGTAAATAAAAAAAATCAGCTTAAGGACAGAAAACAGCCAGTCGTGGTAAATGGTTGTTTTTCAGACTGGAGGATGGTAGACAGTGGAGTTTCCGAAGGGGCAGTGCTCGGATTACCACTTTTTTTTGCCATATTTAAATGACTTGGATCTCGGAATACAGAGCAAACTTGGAGCTATGGCAAGCAGTGAGGATAATATGAACCACCTGCAACAGGTCATAGGTAGACTAGCAGAATGGGCAGGAACGTGGCAGATGGAATTTAATACAGAGAAGTTGAGGTGATACATTTCGGTAGTTGTGATAGGGCGAGGCAATATAGACTTAATAGCACAGTTCTAAAGAGCGTGTGGGAACAGAGGGACATGGGGGTGCATGTGCGTCGATCTTTGAAGGTGGCAGGACATATTGAGAGTGGTTAGCAAAGCATATGGGATCTTGGGCTTCATAAATAGAGGCACAGAGTACAAAAGCAGGGAGGTTTTGCTGAACCTTTATAAAGCTCTGGTTAGGCCCCAACTGGAGTATTCCATCCAGTTCTGGTCACCACACTTTAGGAAGGATGTGAGGGTCCTTGAGAGGGTGCAGAGGAGATTTATCAGTATGGTTCCAGAGATGGAGGGTTTTACTTGCAAGGTTAGGTTTTGGAAAAGCTGGGGTTGTTCTCCTTGGAGCAAAGGAGATTGAGGGGAGATTTGGTAGAGGCCTACAACATTATGACAAGCTTAGATAAGTCAGACAACTAATGGTACAAAGAATAGGGAGCACAGATTGAAGGTTCGGGGCAAAAGATGCAGAGAGGGACGTGAGGAAGAACTTTTTTTAAACACAGTGAGTGGTAATGGCCTGGAACTCATGCCCATGAGTGGAAACGGAGACAATCAATGATTTCAAAAGGAAATTGGATGGGCACTTGATGGAAATAAACTGGTAGTGCCATTGTGATCGAGCAGGGGAGTGGGACTGACTGGATTGCTCTGCGAAGTGCCGGCATGGACTCGATGGAATGAATGGCCTCCTTCGATGCTGTAAATGACTCTAGGATGAGTTTCCTGTCGATATGACTTTTCACACACTTTTCCCATCACAGATTGGCAACTGGCATAAAGATCATCGGAACTGTAGAGGTAGGAAAGGTGGCCGATCAAAAGTGGGGAAAGCAGCCAGAAAACATCCGGCAGCATTTCCTGTTCCCACAGTTATCCGAATGGAGGGGCTCGCGAGTGGTCATTGGGATGAGACCAGGATTGGGTTGAACCGTGGTGCCTCCGGCAGCCAAATAGCGCTCATGGTCAAGGCTTGGATTTGAAGAGTGGCCACCTGGACGAAGTAGCACCGGATGGCCAGCGCCTGTGGAACCCCGCCCAGGAAGGAGGGACGAAGCTTCAAGGAGGGAAGGAGGAGAAAAGGTAAAAAAAAAAAGAGTTGCACTTCAATAGCACCTTTCACCATGTCAGGACGCCCCAAAACACTTTCCAGCCAATGAAGTACTTTTTGAAGTGTAGCCACTGTTGTAATGTAGCAAAGGTGCTAGCCAATTGGTGCCCAGCAAGCTTCCGTTTTGTTTTGGTGATGTTAGTTGAGGGATAAGTATCGCCCACGATACCAGGCAGAACTCCCCCGCTTTTCTTTGAAATTGTGTCATGGGATCTTTTACGTCCACCCGAGGGGGCAGACAGAGCCTTGATTTAACGCCTCATCCGAAAGACGGCACCTCCGAAAGAGTGCAGAAATGAGACCAAAAAAAAAAACCACATGCACAGCGAGACGAGCTGGGGGGAGGGGTTGCATCCGAGCTATAAGTAGAAGCTACCAACTGCACCAACCTAGTTGAGCAAACGCAGGTATGTCATGACTGAAAATAAAACGGCAAACCAAATTATGCACAGATCAATGAGTGCGGAGCAATTAGGAGACGCTTCCCGTCTCTGCTGAGCAATTCCAGTTCTGTTCAAATCCCCGGCTGGGATTTGAAGTGCCACGCACAGAGAGATAGATCGCAATCTGAACGTTAATCGCTGGAAAGACGTGGTAAGAGTTTACTAATTGTTCCATAGCAAGTAAAACCACTTAAAGGCTTCTCTTCTTTCCTTGCAACTGCCCTCCTGGTTGAGCTCCCTTCCTAGGCTGCGTCCACACTAATCCCTTAGCACAGTGCAATCTATATGTTTTTTTTATTCATTCATGGGGTATGGCATTTATTGCTCAACAAGGGGAGGTGGTGGTGTAGTGGTCAGGTCACTGAAATGGTAGCTCAGAGGCCCAGGCTAATGCTCTGGGGACATGGGTTCGAATCCCACCACGGCAGATGGTGAAATCTGAAATTCAATTAATAAATCTGGAATTTAAAAGCTAGCCCGGTGTGACCATGAAACCATTGTCGATTGTTGTCAAAACCCATCATATTCACTAACGTCCTTTAGGGAAGGAAACCTGCCGTCCTTACCCAGTCTGGCCTACATATGACTCCAGGTCCACAGCAATGTGGTTGACTCTTAAAATGCCCTCTGAAAATTGCCACTCAGCTCAAGGGCAATTAGGGTTGGGCAACAATTGCTGGCTAGCCACTGACTCCCATATCCCATGAAAGAATTTTTTAAAAAACTCCAATTGCCCTTGAGATGACGGTATGGAGCAGTCCTCCTGGTGTCAGTATACCCAGTGCTGTTAGGTTTAGAACATAGGAACAGGATATGGCCATTCAGCCCCTCGAGCCTGTGGCTGATCTGTATTTAACTCCATCTACCCAGCCTTGGTTCCGCAACCCTTTAAACCGTTGCTTAACAAAAACCTTTAATCAGTCTCAATTTTGACATTTTCACTTGACCCCCCAATCTCGACAGCTTTTAAGAGGGGGGGGGGGGGAGAGACAGAGAAAGAGAAAGAGAAAAAGAGAGAGAGAGAGAGAGAGAGAGAGAGAGAGAGAGAGTGAGTTCCAGATTTTCCACCACCCTTTATGTGAAAAACATGCTATAATAAAAACAGAAAGTGCTGGAAATACTCAGCAGGTCTGGCAACAACTGTGGAAAGAGAAAGAGAGTTAACGTTTCAGGTCAGTGACCCTTCATCAGTAATCTTTGTTGCTCAATGGCCAAAATTTACCAGTTAAATGATCGACTGAAATTAATAATCCAGGGCTGAGAGATCTTAAACCATTTACTTTATCGCTTCATGCTTTTCTGCACTTTATACACACTAAGTATTACAGAAAAGATCAGCAGAAATCACTGACAGGAAAGCTCATAAGACAGAATCTATTTACCAGCAGAAAGATGACTTTCTTCTGCCCAGTAAGGTAGAAGTTTAACAAGGCAGAAAACTTTACGTCGGAGGTTGATATTGTTTGTGCAATGGGTTCGGCAATGAGGGCAAGTTCCGTCACACTACTGGCTGCCGAAAGGTGAACATTCAGAATAGCTACACATCTCCGACAATTCAATCTACAGATCGAGCGCTGGGGTGGGGGGGTGAGAGGAGGAAGAAAAGAGCAGGAGGGTGATTAGTGGAGAAAGGCAGAAGGAGGAGGAGGAGGAGGAGGAGGAAGGGGGCATGAAGGACAGAGGAGCACATGAGGGAGAGGATAAGGTAAGTGAGGGAGAAAGAGCTCACACAGGTGATAGCATATTTGCAAGAGTGACAGCATGCGACAGGGGAAAAAAAAAAGAGACAGTGCGTCCAAAATGGGGTCAGGGATAGTTGGGAAGAGCACATTCAAGTTTCCTGGTGGAATCCCCTGGGAAATTAGGCATTTTGGGGAATTCCCTGGGGTTAGTTCAATGCGTTTCAATCCAAGGCATGAGTCCCAGGAGACCCCAACCCCTCACCCCCACGCCACTTGCACTGACCTTCTATTGCACCAGAGCATACGATAGACTGAAGGACTAAGCAACGATTCCCATTGTCACACTTGCATCAAATCCAATTCCAAACAGAACTCCTCAACCTCTAGTAAAGAAGGATATGGTCTCCATAAAGGCAACATAAGGGCGCTGGAGATGGTGCAAAATAGATTTCCTGGGATGACACCAGAACTGGGAGTTTTATCCATCAGGGAAGACTGAGCAGGCTAGGTCTCTTTTCTCGAAAAAGAGAAGGCTGAGGGTTGACCTGATAGAGATGTTCAAGATTATGAAAGCGTTTGATATGGTGGACGTAGAGAAGATGTTTCCCACTTGTGGGGGAGACCAGAACTAGGGGGTCATCAATATAAGATAGTCACTAATAAATCCAATTCGGGAATTCAGAAGAAACTTCTACACCCAGAGAGTGGTGAGAATGTGTAACTCACTATCACAAGGAGTGAATAACTTTTAAGGGGAACGAGATTAGCACATAGGAGAATGGAAGAAAGGTTTTTTTTTAAAAAAAGAATTCATTCAAGGGACATGGGCTGGCTAGGTCAGTGTTTATTTCCCATCCCTAATCGCCCTTGAGAAACTGAGTGAATTGCTAGGCCTTTACAGAGGGCATTTAAGAGTCAACCACATTGGTGTGGGGCTGAAGTGTTACATGTAGTAGGGTGGGAGGAGGCTTGTGTGGAGCAGAATACTAGCATGGACCAGTTGGGTCGAATGGACTGTTCCAGTGTTGTAAATGCTTTGTAATGCTTTGCAAAGAAGGGGACGCACCTCTTGTAGACAATTTTCAGGTCCTTCCACTCTAAGAAGCTGCACATCTTGGGCTTGCGTCCCAGCACGATCTGCATCAGCTCCCGCCCCAACTTCTTCTTCTCCTTCTCCGAGATGGCGATGTACCATTTCTGTAGCCTCAGCTTGCCTTGACGGCTGAACAGTAACATGAAGCGCATCTGTGGACCCAGAGCAGACCAGGGTGAGCCAGCGATGGACTTTACGATCTAACCTCTCCCCTCCCCCCACCCTTGGTGTCCTGGGGCCAACATTTATCCATCAACCAACATCACTTTTGTAACTTGCTGTGCATGAAACCTGTAGCCACATTGCCCTAAATTGCAACAGCGCCGACCACTTCAAGAGAACTTCACTGATGAGAAGCTTTGGGATGCCATAAGGTTGTAAAAGGTGCTATATGAATGAATTTTTTTTTTAAAGATTCTATTCATTCAGTCTTTTGGCTGTGCGTCTGTACAAGATACTCAACGCAAGTAATCTGCAAACCTGGGGAGTCTTACAAATCAGTACGAATGTTCATTCTGTATTCCACCGTGACTCAAGACAAAGTGTAGGTACTCTCAGAATTCAACAGGATCACTGCTTTATTTTAGAACACAAGAACTAGGAGCAGGAGTAGGCAATTCAGCCCCTCGAGCCTGCTCCGCCATTCAATACGATCATGGCTGATCTCATCTCAGCCTCAACTCCACTTTCCTGCTCGATCTCCATAACCCTTCAACACATTTCTAATTAAAAATCTGTCTATCTCCTCTCTAAATTTACCCAATGTCCCGGCATCCACCGCACTCTGGGGTACTGAATTCCACAGACTCACAACCCTTTGAGAGAAGTAATTTCTCCTCGTCTCTGTTTTAAATCCGCTACCCCTTATCCTAAAACTATGACCTCTCGTTCTAGATTGCCCCACAAGAGGAAACATCCTCGCTAGGTCTACTTTGTCAATCCCCTGAATCATCTTATATACCTCAATTAGTTCTCTCATTTTGTTTGCTCTCGGCTGACAAGGACTGCATTTATTGCCCATCCCTAGTTGATCTGGCTGAGGGGCTTGCTGGGCCACTTCAGAGGGCAGTGAAGAATCAACCACATTGGTGTGGGACTGGAGTCACGTATAGGCCCAGACCAGTTAAGGAAGGCAGGTTTTCTTCCCTAAAGGACATTAGTGAACCAGTTGGGTTTTTATGACAATCTGACAGCTTCAAGGTCACTTTCACCAACAGCAGCCTTTCATTTCCATATTTTTAAAACTTAAATTCAATTTCTCAAACTATTCTACAGTGAGGAACTCACCTGCTGACTCTCCAAAGACTGTCCTCCACCTACAAGGCCCAAGTCAGGAGTGTGATGTTATACTCTCCTCTTGCTTAGATGGGTGCAGCTCCAACAACACTCAAGCAGCTCAACAACATCCAGGACAAAGCAGCCTGTTTGATTGGTACCCCATCCACCATAAACATTCACTCCCTCCATCACCGACGCACAGTGGCAGCAGTGTGTACCATCTACAAGATGCACTGCAGCAACTCCCCAGGGCACCATTGATTGATGGCACCTTCTAAACCCGCTGCCTCTCCAACCTAGAAGGGCAGCAGGCGCATGGGAGCACCATCAGTTCCCTCCAAGATGCACACCATCCTGACTTGGACATACGTCCTTCATCATCGCTGGGCCAAAAATCCTGGAACTCCCTGCCCAACAAGTCTGAGCAAGCAAATTCACCATATGGACTGCAGCCGTTCAAGAAGGCGGCTCACCACCACCTTCTCAAAGGCAGCTAGGGATGGGTAACAAAGGTGAACTTGACAGCAATTCACCCATCCAGAAGAAAACAAAGCAAGTGTTTCCATCAAGTGTGATGGAACCAGATGAGGGGTAGGAATCCATTAGTTGATTAGTTAATTCAGTACAGCACTGAATGCAGCACTGTTACTTGAGATGCCAACCAAGGCACTAGCTACCGTTGCAGATGTTAAAGATGTTAAAGTGTTAAAGGTCCCACTTGAAGGAGATCATGGGTTAGTCTTGGCCAACAATCCTCCCTCAACCCACCTCCAAGGAAAATAAAGCAAGATTAACTGGTCATTTATCTTGTTCGGTATTTGTGGGAGTATGTTGTACTCAAGAATGCTTGCTGTGGCTTCCTACATAAAAATAACTGCACAATGTAATTCATTCTGTGTGAAACCCTCCTGAGAGTCTTTTAACTCACAATGGACCAGGGATAGAATTAGGGATTAGGATTGTGGGGCTCAGCAACTCAGTGATCAGAAATGTCGGTTTGTTTTAAAAAGAAAATGTTCAAATTATAAAGGATGTTTGAGCTCCAATGAGATTTGGCTGGAAATCTGGATAAAATGCTCCAGTGCTGACCAACCGTAGCGTCATCCAATTGAATGATGCTTCAAGAGGCTCAAGGCTTGTTGAGTTCATAGAATGAAACAGCACGGAAGGAGGCTGTGCTGGCCACTCCCCCTGTTCGTTCCCCATAGCTCTACAAATTGCTTGTAAGTGCTGATATTTTCTTCTCAAGATCTGGGCAACAATGTGGCATTTGTTGCACATCTCTCTTTGCTTCCAGGAAGGTTCTTACTTTAACCATGCATAGTGACTCCACTGGCGCTGGCTCCCTTCTGTCCCAGCCCCAACTCCAAGAGGCAAGCATGTAAACCGACTCTAGTACAGTATTGCAGGAGGGCTGCACTGTCAGATGAGACGTTAAATGCGAGGCCCTGTCTGCCCTCTCAGATGGGGGTAAAAGATCCCAACATAACAAAATCAGATAATCTGGTCATTATGTCATTGCTGTTTGTGGGATCTTGCTGTGTGCAAATTGGCTGTCGCATTTCCGATAGTACAACAGTGACCACACTTCAAAAGTACTTCCTTGGCTGTGAAGCGCTTTGAGATGTCCTGAGGTTGTGAAAGGCGTTATTTAAGCACCAGTCCTTTACCTTTTCTTTATTTTCAATCTGAGGTAATGTCACTGAAAACCATGTAGGTAACATGAAGCCACTAATCTGCAGGGAGAATTCAGTAACAAACAGCATTGAAACCAAACCAAAGTGAAAAAAAGTAGGTCTCCACGCATACAATGCAGAGACATTCAGGCTGGGAGCTTTCAGCTGTGTTTTCAAACAAACCAGCACCGCATATACTCACATACAGGTCTAAGCCTAAGTCACTGGGGGATCGAGAGTATGAAGGCTTTTATTTCCTCGCCCTTGATTCCTCATGTATTTTATTAATCTTCTACACTGAACTCGTGCTGTACCTGCCTCGGGAGTGTTTGATGGGGACAGGGTAGATGGAGCTTTACTCTGTATCTAACCCCGTGCTGTACCTGTCCTGGGAGTGTTTGATGGGGACAGTGTAGAGGGAGCTTTACTCTGTATCTAACCCCGTTTTTTTTTTTTCTTTTTTTCTGTACTTGTCCTGGGAGTGTTTGATGGGGGACAGTGTAGAGAGAGCTTTACTCTGTATCTAACCCAGTGCTGTACCTGTCCTGGGAGTGTTTGATGGGACAGTGTAGAGGGAGCTTTATTCTGTATCTAACCCCGTCCTGTACCTGTCCTGGGAGTGTTTGATGGGGACAGTGTAGAGGGAGCTTTACTCTGTATCTAATCCCGTGCTGTACCTGTCCTGGGAGTGTTTGATGGGGACAGTGTAGAGGGAGCTTTACTCTGTATCTAACCCCGTGCTGTACCTGTCCTGGGAGTGTTTGATGGGGACAGTGTAGAGGGAGCTTTACTCTGTATCTAACCCAGTGCTGTACCTGTCCTGGGAGTGTTTGATGAGACAGTGTAGAGGAAGCTTTACTGATCTTGAAGAATAACAGATTCAACAAAATTATTTATCAAAAGAGTCATATCGAAGACATTACTAAGTTATTCAGAAAGGTCTCAAAGTGCTTCACAGAGCTGAGTTTATTTCAACTACAATGACTTGTATGGCCAAACACAATTATTTTTACAAGCTCCAACCAACAGCAATGAGTTGAATGACCAGTTAATCTGCATTTAGTGATACTGCACAAATCAGCTGCCATTATTTGCTACATTTTCTGCAGGGACCGCACTTCAAAATTATTTCATTGGCTGTAAAGCGCTTTGCGACTATCCGGAGGTCATGAAAGGAGTGATATAAATGTTAAGTATCTCTTGACTGGTTGAGGGAATAAATTTAGCAAGAGCTGAAAAGCCAAGGATTGGTTCCTTGTTACCCCCCCCCCACCCCACCTCGAGAAAAAAAAAGAAAAGATTCAGCCGACAATTCTAGGCCTGTTGTTTGCTTCGCCACCGTCAGAACCCAACAAGGACAGGCCAGGTTGATCTGCAAAGCACGAGGCATTAGTCTGGAGCCTTTCACAAGCAAGGCTGCTTACAGGACCAAGACTAACCTCCAGTATTTACCGTTGAGGTCAACCATTAGTTAGAGGGAAGAGATGAATGCCCTTGAGCATTTTCAGGGTGAGGAGGTCTTATTTTTGTGTTTCTTCGATAATACAGCTGCTATGTGAAGCTTCAAAGGGCCTCACTCATAGAATTACATAGACTTTACAGCACAGAAACAGGCCATTCAGCCCAGCTGATCCCGGCTGGCATTTATGCTCCACATGAGCCTCCTCCCATCCTATTTCAACTAACCCTGTCAACGTATTCCTTTCTCCCCCCATCGTGTTTATCCTGCTTCACCTTAAATTCATCTCTGCTATTCGCCTCAACCACTCCCTGTGGTAGCGAGTTCCACATTCCCACCACTCTCTGGGGAAAGACATTCCCTCTGAATTCCCGATTGGATTTATTAGCAGCTGTCTTAAATTTACGGCCCTGAGGTTTTGGGCTCCCCCGCAAGTGGAAACACCTTTTCTGCATCTTGAGGCTTCAGTTTTATTTTGAACGATGTAAATGAATATCAGCACTCGACGTACTCCCACAGCTACTCTGAGAACCTTACATCAGCTGCTCCCATTAGCTGATGGTACAAGGACTAGGGGGAACCAGATTTAAGGTTTTGGACAAGAGATGCAGGGGGGGGATGTGAGGAAGAATTGTTTTGATGCAGTAAGTGGCGATGATCTGGAACTCGCTGCCTACGAGAGTGGTGGAAGCAGAGATGATTAATGATTTCAGAAAGGAAATTGGATGGGCACTTGAGGGAAATAAACTTGCAGGGATACAGAGATAAGAGCAGGAGAATGGGACGGACTGGATTGCTCTACAGAGAGCCCACATGGACTCGATGGGACAAATGGCCTCCTTCTGTGCCGTAATGACTCTATAACACAATTGTCCTCTGAAAATGAGCAGGTGGGGACGGCACTGAGATTTGTTTTGCTTGGGGACTGGACATGCCGGGAGGGGGAAACTGAGCTACCAGTTATTTCACTACACATTCTACTAGGTGACAGTGAATGATATGGTGGAAGCTTAAATCACTTGTAATGTTACCAATAAAAAGGATTTAAAAAAAAAAATTTATGTAGCTTGCTCTCCTGCTGCCAAAGTTCTTCACGCAACAAATCGTTCTTTAATTTCTTGCAGAGACTGTTAGCGTGGACAAAGGTGGCAAGCATTCTGTGCCAGAAACCTGCCCAAACGCCAATGAGTCACATGGCTAGCTAAATGACATTAGTTGGCTTCTCAAGATTGAAGCGTCAAGAAAGCACATCCCTGCTCCACCTGAACAGTCAGACCGGGATGTGGCTTAAACGTTTCACTCAAAGGGACGCTGTGTCCAACACTGCAGCACAACCTCAGTAGTGCACTGGAGTGTTGACCTAGATTATGAGCTCAAGGGCTGGAGGAGCAGAACGAGAATGAAAGAATGAGCTTGCCTCTTTCATGACCTCAGGACATCCTAAAAGGGCTTTACAGCAAATGCGTTTGGTGTGTAGTCACTGTTGTAATGTAGGAAAGGCAGCAGCCAATTTGTGCACAGCAAGCTCCCACAAACAGCAAAGTGATTATGACCAAAAGATCTGTTTTAGTGATGTTGGTTGAAGGATAAGTATTGGCCCCGGGACACCAGGAAGACCTTCTCTGAATAGCTCCATGGATTCTTTTAGGTCCACCTGAGAGGGAAAACACGATCTCAGCTCAACGCCGCATCCGAAAGTTTATTTCGGCCCATTTCACTCAGCTACCAGCTTCCCACTCCTCACTGCTTAAAATTCATCAAAGCATGACCTTCGTTTTGTCTCTCTCTCGGATTTGCTGTAATCTTTTCCCGCGGGTGAGGGGTAACCCAACAGAGGCCTTCTAAATTATGAAGGGGTTTGATAGAATAGACGTAGAGAAGATGTTAAATAAAAACAAAGTGCTGGAAACACTCAGCAGGTCTGGCAGCAGCTGTGGAGAGAGAAGCAGAGTTAATGTTTCAGCTCAGTGACCCTTCATCAGAACTCAGAGAAGACGTTACCACTTGTGGCGAAGGATCAAAAACTAGGGGCCATAAGATTGTCGCTAATAAATCCAATAGAGAATTCAGGTGAAACTTCTTTACCCAGAGAGAGTGGCGAGCTTCTGTGCTGTAAATTCTATATATAAATTCACCAGCTCAATGACCACTGAAGGGGAAGTTATGTGACAATCAAATGCAAAAAGGACAAGGATTCTCATTCTAAAGTGAAAGTGGCCAATCCATTAGCAGAACCGTGTAACCAGGGGACTGGTCTGCATCTGACATGGGAGTTGTGGCAGGAGGTTCCGATCCTGAGAGAGACTCTGGGGCGATTTTAAAGGCCCTGTACCAATAGCCCAGAGGAGAGTTCAAATCCCACCCGACAGTTTGAGAATTTTTTTTCTTTTAAAATCAAAAGGCTGGTCTCCGTAAATGAAAAAAAGAGGCTATGAAGCTGTCGGGTAAATCCATCTGGTTCATTGATGACCTTCAGGGAAGGGAGCCTACATGGTCTGGGCGTACAGACGACTCCAGCCCCACACCAGCAAGGTTGATGAGTCATGTCCTCATGGGATGGGCAATAAATGCAGTCTTGCCAGTGTCACCCACATTCTGAGAGGGAAAAAAAAGAAAAACACACAAGGCCCCATCCATCTGCTCAGCTAAACCATAAAGATGAAATAGCACAACATGAAGGGGCCACTTCTGATGTCCTAGCCAAAAGTTCTCTCTCTACCACCGCCACCCAGTTTTTTTTTTTGTGTGCATGAGTTTTCCTACATAACAGTGATTACATTTCAGAAGCAATTCATCAGTTGGGAAGCACTTTGAAGAAGTAAAAGGCCTGTTTTTCAAATCTGTCCTTAGCCTTGGCCACCACCTACCCCAATCCCTGTAACCTCCTCCAGCCCCGCAGATCCAGGACATCACCGCAGGAGTTCCTCAGGGTAGCGTCCTAGGCCCAACTATCTTCAGCTAATTCATCAATGACCTCCCTTCAATCATAAGGTCAGAAGTGGGGATGCTCGCTGATGATTGCACAATGTTCAGCACCATTCGCGACTCCTCAGATACCGAAGCAATACCCAGGCTTGGGCTGATAAGTGGCAAATAACATTCACGCCACACAAGTCTCCCCTTGACATTCAATGGCATTACCATCGCTAAATCCCCCACTATCAACATCCTAGGGGTTACCATTGATCAGAAACTGAACTGGAGGAGCCATATAAATACCATGGCTACAAGAGTAGGTCACAGACTAGGAATCCTGCGGCGAGTAACTCACCTCCTGACTCCCCAAAACCTACCCACCATCTACAAGGCACAAGTCAGGAGTGTGATGGAATACTCTCCACTTGCCTGGATGGTGCAGCTCCAACAACACTCAAGAAGCTCGACACCATCCAGGACAAAGTAGCCCACTTGATTGGCACCCCATCCACAAACATTCATTGCCTCCACCACCGACGCACAGTGGTAGCAGCGTGTACCATCTACAAGACGCACTGCAGCAACTCACCAAGGCTCCCTAGACAGCACTTTCCAAACCCACGACTTCTACCGCCTAGAAGGACAAGGGCAGCAGATGCATGGGAACACCACCACCTGCAAGTTCCCCTCCAAGTCACACACCATCCTGACTTGGAACTATATCACCGTTCCTTCACTGCCACTGGGTCAAAATCCTGGAACTCCCTTCCTAACAGCACTGTGGGTGTACCTACCCCCCCCCCTCCCAACACCCCCCCACCCCACCCCCGCCAAGGACTGCAGCGGTTCAAGAAGGCAGCTCACCATCACCTTCTCAAGGGCAATTAGGGATGTGCAATAAATGTTGACCTAGCCAGCGACGCCCACATCCCATGAAAGCATAAAAAAAATCCAAAATCTCTGCAGTCCCTAATTCCGGCCTCTTGAGCATCCCCGATTTTCATTGCTTCACCATTGCCAGCCACGCCTTCAGCTGCTGAGGCCTCAAAAGCTGGAATTCCCTCCTGAAATCTCTCCACCGCTCTCTCTCCTCCTTTAAGAAGCTGCTTAAAACCTGCATCTTCGACTAAGTCTGTCGCCCGCCTTAATATCTCCTTCAGTGTCTCGGTGTCCAATTTTGTTTGAGTATACTCCTGTGACACACCTTGGAATATCTTTCTACATTAAAGGCGTTATGTAAATACAAGTTGTTGTTGAACAAAGAGCCCTTCTTTAGGATACCAACTCTGCATTAACCAGTAGATTTTGTCCACAGGACGATTAATCAAACATTAAAGGCACTGTAGATGATTTACACCTTCATGACGCCTGTGTTTTACGAGGGATTAGAGATTCACGATTAATCAGTAACATTTTGTCCTTCATTAGTGGCGGAGTTCACCAACTTCAGCACAAATCAAGAGCAAGGTTGACACAGAAAATCTGGCTGCCATTTGGCCCATCGTGTCTGTGCTGGCCCAAAAAAAAAAGAGCTATCTAGCCTAATCTTACTTTCCAGCTCCTGGTCCACAGCCCTGTAGGTTACGGTACCTCAAATGCATATCCAAACATTTGTTTAAATGCAATAAGGATTTCTGCCCTTGTGATGCAAGAGGGAACCGAGCCAACGATGAACAACTATGTTAGTCCCTCTCTCTCTCTGCACTACCCTTTCCCAAGTTGAATGAAAAACAGCTGGGGGCATTTGGTTTAATAACATCCATCCTTCCCCTGCAGCCAGAATGGGAAACCTCAGTCGCCGGCACAACCACGGTCCAGGACACTGGTTTGAACAAGCGGAACTTAATCCCATGTAATTAAAAACAGAATTTTATTTACTCGGTCATCGTGCAGCCACTGTTTGTACACTGGAGTTTCACCGACCCATACTAGGCAGCTGCCTCCAGTCCTTGCACAGCTCAGAGAGGAACAGCTACAACTTCGAGAAGGTATTCTACCCATTCCCCAATAATTTTCCCCACTTTTTTTTTTAGAAAAAGGTGCTTTTTTTAAAAAAAAAAGTGTGAAAAAGGAGCAGCTTTGGATTTTACATCTGTTAAAGCATTTGATACAGGTAATTCAAAGCCATGAGGGGTCTGGACAGAGTAGATAGAGAGATACTGTTCCCACTCGTGAAAGGATCAAGAACGCGAGGGCACAGATTTAAAGTATTTGATAAGAGAAGCAAAAGTGACAGGAGGAAAAACCTTTTCACGCAGAGAGGGATTAAGGCCTGGAATACGCTGCCTGAGATTGCGGTGGAGGCAAGTTCAACTGAAGCATTCAAAAGGGAATTAGACAGTTATATGAAAAGGAAGAATGTGCAGGGCTACAGGGAGAAGACAGGGGACTGGAACTGAGTGAATTGCTCTTTTTGGAGAGCTGGTGCAGACACGGTGGGCCCAAATGCCTCCTTCTGCACAGTAACGATTCAGTGATTCTGTGAAAGTTTGTGGTTTTAACTGGACTTTTTAAAACTTCCACCACTTAGCCATTCAGACTCTCGCTTGAATAAAAACAACCTGCATTTATATAGCACAGTTAACAGAGAAAAAGCACCCCAAGGTGCCTCACAGATGCAGAATGGGGAGCTGAGCCCAAGGAGGAGCACATTAGGAGAGGTGACCAAAAGGGCTTGGTCAAACTGGTGGGTTTTAAAGAAGGAAAGAGATGGAAGGTTTAGATAGGGAATTCCAGAGTCTGCGGCCTTCATCCCTCTGCCAGCACTAAAAACTGATGATCTGGTCACTAACACATTGCTGTTGGTGGGAGCTTGCTGTGCACAAATTGGCTGCCATGTTTCCGACATTACCATAATGACTACATTGCAAAAGATGATTTTCCTGGCTGTAGGCGCTATATAAATACAAGTTCCTTCTTTCTCTTATCTGCTGCCCCTTCATGCATTCTCTCAAACACATATCACAAAAGAAAGGTAACACGTTTGCCCAAAACCCACCTCGCTGCTATTTTAACTGAAGCATTGTGTTTGAAAACAAATAGGTTGACCCGTCCACGAAAACAGAAGTGCGAGAGAAGCTTGTGTGCAGGCACCAGTCTGCACTGCGACCTCAGGAGCACTATGCTCTACTGCACCTCCCCACTGAATAGAATGGCAAAGAATTTACAGCGCGGAGCAGGCCATTCGGCCCTACCGGTCCGTGCTGGTGTTTCTGCTCCACGCAAGCCTTCTCCCACCCTTCTATTCCTTTCTCCCTCACGTGTTTATGCAGTTGGCCTTTAAATGCACGTTATGCCCCTCGACCACTTCCAGTTGGGTAGCCACTTCTGCATTCTAACCAGTCTCTGGCTAAAGAGGCTTCTCCTGAATTGTATTCATTAGTGGCTATCCTATATTTATGTCCCCTAGTTTTGGATTCCCCCACAATGTTGCTTTTTCAGCCTCCACTTGGTTATTTATATTCCTGAAGTTCAATATTTTACCTCGCACCCATCCTGAAGAATCCCTGATCTTTGTTGGAATGGAGCTGTTTTAAGAAGCAATTCATTGGCTGCACAAACTCTCCCCGCTCTTCTGTTTCAAAGAGACACTTTCCCCCATTCCACTGGGAATTACAGCAATTACAATTTGCCATAATTAACACACTCTCATTTCCTAATGCGCCAGCGACAAGGAATCAATTTCATTCCCCACTGTGCCAGCCGCCTCTACCGGCTCCCAATTATTCATTTATATTGTGGTAGCTTTCGAGCCAAGCTTGCTCAGAGCTCCCACTGTGCTGGCTGAGCTTATTCTAGTCTTGGAGTCAGAAGGTGAAGCTTGAACGCAAAATCCAGACCACCCCTTCAGAGCAGTCCAATCAACATCACAAACAGGCGATCTGGTCATCATTATACAGCGGGTTGTGGGAGTTTGCGGTGCCTAAATTAGCTGTCACATTAACTCCCCTGCTCTTCTTCAAAATTATGCCGTGGGTTCTTTTGCATCCACCCTAGCAGGCAGATGGAGTCTTGGTTTAATGTTTTATCTGAAAGACGGCATCTCTGACAGTGTAGCACTCCCTCAGTGTTGGCCTGGAGTGGGACCTGAACCGGAACCTTCTGATTCAGAGGTTAGTGCTACCAACTGAGCCATGACGGCACCTGGAGGCTGGAATCATGAGAAATAGGAGCAGGAGTAGGCCATATGGCCCTTTGAATCTGCTCTGCCATTCAATAAGATCTTGTCTGACCTTCGACCTCAACTCCAGCTTGCCGCCATATCCAAAAAAATCTAATCGATCTCAGTCTTGAATACATTCAAGGACTGAGCATCCACAGTCTTCTGGGGTAGAGAATTCCAAAGATTCATAAATCTCTGAATGGAGAAATTTCTCATCTCTGCCCTAAATGACCAACCCCTTATCCTGAGTCTATGCCCCCTAGTCCTAGACTCTCCAGCTATGGGAAATCAGCACCTCACCATCTAAAAATAGGCAAAGTCATGGAGTTTCTTGGAACTATCAAGAAGACAGTCTTAAAATGTTAAGCTGGACACAGTTAACAAGAGAAGAGTACGGTAACAGGCATAGAATTAAGGGTAGTGGCGAGGTGAATATGGGGTAAAGGCCTGCTACCAGACCCGAACCCGACGGGACCCGACGATATGTGTCGGGTTCGAGTCGGGCCGCTCTTCCGGGTCCGGGTCGGACACACATAGCAAGAAGTGTTAAAAGTAAAAAAAAAAAACGTACCAGAGCTGGGAGTCCAGGACGTGACAGAAGGAAACTCTGCGTCTGTGCAGTGAGCGAGTGAGTGTCTCTACGATGTCATCACACTCATGCTGCAGCTTCCTGAAGATTGGGAGTCTCAAGGTAAGTAGAGGGAACATTCCAGTGGTTGGGTCAGGATCGGGAAAAATTGCAGGGACTCAGGCCAGGTCGGGTTTTGTTTTTCCCTGACCTGAGCAAGCCTTTAATATGGGCAGCAGCATAGGTACAAAGGCCAATCCCAAGCTGATGGATAACGACATCAGGGGCAACTGTGGTTAGGTTACTGGACTAGAAGTCCAGAGGCCTGATCTAATGATTCAGAGCCACAAGTTCAAACCCCACCACGGCAGCTGGGGAATTTACATTCAATGAATTGATAAATCTGGAATAAAAGGCTAGTATCAGTAATGGTGACCGTGAAACTAGCGGATTGTCATAAAAACCCATCTGGTTCACGAACGTGAGCCATCCTTATCCAGTGTGGCCTACATGTGACTCCAGACCCACAGCAATATTACTGACCCTTAACTGCCCTCTGAAAAGGCCTAGCAAGCCACTCGGTTGTATTGAAGACAGCTCACTGCCACCTTCTCAGGGGCAATTGGGGATGCGCAATAAATGCTGGCCTAGCCAGTGACACCCCCATCCTGCGAAAGAATAAAAAAAAAAATCTGTACGTGAGCCAAAGGAAAGGGCATCAGGCCACACCAGGTGACCAGGAGAGGTAGGAAGGGTGAAAGAGGAGGAGATGCTTGAATGAGGGAGAGGTCCCAGAGGAGCATATGAACAGGTTGAAATGGTACTTGTAGCAAAAGAGAGAAATAAAAGAGAGACTTGCATTTATATAGCACCTTTCATGACCTCAAGACTCCAACTGGTCTTCTGCGAATAGAGGCTGTGGGATCTGTTACATCCATCTGTGAGGGCAGATAAGGCCTTGGTTTAATGTTTCAAACAAGAGACAGCATCTCTGACAGTGCAGCACTCCCTCAGTACAGGGAGTGTCAACCTGGATTATGACGACCTTCTGACTCAAAGGCAAGAGTTCCACCCACAAAGCCACGGCTAAAGCACGCTGGCAATGGAACAAGTAACTGAGTGAGAGAGGGGCCTCACGGACCATTGATTAGGCTCAGGAAGTTAGACTCACTCAGAATGAGGAAGGGCCTCGTTTACAAGTCCAAATATTGTGAAGCAGACCTGGCAGTTGGTGAGCCAGTTGGGGGAGGAGAGGCAAAGTGGAATGAAGAATAGAGAAGATACTGGAGAGATTAATTCTTGAGGAGGGGGAAATGGGGCAATGGGTGTCATTGTTGTGAAAGCATGCGCTAATTGTTCCCACTTATCCTTCTGGCTTTCAAAACAGAAAATCTACGAAAAAAGGCACCACCTCACAACTGAATGCAATATATGTGAGCAATCAGCAAGGAGGCATCCTTCCCTTACACACGTACCTATCCACTACAATCGCTTGCCTTCCTTACACAGGAACAGGGGTAGGCCATTCAGCAAACTTGCATTTCTATAGCGCCTTTCAGGATGCCCCAAAGTGTTGCACCTCCCCATCAGCCAATGAAGTACTTTGAACTGTAACCACTGTCATAATGTACGAAACACAACAGCCAATTTGCACACAGCAAGCTCCAACGAACAGCAATGTGATAATGACCAGATTATCTATTTTTGTGATGTTGACCGAGGGATAAATATTGACCAGGACTCAGGGGGGAGAACTCCCCTGCTCTTCTTCAAATAGTGTCATGGGATCTTTTACGTTCACCTGGGAGGACAGCCGTAAACTCGGTATAACAAATCATCCGAAACACGGCACCTCCGACAGTGCAGCACTCCGTCGGTAATGCTCAGTAGTGGCACTGGAAGTGGCAGCTTAGACTAGGGGCTCAAGTGCTACCCACTGAGCCACAGCTGAACTAAACTGAATGGAGAGTAGGGCAAGAGGATGTAGAGCAAGGGAAATTTAGGCCTGACATCCGGAGGACTCTCTTCATGCGAGGCGTGATCAGCACGAGGAATGGACTCTTGGAAACAGCAGTGAAGGCAAAAACCACGGAATCATTTAAGAAACAATTAGATGCCATAAAGGGACCGGGGGGGGGGGGGGGGGGGGAGGTGGGAAATGTTAGAATCTCTCTGAATGGATGAGTCCAGATGGACCAATTGACTTTCCTTATCTATATCATCTTGAGAATTACCACAACAGACTTTTAAGATAGACTCCATCCTTAGCTCTAGTATCTCCTTCCCTTACAACACAACCACTTGCTTTATGTTACATAGGAACAGGAGACCATTCAGCCCCTCGAGCCTGTTCTGTCATCCAATTAGATCATGGCTAATCTGTATTATAACTCCATCTACCCGCCTTGGCTCTGTAACCCTTAATATCCCTGCTTAACCAAAAAAAAAAACTCAATTTTGAAAGGTTCAATTGACCCCAGCCTCAGATTTTTTTTTGTAAGGGTGGGGAATAGTTCCAGATTCCCACTCCCCTTTGTGTGAAGAAGTGCTTCCTAACATCACCACTGAACGACCTGGCTCTAATTTTAAGGTTCTGCCCCCTTGTTCTGGACTCCCCCCACCAGAGGAAATAGTTTCTCTCTATCTACCCTAACAATGCTTTTAATCATCGCAGACAACTCAGTTAGATCACCTCTTAATCTTCTATACTCAAAGAAATACAAACTTGTCCTCATTTCTGGGCTAAAAGAGTTCAATTGTATTACTTTCTGTTGACATGTTTCCTGTTCCTTCTTACACCTCCCCTCGTTTTCATTCTCTTTGCCAATGATTTTGCATTCAGATCATCTATGGGCTCAAAATCCATAAACATTTCTGTTCCAATTTTCCCCTAGCATTCCTTCCTGAGATAACATTCTGTTCATGTCAATTGCTTGCTACCTCTTTGCAAAGAGGTTACGAGCTTCTCAGTCCACCTTCCTGCCCCTCTACACATTTAGCCGTTCAACAATCTTTGCATACTTTCACATAAATAACACATGGGTCCACATGGGTTAGTATTGGGCAGCTCAGAGTGTCTACTGTGCTGCAGATCCGTACAGGTCGGCCAGTCTCCGATTCAACGCTCTGTTGAGTTAATTAGCACTACAGGGATATCATAATTGACCTTAAAATCCTCAAGGCGGAACGGAGGGGGTCTGATTTTATAAAATCATACTGCACTGAAGGAGGTCATTCAGCCCATCATGCCTGTGCTGGCTCTTGGAAAGAGCTATCTAATTAGGCTCACTCCACCTGCTCTGCCCCCCACAACCCTGAAAATGCTACCTTCTCCAAATATATATCCAATTCATTTTTGATTGTTACTATGGAATCTGCTTCCAACACCCTCTCAGGTCGTGCATTCCAGATCAACTTGCAAGACAGTGCTACAATTGGGCTCGGGATTCCTTAGCTGGAGTGCAGAAGGGGGGAAAAACAGCCAGAGTTCCGACTGGTCACTATCCAACGACCCTTGGCACCAATGTGCGTGAATGTTAATTGAGGAGAGGATCAGTTCCTATTGCCATGTCCCCTCCCCACCCTGGTTGAATAGCCTTCCAACACCAAAGCTCAAACCTTTTGCATCAAAGGTGGCTGCAAGGCCCTCCAAGGTTGGCTAACAATCCACAGCCATAGTCGATGCTCCCAGGTGAAGTAGGAACACTTTAGCGAGGCTACCAGGAGGCAGCCACCACCTGCAGAACTGCACCCCCTGAGCCAACATGGGGGGGGGGGGGGGGGGGGGAAACGAACAGGAAAGAGACTCTGTTCCTCAGTTAAATGTTTTGCCATGTTAATTGATGGAGCTGCACTTCATAACTTACTAAGGGGAGGGATATTAATTCTAGGAAACTGAACTCTTCCACGTGAAGCCAACAGTGCCAGCATCAAGTTGTCCCACATCGGGCATCTAACTTTCAACAACTTGCATTTATAAGGCGTCTTTAACGTAGTGAAACATCCCAAAGCGGTTTGCAGCAGTGTTATCAAACACAATTTGACACTGAGCCACATAAGGAGACGTGAGCATAGGTGAACAAAAGCTTGGTCAAAGAGGTAGGTTTTAAAGGAACATTTCAAAAGGAAGAAAGAGAGGCAGAGGGGTTTCGGGAGGGAATTCCATAGTCTAGGGCCAAGACAGCTGAAGGCACGGCTGCCAATGGAGGAGCGATGGAAATCAGGATGCATAAGAGACCAGAATTAGAGAACTGCAGAGCTCTCGAGTGGGGTGAGGTGGTAGGTCTGGAGGAGGTTAGAGAGAGAGCGAGGGGCAGGGCCATGAAGGGATTTGAAAACAAGGATGAGAGTTTTAAAACTAGACCAGCAGCCAATGTACGTCAGCGAACACTGGGGTGATGGGTGAACGGGACTTGGTGCGAGTTAGGATAAGGCAGCAAGCAGAATTTTGGAGGGTCGAAGATGAGAGGCCAGCCAAAAGAGCATTGGAAGAGTCAAGACAGGGAGTGATCTGAAACAAGTATGAGAATTTTAAAATTGAGACATTGTTGTTGCTATTCCAGATTTATTTAAATTCTCCAGTTGCCGTGCTGGGGAGATGCAGATGCAAAAGGACAGAACCTGGTTCCCAGCACTAATACCCTTGATAGACAGCAAATTCACATGTCTCAACTGTCTGACCTCATTGTAAATGTAACTGGGACAAAGGGACTATTCTTGGCGACTGTCTCACTGGCTCTAGCGTACTTTGATTTATTGCTACCGCCATTTATAGCTTCCCGGAGGAATCTTTCACTTCACAGAGGCCCATTCGTTAAGAAGAGGTCCAATTCATTCCACTCGCGGCCCACACTGTCTGAAGCAGTACGAAGTTGAACAGCCCAGGGCAAAGAGAAGTCGCAAACAGTGGACTTGAGTCTCTTGGAGCTTGCCTGATCTCCTGTGAGGATTCAGGAGGAGAATTATTTGCCGGAGGAATCCTGAATTGACAGCAGGTTTCTGGTTCTCCCAGTAGGTGGGGCGGGAGAGGGCATCGGTCGGGGTTAAGCAAGGTGCGGGCCTGAAGGCTTTATCTGGTCCTGCATGAATAACGTCTCCTTATGTCAGGACACATCAAGGCTCAGTGAGGACTACATTGGAATGGTTACAGCTCAAGAGGAGGCCATTTGGCCCTTCCTGCCCCTTCTGGCTCTCTGCAAGGTTTCACTATAATGCTCCCCCCCGCCCCCCCACCCCCTCACCAAATAACTAAGATTCAGGGTGACTAACTGGGGGAAAATAGGACCGGAGGGCAGTCACTGCAACACCAACACACAGACACATACCATAGTGATGATATTACTGAACTGGTAACCTAGAGACCTGGACTATTTCTTCTTTGGCCTCCTTGTCTCGGGAGACAATGGGTAAGCGCTTGGAGGTGGTCAGTGGTTTGTGGAGCAGCGCCTGGAGCGGCTATAAAGGCCAATACTAGAGTGACAGACTCTTCCACAGGTGCTGCAGATAAAATTGTTTGTCGGGGCTGTTACACAGTTGGCTCTCCCCTTGCGCTTCTGTCTTTTTTCCTGCCAACTGCGAAGTCTCTTCGACTCGCCACACTTTAGCCCCGCCCTTATGGCTGCCCGCCAGCTCTGGCGATCGCTGGCAACTGACTACCACGACTTGTGACCAATGTTACAGGACTTCATGTCACGTTTGCAGATGTCTTTAAAGCGGAGACATGGATGACCGGTGGGTCCGATACCAGTGGCGAGCTCGCTGTACAATGTGTCCTTGGGGATCCTGCCATCTCCGATGCGGCTCACATGGCCAAGCCATCTCAAGCGCCGCTGACTCAGTAGTGTGCATAAGCTGGGGATGTTGGCCGCCTCGAGGACTTCTGTGTTGGAGATGCGGTCCTGCCACCTGATGCCAAGGATTCTCCGGAGGCAGCGAAGATGGAATGAATTGAGACGTCGCTCTTGGCTGACATACGTTGTCCAGGCCTCGCTGCCGTAGAGCAAGGTACTGAGGACCTAGAGACTTGGACTACTGATCCAGAAACATGAGTCCAAATCCCAGCACGGCAACTGGAAAATTTAAATAAATCTGGAATAAGGGGGTAGCATCAGCAATGATGACCAAGAAACTACCAAAATGTTGTAAAAACCCATCTGGTTCGCTAATGTCCTTTAGGGAAGGAAATCTGTCATCCTTACCCGGGCTGGCCTACATGTGACTCCAGACCCAGAGCAATGTGGTTGACTCTGATATGCCCTCTGCAATGGCCTAGCTAATCAGCGGTTCAAGAGGTTCTCGAGGCCAATAAAAGGGATGGGCAATAAATGCTGGCCTTATTAGCAATGTTCACATTCGGTGAATGAATAAGATAAAATATGCATTTTTTTTTTTTTAAATCGGCACATGTTCCTCATGAGTGGATATCCCATGGCATTGCTCATAGTTACTCTGGGACCTGGTGACGTGTAGCTGATAATCTGCTCAAATACTCTGTGGGCATCTTAAAGTGCTGAGATCAAAAGGCTATTTTTAAATGCAAGTTCCAGGTTTCTCTTTTGTAAAGCAAAAAAACAAAGTCAGATCGACGGGCCCTACACAAAACACACAGAATTACATAGCATTTACAGTATAGAGACAAGCCATTCGGCCCATCAGGTCCATGCTGGTGTTAATGCTCCACACGGGCCTCCCCTATTTCATTTTACCCCATCAACATATCCTTCCATTCCTTTCTCCCTCCTATGCTTGTCTAGCTTTTAGCTTATATGCATGTAAGGGTTAATCACCTCAACCAGTCCTTGTGGTAATGCATTCCACATTCTAACCACTCCCTGGGTAAAGATGTTTCCCCTGAATTGCTTGTTTGGAGACGACCGTATATTTATGACCCCTGGTTTTGGACTCCCCTGCAAATGGAAACATCATCTCTACATCTTAAGGCTTTATCTTATCTAAAACAAGTCAATGCTCAACTTACACTGAACACGACACTCCTCTGAATATGAGCACAAGAGGATTGCTAGGAGTCAGATTCAATCACGCTCCGCGTACTTAAATGCAGCCTCTTGTGAATGAGCCCAATATGAAAGGTACAACTGTAATCATGGGTGACTTTAATCTACATATAGATTGGTCAAACCAAATTAGCAATAATGCCGTGGAGGAGGATTTCCTGGAGTGTGTACTTGACGGCTTTTGAGACCAATACGTTAAGGAACCAACTAGAGAAAAGGCTATCCTCGACTGGGTATTATGTAATGAGAAAGGATTAATTAACAATCTTGTTGTGCGGGGTCCCTTGGGGAGGAGCGACCAGAACATGATAGAATTCTTCATTAAGGTGGAGCGTAAAATAGTTGAATCCGAAACTAGAGTCCTGAATCTAAATAAAGGAAACTACGAAGGTATGAGGCACGTGTTGGCTATGGTAGATTGGGGAACTTTACTAAAAGGGTTGACGATGGATAAGCAATGGATAATATTTAAAGAATGTGTGCATGAATTACAACAATTATTCACTCCTGTCTGGTGCCAAAAAAAAATGGAAAGGTGGCTCAACCGTGGCTTACAAAAGAAATTGGGGATAGTATTAGATCCAAAGAGGAGGCATATAAAATTGCCAGAAAAAGCAGCAAGTCTGAGGATTGAAAGCAGTTTAGAATTTAGCAAAGGAGGACAAAGAGGTTGATTAAGCGGGGGGAAATAGAGTATGAGAGTAAACTTGTGGGGAACATAAAAACTGACTGTAAAAGCTTCTATAAATATGTGAAGAGAAAGATTAGTGAAGACAAATGTAGGTCCCTTAGAGTCAGAAACAGGGAGAAATTATAATGGGGAACAAAGAAATGGCAGAACAATTAAACACAAAGGAGGACACAAATAACCTCCCAGAAATGTTGGGGAAGCAAGGGTCTAATGAGAGGGAGGAACTGAAGGAAATCAGTATTAGTTAAAAAAAAAAGTGCTAGGGAAATTAATGGGGTTAAAGGCTGACAAATCTATAACCCAGAGTACTAAAGGAAGTGGCCCTGGAAATAGTGGATGCATTGGTGGACATCTTCCAAAATTCTATAGACTCTGGAGCAGTTCCTACAGATTGGAGGGCGGCAAATGTAACCCCACTATTTAAAAAAGGAGGGGGAAAAAAAAAAACCAAGGAATTACAGACCAGTTAGCCTTACATCAGTAGTGGGGAAAATGCTAGAGTCTATTATAACCGGTGGATGTGGTGTATTTGGATTTTCAGAAGGCTTTTGATAAGGTCCCACATAAGAGGTTAGTGTGCAAAATTAAAGCACATGGGATTGGGGGTAATAGACTGGCATGGATTGAGAATTGGTTGACAGACAGGAAACAGAGAGTAGGAATAAACAGGTCTTTTTTTCAGGTGGCAGGCAGTGACTAGTGGGGTACCACAGGGATCAGCGCTTGGGCCCCAGCTATTCACAATATATATTAATGACTTGGGTGAGGGGAACTAAATGTAACATTTCCAAGTTTGCAGATGACACAAAGCTGGTGGGGGGGGGGTTGCGGGAATGTGAGCTGTGAGGAGGATGCAAAGAGGCTCCCGTGTGATTTGGACAAGTTGGGTGAGTGGGCAAATGCATGGCAGATGCAGTTTAACGTGGATAAATGTGAGGTTATCCACTTTAATTGTAAAAACAGAAATGCAGATTATTATCTGAATGGTGATAGATTGAGAAAGGGGGAGGTGCAATGAGACCTGGGTGTCCTTGTACACCAGTCACTGAAAGCAAGCATTCAGGTGCAGCAAGCAGTTAGGAAGGCGAATGGTATGTTGGCCTTCATTGCACGAGGATTTGAGTACAGGAGCAAAGATGTCTTACTGCAGTTATACAGGGCCTTGGTGAGACCACATCTGGAGTATTGTGTGCAGTTTTCGTCTCCTTATCTGAGGAAGGATGTTCTTGCCATGGTGTGCAAAGATGATTTACTAGGCTGATTCCTGGGATGGCAGGATTGACGTATGAGGAGAGATTGGGTTGACTAGGCCGATATTCACTAGAGTTTCGAAGAATGAGAGGGGATCTCATAGAAACCTATAAAATTCTAAAAGGACTAGACAGGCTAGATGCAGGGAGGATGTTCCTGATGGCCGGGGAGTTCAGAACCAGGGGTCACAGTCTCAGGATACGGGGTAGAACCGAGATGAGGAGAAATTTCTTCACTCAGAGGCTGGTGAACCTGTGGAATTCTCTACTGCAGAAGGCAGTGGAAGCCAAGTCCTTAAATATATTCAGGAAGGAGATGGATATATTTCTTAATGCCAAAGGGATCAAGGGATATTGGGAGAAAGCGGGAACAGGGTATTGAATTAGACGATCAGCCATGATCTTTTTTGAACGGAGGAGCAGGCCTGAAGGGCCAAGTGGCCTACTCCTGCTCCTATTTTTCTATGTTTCTATATTTGATTTGACTTTGGCATTGTTCCTTGCCCAGAAGGGATGATAGTGACTGAGTCAGGCTTGTAGCTCATTCCCAGAAATCTTCTGCTTAAGTCACTGAGCAACAGCAGCTGCAGCGAGGGGCGGGTGTCAGGATACAGCTCATTCCGAACAAGCTGAGGCGCCAGGAACAGCACCAGCTGGAGACAGAGAATCTGATCGGAAGGGTTACAGTTCTTTAAACAAATGACATGCTGTGTGATTGTGCCAGGAGTCCTTTTGAACATGAAGGCAATGACAACCAAGACCAACTCTTCTCCTTTCATTCATTCTCGGGTCATGTCACTGGTAAAGCTGGCATTTATTGCCCATCCCTAACTGCCCTCGGGAAGGTGGCAGTGAGACACCTTCTTGAACCACTGCAGTCTGTGTGGTTCGGGTGTTCCTACAGTGCTGTTTGGTAGAGCGTTCCAGAATTTTGACCCAGCGATAGTGAAAGGACGGCCAATACGTGCCCAAGTCAGGATGGTGTGTGACTTGGAAGGGAACCTGGTAGTGATGATGCTCCCACGTGCCTGCTGTCCTTGTCCTTCTAGGTGATAGAGGGCGTGGGTTTGTAAGGTGCTTTCGAAGCAGCCTTGGCAAGTTGCTGCAGTACATCTTGTAGATAGTACACACTGCTGCCACAGTGCGCAGGTAGTGGAGGGAGTGAATGTTTAAGGTGGCAGATTAACAATTTTAAATCAGAGATCAATAGATTTTTGCTAGACAAGTGCATAGAATCAAGTTGGGTGTACGGGTTTAAGAGATCATCAACCATGATCTAATTGAATGGCCTATTTCTCTTATTTCGCGAACATTCAGCCTGTCATGTCCATGTTGGAATATCTGGCATGATGCAACAGGCAAGGTGGTGGAATCAAGGTTGGTTGGACGCGTGAGTTGAAACTGGAGGAACAAGCTTGATGGGCTGAATGGTCATTTCATCCCCTTGACATCTTTAATATGCAAATGTTCTTAATTTAACTCAGAGCATGGCACAAATGAGTAAATTAAACGAGGTGCAGTTATTTCAAGAAGAAGTAGTTATTTCAATTACACTCACTTTAGCTGATCTTTTGTTGCTTGTAAAAATAAATCTCAACATTTAAACTTTTAATTGGCTGAAGAAAAATGATCTGAATTGGGGGGGGGGGGGGAAAAGGGGCGGATTGTGTCCGCATCCAAGATGACCGATAAAAAAAATCAGGAGACAGCAGTAAATGGTGCGAGGAGAGGGGTTCAGAGTTTACATATTAAAATTGCAGAGATTGGATTAAAATAGAGAATTAAAATGATTTAGGAAGGAAAGAATAGAATAAACAGCAGAAAACATCAGGAGGGGAGGATGAACAAGTGAGGGAGAAAGGAATATGTTCAGGGACTGCGGCGAGGCTTGCATGGAGCATAAACGCTGGCAAAGACAGATGGGCTGAATGGCCTGTTTCTGTGCTGCAGGCTCGATGTAACACAAGAGGAGCGTGTGCTTAATTCAATTATCCTGTAATTGTTTTAATTGTTTCAGCATAATTACTGTTATAAAGCTACTGCTGACATTTGGGCTGCTGTTACTGCATTAACACTCGCTTTACAATGCGTGGGCTGGAAACACATGAAATTAGCTGGGCCAGGGAGACAGTTGTGAGAAATTGGTGCAGCAGTCAGCCATTCAGCCCCGAGACTGCTCCGCCATTCAATAGGATACTGGCTAATTTTCTACCTTGATTACACCTTCCTGCACGATCCCCATATCCTTCAATATCTAAAGATCTACTGGCTCTCTGGGGTAGAGAATTACAAAGATCCACAACCCTTTGAGTGAAGAAATTTCTCCTCATCTCAAGTCCTAATTTTTATTTCTCTGGCCCCGTTACCAGTCCACGCCGTGAAAAAGGCAAATTCAATAGCTGGGTTCATGAATTGTTCAAGCGTTCATCGCATGACTTACAAACGTTAGCACTTCTGGCCTGGGCCACTGCCTTCCATTCCTCTGCCAGAAAACCCAGTATTCTTCACAGAAAGAGCGGCCAGAATCTAATTGGCAACACATCAATGGAAAAATTGCATGGCTGAAGGCCGAGGTGGGTGCCAACATCTGACCAGAAATGCCTACTTCCAGCTCCCTGTTTTGTTGCAGTTTCTCCTCTCAGCTGCCAACTCTCACTGGGCCACCGGCCCAAAGTTAGCACCAGCTCGCTGGTCCCTTGCCCAGGTGGCAGGTCGGAGCCAATGGTCCCTAGACTACTGTTGGCAGAGGCCACTACTTGGCATGAGGAAAGAATTGAAATACTGGGCCTCTTATTGTTAGAACCGAGACGTTACAGGGCTGATTCATTGGAGTCATGGAATGGTTGCAGCACAAAAGGAGACCATTTGGGCCATTGTGTCCGCACTGATTACAAAGTGGTAGGGTGAAGCCAACAGAGGTAGATTATTTCCAGCATTCCAGGGGTTTAGAAGAAGGGAACGCAGAGAGAAGATTAAATGCAAGAGTTTTTTGACAGGGTGGGAGACGCTGTCTTTTGAATGTACAGAGTATCATGAGGGTATGTAATGTGGGATCTTGCTGTGCATCAAAGGCTGCCATGTTTCCTATACTGCAGCAGGGACTACACTCTGAAAGTTCTTGGGCTTATAGTGAGAGGACTTAGACAATATTAAATGCAATAGATTTAGGACAGATAGCTGGAGAAATTTGTTGCGACAGAGGGGTGTGAGGCTGTGGAATGCATAGCTGGGAACAGGTTAGATAGGTGTTTGAAGGTGGTGGTTGAGTGGTAAAAGGATACGGGTACAGGGCAGGGCACATGGGATTAGGTTACTGTTCTTATAGAAGGTAAACATGGACAAGCACAAACATGGGCTGGTTGGGCTGAATGGCCATTTTCTGTACTGTAATTTCCATGTGAATTCTCCTGTAAAAGCTTTATATGAAAGCCAAATTGAATACTTATCTAACAACACATCTATGCTGCCTTTAAGGGTTAAGTTTTATCCCCCTGCCTAGCCCAGGAGAGTGAAGGCCAACCATAATGCCCCAACCAGACACATAACTTGGGATTGGAGCTGGTTGGCTGGGAGAGGCGGAGGTGAAGAGGGGACAGAATTAATCAAATCAGAGCTGACCCAGATTGTACCCAACATTCACACACACTTTCTGGGAGGAGTTACTCAGTATCAATACCGTCTGGAGGTTAGTTGTTCCAATTAAAATGGCCAGTTGTTGTCCAATCAGAGGTTAGGCTTCCCGTTAGAAAGAAACTACATTCTCAACAAATTCACAGAAGAGTTGTTTTGCCCGAGGCAACAGCCGAATTTGAAACTGCTTGGCAGTTAACTGTTAGTCACCGTAAGCTGGTGCATTCGTCATGGCAACGCTTCCACCAATCGGAGTTCACCTGCCAACCAATCAGCACTCTCTTCTCATGCAGTCTAAGTTGTTGTTTTCCCTTACATTGGTTATTCTTGCGATCGTCCTGACGAGTGCAAGACCAAAAGCTTCGACAACATGTCTCTATTTTCAGCAATACTCGAATTTGATTCTGCTGCAACTGTTGAAACGAGATCCAGTGAAAGACAAGAACCTGTCATTTCCTATTGCACAGGGCAATGTGAAATCCTACGAGAATTCAGAAGCAACTGTTGCACAATTGGAAATACAACACAGCAACTCAACCCTTCAAAAGAACAGAATCAGTAAATCATGCGGCACAGGAGGCGCTGATTTGGTCCATCACGACTATGCCGGCTTTCCAAAGGAGCTCTCCGATTAGTCGCACTGTCCCCACCCACCACCGCAATCCCACCCCCACCCTGTCTTTTTCTCATCAACCAGCAAATTTTCCAATTCAAGTATTTATCCAACTCCCTTTTGAAAGTCACCATTTAATCTGCTTCTGCCACCATTGAATGGTGCATTCCAGATCACAAAAACTCAGTGTGAAAATATTCTCATCTCCCACTCTGGTTATTTTGCCAATTATTTTAAATCTGTGTCCCCCAATTAGTGACCCTCCCGCCAGTGGAAACAGCTTCCCCTGATTTACAAAACGCCCCATAATTTTGAACCATTTGTTAAATTTCCCCTTAACCTTCTCTGCTCTAAGGACAACAATCTCAGCTTCTCTAGTCTCTCCACGCAACCGAAGTCCCATATCCAATAAAATAAAAAAGCTCGAAATGAAGCAACAATTGAATCATGAGAGTTTCTAGTCAAAAAAAATGTTGGAGGTCGAACATTCAAACTGGGGATAGGATATGGACAAGGCCCAACTCTGGGAAAGGATTTCTGCATTATAGAAGAAGAAAAGAACAGTGGCAAAACTTAAAACCCAGAAGCAGATTATGCGGTCATTCCACTCTTTGTGGAATCTTGCCGTGCGCAACTTGACCGACACGTTTCCTATATTACCACAGTGACTAGACTTTGAAAGTACTTCGCTGGCTCTAAAGCGCTTTGGGATGTCCTGAGGTTGATAAAGCTGGTGTTGAAATGAGAGTCCTCTGTTTAACAGACTCCGTCTCTTGCTGAAGGATTGGGAAACAAGAGAATCTCATATCTGAAGTAAAAATGAAGGCTATGGAAAATTGCTTCACTGCCGGCAAATTACAGAAAACATATTTGTCAATCTCTACAAAATGAAGAGAAAAAAAAAAGATAAAAGGTAAGGAATGTAGGGAAACACAGCAGCCAATTTGCGCACAGCAAGCTCCCACAAACAGCAATGAGTTAATGATCAGATCACCCATCATTAGGGTGCTAGCCGTGGGGATACATATTATCCAGCACACTGGAAAGACCAGCTTTGCTCTTTTTAAAATAGTGCCGTGATCTTTTACATGCGCAGACTGGGCGTAGGTTTTACATCTCATCAGAAACACTCGGTACGGTAGCAGAGTGGTTAAGTCACAGAACTAGCAATGCTGAGGCCTTGGCTATTGATCGGGAGGAAATGAGTTCAAATCCCACCACAGCAACCGGGGAATTTAAGTAATTAAATAAATCTGGAATAAAAAGCTATTGCCATTACTGGCATCTGGTTCACAAGTGCCCTTTAGGGAAGGGAATCTGCCATCCTTACCCGATCTGGCCTACGCGTGACTCCAGATCCACAGCAATGGGGTGGACTCTTAACTGGCCTTAAATGGCCTAGCGAGCCACTCAGTTGTACTCAAGAAGCCAGCTCATCACCACCTTCTCCAAGGCAACTCAGGGAATTGGGGGCAAATTTCTGCCCCTTATTTGATTGATAGGCAGGTCAACCAATGGTAAGTGCACATTCCTGCCCAGCGACCAATCAGGAAAGGGCCACTGGGTGGGATAATAAATACCCACAACAGGTGAATGAATAAAAGAACCGCCACCTTTCACGGTACAGTGTTCCCTCAGTAACTGCACTGGGAGTGTCTGCCCGGATTGTGGACTCAAATGCCCGGAGTGGTACCCACAACCTTCCGTCCCAGCGATGAGTGTGATACCACTGAGCTGCTAATACCAGAAAATTCATTTGACATCATCTAAATAGGTCACAGGATCTTCATTATTTCCCCTGCACGAAGGGTTCTTAAACCTGTTCAAATCCCTCCAAAGCAGCTTTCTGACCCAGCCATCTACATCACAACAGTCTCATCGTACTAAAACATGAACTTTATTTCTCTCTTCACAGAAGCTGAATGACCTGCACAGTATTTCAGCACCCAGCTTAATTTGCCTTTGACACCTGAGTAGAGATATTCAGTTAAAACACTCAGGTATCCATCTACCTTCTGTCCTGTGTAATTACAATATTTTAAAAGGGGGAAAAAAAACACACTTTTTATGATGGCAACAAAGGCAGAGGTGGGATGAGGCTCACGTGCAGCATAAATGCCAACAAGAGAGCTGGTGGCCGAATGAGCACAAAAATCTAGGCTGACACTCCCAGTGCACTGTTAAAGGTGCCAGCTTTCAGAGAATCATGGAATGGTTACAACACAGAAGGAGGCCACTCAGCCCATCATGTCCGTGCCGGCTCTCTGCAAGAGCAACTCACCTTTTCCCACTCCTCCGCCATTTCCCGTAGCCCCTGCAAATTTTCTCTCTTCAGATAATTATCCAATTCTCTTTTGAAGGCCTCAATTGAATTTGCCTCCACCACACTCTCGGGCAGCACATTTCAGATCCTAACCACTTGCTGCATAGCAATATTCCACATGTCACCGTCGCTTCTTTTTCCATAATCACATTAAATCGGTGTCCTCTGGTTCTCAATCCTTCCGCCAATGAGAACAGTTTCTCCCGATCTACTCTCTCTCCAGACCCCTCATGATTTTGAACACCTCCATCAAATCTCCTCTTAATCGTCTCGAAGGAGAACAGCCCCAGCTCCAATAATCTGTCCATGTAACTGAAGCCCCTCATCCCTGGAACCATTCTCGTGAATCTTTTCTGCACTCTCTCTAATGACTTTACATCCAGAACTGGTCACAATACTCCAGTTGAGGCAGAACCAGTGCTTTAGAGTTTAACATAACTTCCTTGCCTCTGTACTCTATTCCCCTATTAATAAATCCCAGGATCTCTTACGGTTTATTCAGTGCTTCCTCAACCTGCCGCACATATACCCCCCCAGAATCCTCTCCTCCTGCATCCCCTTTAGAATTGTAACCTTTATTTTATATTGCCTCTCCTCATTCTTCACACCAAAATGAATCACTTTGCACCTCTCTGCATTAAATTTAATCTGCTACTTGTCTGCCCATTCCGCCAGCTTGTCGATGCCCTTCTGAAGTTTATCACTATACTTCTCACATTTCACAATACTTCCAAGTTTTGTGACATCCGCAAATTTTGAAATTGTGCCCTGTACACCCAAATCTAGGTCATTCATATATAAAAGAAAAGCAGAGGCCCCAACACCAACCCCTGGGGAACCCCATTGTATACCTTTCTCATTCATCACTACTCTCTGTTTCCTGTCACTCAGCCAATCTTGTATCTACGCTGCCACTGTCCCTTCTATTCCATGAGCTCCAACATGCCTGTTATGTGGCACTCTATCAAATGCTTTTTGGAAGTCCAAGGACAGCACATCAACCAGGTGAGATATTAAACCGAAGCCCCGTCTGCACTGTAACAGATCCCATGGCACTATTCAGAAGAGGAGCAGGGCGAGGTCTTCTCGGTGTCCTGGCCTCAATCAACCTACCTCACCAAAAACAGACGATATGGTCATTATCACATTGCTGTTTGTGGGAGCTTCCTGTGCCCAAATCAGCATTCTGCCTTTCCTACATTACAACAGTGACTACGCTACTAATAAAAGTACTTCATTGGCTGTAAGGACATTTAGGAGATCCTGGGGTTGGAAAAGGAGCTATACAAATGCAAGTCTTGCCCTCAATGGCCTGTCTCTGTGCTGTAACCTGCTGAAGTAGCTCCCACCCATCGGCCCTCTCCTGATTGGTCGCTGGACAGGTATCTGCGCTTGCCATTGTTCAAGCCACCTGTCAATCAAATCAGGGGCAGTAATTTGCCCTCAATGCCCTCCGGAGTTACAATTAAAAACAATCAATTCTGCTTCGTTAAAACGTTACATTGAAAAAGAAAAGGTGGTAATTCGTGGAGAAAAGGGGGAACGAGCGTAGAAGAATCATTTAAAACATGAGTAAATAAGGATACCTGGTGACGTCGCGCGCCCTTACCTGCGGCTCAGGTGAGAAGCCGGAAAGAAGCTGCTCCTCTCTCTGAGATTATTCCATTTTATTTATTGTTTCCTCCCACCATTTACAGCCTAGTTGCACTTACCATTGTCGGCGGTCTGCAATCTGCAGGTTGCAATCTTCTCCCGTTATTACCAATCAATGCTGTCTGCGGAAACTTGCCCACCCGCTGCTCCTGCCGCCGGAGCTGTCACTCAGCCATCAGCGGAGAGAGGGTGGGTGAGCCGCGCATGCGCCACCTCGCCTTCCCCGCTCCCGCCTACAAAGGGATCGGCTATTTCCGGACGCTGCCGGCACTTTCCGATCACGGGCCTCGGCGGAGCGAAGAGCAGGGGGAGGGGATGCGCATGCGCTCACGCCGACTTCAGCGCTCGGCTCTTTCCGGTCGCCGTCGGCAAACTTTTAACTCGGGAGGGAGCCGCGCATGCGCTGCACCCGCTCCCCCCGCCCTTCGGGTCTTTTCGGGGACTGTCGGCTCTTTCCGACCAACCGCCAAGAGAGGCCCAGGTGGCCACACCTGCCGAACGGGAGTGGTTCCCATGGCAATGGAGGTGAGTCGGCCTAAAATCAGAGAATGGAGGCTATTCAGCCCATTGTGCCTGTGCTGGCTCTCTGCAAGAGCAACTCACCTAGTCCCACTCTCCTGCCTTTTCCCCATAAGCCCTGCAATTTTTTTCCCTTCTGATAATTATCCAATTCCCTTGTGAAAGCCTCCATTGAACCTGCCTCCTCCCCACTCTCCGGCAGTGCATTCCAGATCCTAACCAGTCGCTGCATAAAAAAGTTTTTCCTCATGTCGCTGTTGCTTCTTTGTCCAATCACCTTCAATCGGTGTCCTCTGGTTCTGGATCCCTTCCGCCAACGGAACCACTTTCTCTCCACCTACTCTGTCCAGACCCCTCATGATTTTGAGCACCTCCATCAAATCTCCTCTCAACCTTCTCTCCTCGGAGGAGAACAGCCCCAGCTTCTCCAGTCTGTCCACGTAACTGAAGTTCCTCACCCCTGGAACCATTCTCGTGAATCTTTTCTGCACCCTCTCTAATGCTTTCACATCCTTCTGAAGTGTGGTGCCCAGAATTCGATACAATATTCCAGGGTTTTATACAGTTTCATCATGACTTCCTTCTGTACTTTATGCTCCCCCCCCCCCTACTTATGAAGCCCAGGATCCCATATGCCTTATTAACTGCTTTCCCAACATATACCCCCTTTAGAATTGTACTCTATATTGCCTCGCCTTGCTCTTCAGACCAAAATGAATCACTTCACACCACTCTGCATTAAATTTCATCTGCCACTTGTCCGCCCATTCCACCAGCATGTCTATGGCCTCTTGAACCTTTCTCAGTTCACAATACTCCCAAGTTTTTTATCATTCGCAAATTTTGAAATTGTGCCCTGTACACCAAAGTCTGGGTCATTAATACAGATAAAGAAAAGCAGTGGCCTGAACACTGACTCCTGGGGAACTCCACTATATACCTTCCTCCAATCCAAAACACAATTGTTTACCACTACTCTCTGTTTCCTGTCACTCAGCCAACTTCATATCCACTGTCCCTTTTATTCCATGAGTTTTCCCTTTTCTGACAAGCCTGTTATGTAGCACTTTATCAAATGCCTTTTGGAAGTCCATATACACCACGTCACCCTCATCAATCCTCTCTGTTACCTCAAAAAGCTCAAGCAAGTTAGCTAAACGCATTTTGCACTTAACAAATCTGTCCTGGCTTTCCTTAACTAATCCACATCCAAGTGACTGTTAATTTTGTCCCAAATTATAATTTCTTGCCCACCACCGAGGTTAAACTGACTGGCCTGTAGATGCTGGGTTTATCCTTACACCCTTTTTTGAACAAAGGTTAACATTTGGAATTCTCCAGTACTGTAGCACCACTCCTGTATCTAAGGAGGATTGGAAGATTATGGCCAGAGCCTTCACAATTTCCGCCCTTACTTCCCTCTGTATCCTTGGATGTATCTCATCTGGCCCTGGTGACTTAACAACTTTAAGCACAGCCAGCCTATTCAGTACCTCCTCTATCAATTTTTAACATATCCAGTGTATCAACTACCTCCTCTTTCACTCTTACTGACCTATGGTTCACCTGGCACTGGCTCTCACTAGGGTTTGGTTGACCTGATGCTAAATCTCATTGAGGTGTGGTTCACCTAGCACAATCTCTCATTGGGGTATGGTTCACTTGGCACTGAATCTCACTGAGGTGCACTGGCCACTGTCCCAATACCCTTCCCAAATGGGGATGTCAGGAAACAGGTCAGGAGGTTGAAGGAGAGTATCAGAGCATGCGTCACTGAATAGCGATCAGCAGCGAGAACTTCCAAATTTTCCTCTCGCGAGCCCCAAGTGTGCGGAGGCCAACCCTAGGGCATCACCCACTTCCATGCCTGAGATCTTCACAAACCAGAGGGGTTTTGATAGAGTAAATAGGGAGAAACAATTTGCACTGGCAGGAGGGTTGATTGCCAGAGGGCCCAGATTTAAGGTAAATGGCAAAAAAACCAGAGGGGAGAAGAGATGAAGGTTTTTTTACACAGTGAGTTGTTGTGGTCTGGAAAGTGCTGCCTAAAAGGGCAGTTGGAAGCAGGTTCAACAGGGAATTGGATAAATACTTGTAATGAAAAAATGTGCAGCACTGTGAGACAAGAGCAGGGGAGTGGAACGAGTTGGATAGCTCTTTCAAAGAGCTGGCACAGGCACAATTCCCCGAATGGCCTCCTTCTGTGCTATAACATTCCATACTTCAGTGATGGAGCCTGGAACCTATTAGTCTAATGTGGCACAGTCATCACTGGGTTAAGCTGCCAAGCCATTGAGAGAATATTCCAATTTTTTTTAATATTCTGGAAACACAGCAGGTCAGCCAACATCTGCTAAGGGATAAGAGGGGTTACAATGTTTGGGTGCATACTCTTCATCAGGACAGTTACTAGTAATCCCCGCCTTGGTGCCAGATCTCTCAAAATAATTTGATTTATAACATGAAGGGCTGCGTAGCAATACAGAAGACTGCAGTTCCTGTTTAAATCATTTGGATGGTTTCTCTCACCTTTTCTGATGCATTTCACACATTCCCTTGACAACGGTATTGTAGAGGAAAATAACTCTTTCTGCATAAATCCTAGTGAAAAGCTGTTCTTGTAAACAGGATGTGCTAACAGAGGATGTTGTAAGTGGGAGACAGATTTTACAGCCTTGTGTGATAGAAATGCAAGACTCACACTACGGTCCACGGAAGACATCATTTCTGCCTTTATCTGTTTGGCACCGCATCTATACCTTCTTAATACTTGTTTTCAGAATTGTTATGGCAATCCTGGTGGTAGAAGTTTGGGACTCTCTTCCACAAATGACAATTGATGCTCGATCAGTTGTAAATTTTAAATCTGAGTTTGATAGATTTTTGTTAACCAGAGATTTTAGGGGATATGGGGAAAAGGCAGGTATATGGAGTTAGGTGGCAGATCAACCATGATCTTATTGAATGGCAGAACAGGCTTGAGGGGCTGAACGGCCTCCCCTGTTTCTGTGAAATAAATATAAGACCAGGATGAGGTTCAGCACCAGAGGTAAGAAAGATGAAAAATCAGCATGGAAGTGAGGGAGGAGTATGAGTAGTGGGCTGGTAGGGTGGACAAACACTCTCACAGGGAGCCTTCCACTGAGACCTGCTGAGAGACACTAAAGCTACCCCTGAAATCTATGGCACAGTTCCCATGAGAAATCATTTGCCCCATTATTAAGTAGGTGTAAGCTGTGGCTCTGTAGGCAGCATGATCTCACTTCTGAATCAGAAAGCCATGGGTTCAAACACCACTCCAGAGACTTGAGCACGTAATCTAGGCTAACACTTCAATGCAGTATAGAGGGAGGGCTGCACTGCCAAAGGTGCTGTCTTCTGGATGAGATGTTAAACCGAGACCCCGTTTGCCCTCTTAAGTTGAAAAAGAGCAGGGGAGTTTTCCCCCGTGTTCTGGACAATAGTTATCCTCAGTCAACAGCACTGAAAGAGATTATCTGGTCATTTATCTTATTGTTGGGTGTGGGAGCTTGCTGTGCACAGTTTGGCATCACAACAAAGAATTCACTGCAACAACAGCTTGCTCCTTTAATGTGGTAAAACGCCTTAAAGGGCTTCATGGGAGTGTAAACAGACAAAAGTTTAACACTGAGCCACATGAAGAGATATTAGGGCAGGTGACCAAAAGATTGGTGAAAGAGGTAGGTTTTATGGAGCGACTTAAAGGAGGAGAGGGAGGTGGAGAGGTTTAAGGAGGTAATTCTAGAATTTAGGGCCCAGGAACAGCCACCATTGGTAGAGCGATTAAAATTTGCGATGTACAAGAGGATGGAATTGGAGGAGTGCAGAGATCTCGGAGGACTGTAGGGCTGGAGGAGGTTACGAAGATTGAGGGGGTGTGGGTGAGGGCATTTCCCCTTTTCCCCTCCCCCTCCTGTTAAAATGATCCATGAGACATAAGCTATTTTTGTAAACCGTGCCTCGAGGCAAAGAGACCTAAAATGCCAGTTTTCACAAGATGTGGAATTTTTGCATATTTCCATAAGGACTCTTTTTATCTTATTCCTTTTGAGACACTTCTTAAAGCCTCTTTGACCAAGCCTTTGGTCATCTCCCCTAATATTGCCTTCAGTGGCTCGATGTCAAATCTTGCTTTATAAACCTCCTGATAGATGCCTTGGGACATTTTATTATGTTAAGGCACACTATAAATGCATGTTGTTGATATTGTTTTGTACATTGGTGCCCTCCATCTATCCTTACCTTCTCCTTTAAATTTCTGAATGCGTGCCATGTCTAAAACTTCTGGGTTGGTGCCCTAACCTCATCGGAAACCCGTTGAATAATATGGAAAAATAGAATGGGAGTTGGAATGTTATTTCAGTCAGACCAGTCTTGCGTGTGAATGTTCTGAACCTAACCCAACTCCTAACATCTCCACAGCAAGCTCGTCCTGAAGTTTAATTGCCGGGGTGGGGTTGTGTGGATTTGGTTTGAAGGATGTGTTTAATTTCGCAGTTCACCGAGCATTGGTTTCAGGGTGGGAGCAGTGTTTTCATTTTAGGTTTGGCATATGATAATTTTAGGGCAAAGAAATAATGTTTGTTTTTAAGGAGACAGATGATTAAATTTTCCGGGAACATTAATTCACAGCGGAAGTGTATCTGTGCAGTCTTTGTTGTTGTCAGGATTTATCATTTTGATGGTTTAACCCCTACAGTAAGCCACAAGAATTGAAGTCCCACCAATCATTGATGCCAATAATGATCCAGTCAGATCTTCAGTGATGGGGCCTTTTCAATTCACTTCTGATTATATTTGAGCCACAGTGCAAAACTGCCCCAAATTCCCCGCCAATTGGCAATTTCGCTAAGAGAGGCTAAAGAGGGCTGGTGTGGGAATTGGATAAATGTCACACCCATGGAGTGCTCTTCTAAGGTTAAGGTTGAGACAGAATTCTTTGGCCTCCTTGTCTCGGGAGACAATGGGTAAGCGCCTGGAGGTAGTCAGTGGTTTGTGAAGCAGCGCCTGGAGTGGCAATAAAGGCCAATTCTAGAGTGACTCTTCCACAGGTGCTGCAGAAAAAATTGGTTGTTGGGGCTGTTCCATAGTTGGCTCTCTCCTTGCGCTTCTGTCTTTTTTCCCGCCAACTGCTAAGTCTCTTCGACTCGTCATGCTTTAGCCCCGCCTTTATGGTTGCCTGCCAGCTCTGGCGATCACTGGCAACTGACTCCCACGACTTGTGATCAATGTCACAGTACTTCATGTCGCGTTTGCAGATGTCTTTAAAGCGGAGACATGGACGGCCGGTGGGTCTGGTACCATTGACGAGCTCGCTGTACAATATGTCCTTGGGGATCCTGCCATCTTCCACACGGCTCACATGGCCAAGCCATCTCAGGCGCCGCTGGCTTAGTAGGGTGTATATGCTGGGGATGTTGGCCGCCTCGAGGACTTCTGTGTTGGAGATACGGTCCTGCCACCTGATGCCAAGGATTCTCCGGAGGCAGCGAAGTTGGAATGAATTGAGACGTCGCTCTTGGCTGACGTACGTCGTCCAGGCCTTGCTACCGTAGAGCAAGATACTGAAGACACAAGCTTGATACACTTGGACTTTTGTGTTCTGTGTATTTTCCTGTGCTTCTCGTTTTCCTGCACACACATGAACTTTGTTCCCTTACCACTGACTCTGTTTCTCTCTCAAGGCATTCACTGTGGTTGAATTGGGCTTTTGAAACAGTGGCGGCCTGTTTGTTTCACAGCTGAGCCTCAAACACCACATCCTATCCGTCACCAAGCCTGTAACGCCCGTAAGCCTTATCCACATTACATCAGCTCTAAACTCCATTGCGGTCTTTCATTCTCCAGCCTCCCTCAACTCCTACTGGTCCAAAACTTAACCCCCATAACCTGTTTCCCACTAAGTCCTGTTCATTTACCTCTCTAGTAGATAATGGCCCCTGTCCACCAGCACATTGAATTTAACATTCCTTCCATAATCTTCAGATCCTTCCCTGAACTCAACCACCACCGCCCACTGCCCCCCACCCCCCCCCCCCCCCCCCCAATCGACAACAACCCGCGGTCTTTACTTTTTCCACTGCTATCTCCCTTTGCCAGCAGGTCCCTGAAGTATCTGGAGTAGGTCTTGAACCCATAATCCGGGCTGACATTCCCAGCAGTGCAGCAGTGAGGGTGCTGTCTTTCAGATGAGACATTAAACTAAGGCCTTGTCTGCCCCTTAGGTGAATAGAAACAATGCCTTGACGCTATTTCAAAGAAGAGCAGGGGAGCGCTTCCCAGTGTCCTGGCCAGCATTTATCCTTCAGTCAACCTCATTTATTTGGTCATTATCACATTGCTGTTTGTGGAAGCTTGCTGTGCCACGTTTCTGACATTACAACAATGGCTACAATACAGAAATACTTAGTTGGCTATAAAGCGCTTTGGGACATCCAGAGATTGTGAAACGTACTATGGGAATGCAAGTCTTTTTTTAATTTCTTTTTAATTTCCTCATGGCTCCATTGTTTTGTTTTTATCTCCCTATTCTTGGTTAAAGGTCCTATATAAGTTGTTGTTAAATGATGGTGTACTAAAAATGTATACAAAGCAATTGATGTTAAATTACACATAAAATCACAAAGCAATATCAGTGCACGGGAAAGCGTGGATCGATTGCCCTAAGTGTCTTCTCGCCCTGACTCAGATACACCCTTACAAGTGACATCTTTTCTATATTTGAGGCCGGTCAAAAGGTTGTGGATTCACAACCTTTGTGTGGCTTCGCAATCTCAAGGTGAAATGAGGAGAAACCTTTTTACGCAGCAAGTGGTTACGACCTGGAATGCACTACCTGAAAAGGTGATGGAGGCTTTCATAAGGGAATTGGATGCGCACCTGAAGGATAAAAAGATTACAGGCTTACTGGGAAAGAGTGGGAGATTGAGACTATTGCAGGGAGAGGCATGGATTCAGTCTGTCTGATGGCTTTTGATTCTTATGCATGGTCCTCTTGCATCTTTCCTCTGTGAAACTGTGCTCTGCTGGTTCAAAATATCCCTACTGCAAACTGGATGCTACATCACCTGGAGTGGCTTCTCTCCCTTTGTCCACATGGTCAACTGCTTTGTATTCAGAGTTCCTTGGTCGTCTCCTCTTCATTCACATCAGCCTCTTTTAATATAGAAATATAGGAACAGGAGAAGGCCATTCAGCTTCTCAAGGCTGTTCCACCAGTCAATTAGATCATGGCTGATCTATAACTTAATTGAAGTGTATAACATTATGAGGGAACTAGATTGAGTGGATAGGAAGGACCTATTTCCCTTAGCTGGGAGGTCAATAATACGGGGGCGTAGATTTAAAGTAATTGGTTGAAGGATCAGAGGGGAGTTGAGGAGAATTATTTTTTACCCAGAGAATGGCTGGGGGTCTGGAACCTACTGCCTGCAAAGACGGTAGAGACAGAAACCCTCAACACATTTAGAAAGTACTTGGATATGCAATTGAGGTGCTGTAACCTACAAGGCTACGGATCAAGAGCTGGAAAGAGGAATTAGGCTGCGTAGCTCTTTTCGGCCAGCACAGACACAACGGGCCGAATGGCCTCCAATTTCAATGATTCAGTGTTTTTTTTTAATCTCTGTGTGTCTCTGCGGTATACTTCATTCCCCAGCCCTTGCTGAGGGTACAGTTGAAACTGGGTCACATTGAAATCACTGCAGAGAAAGCATTTGAGACAGAAAGTCCTCCCTTTCCTCAGAGCCAATTAGTTCTGATCCGTAGCCATCACCGAGTTGAATATTATAGGTTATCCATATTCTCCTGGACACTGGTCTTTGTCTACTAAAGGGGAGCTCTTTCAGTGTGTTACCCCCCATTTTATCCATTCCATCTTGGATACTGCGCTAAACCTGATAAAGGAGGAACCCAATATCTTATCCTATTTTACCCAAACGCAATACCTTTATCTGTACAAATCCAATACACCCTACCCTTTCCAAATGTAATCACTTGCTGAAACCCAAGAGTTTGTGGATGAATATTGGAAAGATACGAAACAGAGGAGGAACTGAAATGGTTCCGAAATGGTGAAGCAGTTGGCTTAGTGCTCAGGGATTTGCATTGGAGTTCTTGTCGTTTTTCTTTTATCCATGGGAAGTGGGAGTTGCTGCCAACATTTATTGTCCATCCCTAATTGCCCTTGAACTGTCGAACAAAAGCCGAGATGTGATTGATGAAGTGCTGTAACTCTTACTTTACACTGCACTGAAATACTGGCACTCCACAGCAAAGCTTTCCGAGAATTTAATGAGGTGTCCAGTTTATTTATTTCACGTCTCAAAAAACTTATGAACGAGACCAAGAGAGAGAAGGAGCACAAGCAGAAATGTTTATTTCACAAAAGACAGACTTGCATTTATATAGCACTTTTCAGGCCCTCGGGATTTCCCAATGTGCTTTCCAGCCAATGAAGTACTTTTGAAGTGTAGTCACTGTTATAATGCAGAAAAACAGCAGCCAATTTGTGCACAGCAATGTCCCACAAACAGCAATATGATAAATGACAGGATAATGTTTTTATGATGATGATGGGATAAATATTGGCTTGGATACCATTTAGAACTCCAGTGCTCTTCTTCGAAATTGTGCCGTGGGATCTTTCACATCCACCTGAGGAGGGCAGATGTGTTCATGGTTTAACACCTCATTGGAGAGAGAGAGCATCTTTCAAGGTGCAACACTCTCTCAGTACTGCACTGGAGCATCAGCATAGATTTGTGCACTGAAGTCAAGGACTTGAACTAGCCACTGAGAAACTGCTGGCACATAACAGGAGCACACTGATGGGATATGTCAGAGCTCCATCATTCACCTCTCTCTCTCTCTCTCTCGCACACGCGATAAAGCTGCCTGCTGGTGCCTCCAGCACAACTGCACAGCCAAATACGGCATCAACCTATGTAGGCAAGAATGACCTAGGTTAGAATCCTATTTTTTTCTATTCATTCCCAGATTGATGGTGCCGCTGGCAAGGCCAGCATTCAAGGCCCATTCCTAGTTGCCCTGAGAAGCTGGTAATGGGCCTTCTTCTTGAACCACAGCATTTTTTTTTTGTTCTATTAGTTTGATGCAACAGAATGGCTTGAGAGGCCACTTCAGAAGGAGGTTAAGAGCCCATCCCATTGGCGGAGGAATGGAGTCGCATAGAGGCCAGGCCAGGTAAGAATGGCAGATCTCTTTTCCCTAAAGCATATTACTGAACCAGTTGTGCTTTCACGACAATCCAACAGCATCATGGCTACTCTTACTGAGATCACTTATAACTTATTGTGTGAATTTCTCAATAGACGGTTTGGAAATCTGTGAACATGGGAGATATTGGAGCTTGCCACAGAAATGCTATCAAAAATATAGAAATGTTAAGTACAACTCACCATTTCTCACAATATCTATGAAAGCTCCTTTATAAAAATGCTCAATCCGTTACATTTTCACCTCTGGGCCAGAAGATTATTGGTTCAAAGAGGAGCAGAGCGTTCTCATAGTGTCCTGCCCAATATTCCTCCCTCAATATGTAACACTGAAAAAAAAAGTTATTATTCATTAATTTCATTGATGTTTGTGGAATGTTGTTGCTGGCTGTCATTTTGTGAAGCTCTTTGAGAAGACACCAGGTTTCTCTGTGCCAAACCAGGGTTAGCATATTTCCTGTCCAGCTTTCCTGCCGAGGGATATATCGCAATCTTTTTTTTAAAAAGAGGGTCAGTAACCAGAGGACACAGGATTTAAGATCATTGGAAAAAAGCCGGGGTGGGGGAGAGGGGAGATGAGACTTTTTGTTACTCATCAAGTTGCTCCTTCTATGTCGTAAATGACTCTACGACTCTATGATCTGGAATCCACTGCTTGAAAGGGCGGTGGAAGCAGATTCAGTAGTAAGTTTCTAAAAGGAATTGAATATTTACTTAAAAAGGAAAGCAATTTGCAGGGTTCTGGGGAAAGACTAAGGCAATGGGTCTAAATTGTTAGTTATTTTATAGTGCCAGCATATGCACGATGGGTCGAATGGCCTTTTGTGCTGGATGGTCCTAGGATAACGTGGCTGTGGACGTGTTTGGGGGTAGGATGCTTCAGGCATCATGAGCATGGGGCAGTCTTAATGGACTAGCTGGACATTCCCACAATTTTCCTATTTTTGTAAGATAACGATCAGAGGGATCGGTTGCAGAAATTGTCTGGTAGCTTTCTATTAGCAGAAGAGTACTCTAGCACCAGCACTGGTGGGTCTGGTGGCCCTGTGATTAGTGAGAAAGTCTTGTATTTATATAGCACCTTTTATGACCCAATGAAGTACTTTTAGACGTGCGTTCACTTTTTTTATTCTTTCATGGGATGTGGGCATCGCTGGCAAGGCCAGAATTTATTGCCCACCCCTAATTACCCTTAACTGAGTGGCTTGCTAAGCCCTTTTCAGAGAGCAGTCAAGAGCCAACCACATTGCTGTGGGTCTGGAGTCACATAGAGGCTAAACCAGGTAAGGACAGCAGATTTCTTTCCCCAAAGGACATCAGTGAACCAGGGCTTTTGCAATAATCTGGTAGTTTCATGGTCACCATTACTGATAGTAGCTTTTTATTCTGGATTTGTTTAGTTAACTGAATTTAAATTCCCCAGCTGCTGTAGTGGGATTTGAACTCATGTCTCCGGATTATTCATCCAGGCCTCCAGATAACTAGTGCAATGCATAAGCACTACACCTTAGTTGCAATGTAGGAAACACAGCACCCAAATTGCACAAGGCAAGTTCCCACATGTTTCACCACCACCCTCCTCTGCCTGGCTAAACTTGTTCTTACATTGAACAACTTCTCCTTCAACTCCACTCACTTCCTCCAAATAAAAGGTGTTGCTATGGGTACCCACATGGATCCTAGTTATGCCTGTCTTTTTGTGGGATATGTCAAACATTCCTTGTTCCAGTCCTCCCGACTCACCTCTTTTTCCGGTACATTGATGACTGTATCGGTGCAGCTTCCTGCTCTCGGCCGAAACTGGAAAACTTCATCAACTTTGCTTCCAATTTCCACCCTTCTCTCACCTTTACATGGTCTATCTCCGACACTTTCCTTCCCTTTCTCTCTCCATCTCTGGGGATAGGCTGTCTACTAATATTCATTATAAGCCCACCGACTCCCATGGCTACCTTGACTACACTTCCTCACACCCTGCCTCCTGTAAGGACTTCATCCCATTCTTCCAGTTTCTCTGTCTCCGATGCATCTATTCTGATGATGCAACCTTCCACAACAGCGCTTCTAACATGTCTTCCTTTTTCCTCAACCGAGGATTCCTCCCACTGTGCTTGATAGGGCCCTCGACCGTGACTGATCCATTTCCTGCACTTCTGCCCTCATCCCTTCCCCTCCCACCCAAAACCGCAACAGGGTTCCCCTTGTCCTCACTTTCCACCCCACCAGCCTCCACATCCAAAGGATCATCCTCGCCATTTCCACCACCTCCAGCGTGATGCCACCACCAAACACATCTTCCCTTCCCCTCCCCTGTCAGCATTCCAAAGGGATCGTTCCCTCCGTGATACTGTAAATCTGAGTTCTTTTTGCCTTCAGTCTGGTTCAGTAAATATACCGAGTCGGATGTGTAGGTAAAATCAATTACTTTATTTGCGCATTTAGCCGGCTGACTTACTCCAATACAACGACACTGACTCCACCCAGAGTCTGTCTGGTCCACTAGAGTAAGTGAAGTTTGTGATACAGGTACTATTGTTTATACATTAAGATTCATGCTACACCTCCTTGTTTAACCAATCAGTGCGATACAATTCAACTTCACCCACGTGGTGACATGCAGTACATCTGTTACTGAGGTTAACAATACACTCCATTCTCAATACATACTTGTTACTAATAAAATATTGTTTTGTACCAGCAAGATAAAACAAAGCGGACAAGCAAGCTAATTAGCAAGAGCATAGGAATCATCAATAAACATTCTGGTCTCACTCCCTTCATTGATCATGTGTTCTGTTTCTACCTTGTGACAAGTAATTGCGGCGCATCCTGCTATCTCTATTAGGTTTACATTCCTGAGTGTTTCGTGCAGTTTGCAGCTACAAGTAGTGGCAGTTCACGAAGATAAGAGGGGCCTAGCACTCCTTATCACTCACACAGGGATGGACATCATTTGATTCACAGGAGTCCATTTGTTCCAAACCACAGGGAGTCACACAATCAGGCCATAAAGAACAGATGTCCTTGCAATTACCAGTGTCGGCTAGTCTTTACAGTCTCACACGCTCTGCCTTTACTTTTAACTATTTCATTGTGGTTTCTGCCACTTAAAATCAAAGCTCAGCAAAGCTACTATTCCTAACTTGGCTATATTTCCCATTAAGCATAGTGCCATGCCTTTCTGCTCACTTCCACAATACCACTCCTCCGTCACCCCCGACACCTCGTCCCCTTCCCATAGTACCTTCCCAGGCAATCGCGGGTGGTGTAATACCTGCCCTTTTACCTCCTCTCTCCTCACCATCCAAGGCCCCAAATATTCCTTCCAGGTGAAGCAGTGATTTACTTGTACTTCCTTCAATTTAGTATACTGTATTCAGTGCTCACAATGTGGTCGCCTTTACATTGGGGAGACAAAATGCAGTTTGGGTGACTGCTTTGCGGAACATCTCCGCTCAGTCCAAAAGCATGACCCCGAGTTTCTGGTTGCTTGCCATTTCAACATACCCGCCCTGCTCTCATGTCCACATTTCTGTCCTTGGCCCGCTGCAGTGTTCTACTGAATATCTACGCAAGCACGAGAAACAGCACCTGATCTTTCCATTAGACACTCTACAGCCTCGCAGACTCAACCTTGAGTTCAACAATTTCAGAGCCTGACTGGCCTTTTTTTATTATTTTATTTTTTAATCATGTACCTGTTTTTTTCATGTGGACAGAATTGCTCATTACTCTGCCATTAACACTCTCTCTGGACTAATGCTTTGTCTTTCACACAAGCATTAACACGCTCTTTGCCTTTGTCCCATGACAGCTTTGTTATTTCATCTCTCCTGCCCTCTGCCCTATCACGCACCTTCCCTTTTTGTTCACTACCCCACCAAACCACCACTACCTCCCCCTTCACTTGCTTAAAACCTAATTATTTTCTAACCTTTGCCAGTTCTGATAAAAGGTCACAGACCTGAAACATTAACTCTGCTTCTCTCTCCACAGATGCTGCCTGACCTGCTGAGTATTTCCAGCAATTTCTGTTTTTAATTCCCTCAAACAACAATGAGTTAAAAGTCAAGATCATCTGTTTTAGTGGTGTTGGTTGACGGATAAATATCAGCCACGGAGAACTCCCCTGCTTTTCTTTAAACTAAGACCGTAGGATCTATTTCATCCACCTGAGTGGGTAGATGGGGCTTCAGTTTAGTGTCTCATCTGAAAGACGGCACCTCTGACAGTGCAGCACTCTCTCAATACTGTACTGGGAATGTTAGCCTAGATTATGTGGTCCAGTCTTTGGAGCGGGACAAACTAAAACCTTCCGACTTAGAGACCAACTGAGTTACGGTTGCCATCTTAAATGAGACCCTTTCTGTTCTTCACCCCCCCCCCCCCCCCACCGCCATTCCCCTTGGTGTTTCCTGATCGCTGGCTGTCTTCTGCTTCACAGATGTTGGTTGTTGCCAGAATTGTCCTTTTCCTGTTCTTCTGAATCACCATCTTCCTTCTCCTCAGATATTACAATGGAGTTTTCATCCTGAGAGTGAGGGTGGAGAGGAGCAGTGAATGAGTGTTCTATGTCGATGTGAGAGACTGATTGTAAGCAGATGACTTCAGATCATGCATTCCCTCAGGAGGCGTTTTATTTTAAGACTGCAGCATAAGTCACTGCCTAAACTTTTATTTACACAACCTTCTGGAATGCTAACAGAAGTGAATAGAACATTCTACGTGTGTTGTGTGCAGCCTTCTTTTTAACAGCCCCTTTTTTCTGTTAGTTGAGCAATGGAATGTCTTCTGCTGCGGGGAGCTTCGTGCCAGTATCAAGTGCAGGAATAGCATTGCTGGGCTATTTCCCTAGGATAGTGCCTCGGTTGGCTAGCTCTTTCCATGAGGGGCCAAATGGTCTCCTTCAGTGCCGCATGATTCTATGAATCTCCCTCTCTGCCGCTATAACCTGGTAACGGGGTGTCGAGCCGAACCTAATGCCTTGGAACTTCCCGGTGTGTATGGTGCCGAAGCTGTCTCTCATTCCTACCCTCACTAGGGCACCATTTCGTTCGGAGGGACAAGTTGATCAAACTTTATAATTAGAGGTACAGAATACAAAAGCAAGACAGTTATGCTCAACCTTTATACATCACTGGTGGAGCCTCAGCTGGAGGATTGCGTCCAATTCTGGGCGCTATATTTTAGAACGGATATCATGGCCTTGGAGAGGGGGCAGAGAAGATTTCCCTGCATGTTACCAGGGGAGAGGGAGTTCAGTTATGTGGAACGACAGGAGAAGCTGGGATTGTTTCCTTGGAGCGGAAGATTTAATAGAGGTGTTCAAAATGATGAGGGGGTTTTAATAGAGTAAATGAGGAAAAAATGTTTCCACTTCCTGGAGGGTCAGTAAACAGAGGACACAGATTTAAGATAATTGCCAAAATAACCAGAGGGAGGAGATGAAGAGAATTTTCCTTACTCAGCAGGTTGTTGTGATCTGGAATGCGCTGCCTGAAAGGGCAGTGGAAGCAGATTCAGTAGTAACTTTCAAAAGGGAATTGAATAAATATTTGAAGGGGAAAATGTTTTGCAGAGCTATAAAGAGCAGGAGAGTGGGTCTAATTGGTTAGGTCTTTCAAAGAGCAAGCATAGGCACGATGGACCAAATGGCCTCCCTCTGTACTGTCTGATTCTATAATTCTGTGAAGCCATCCAGTGGCCCGTCTGAATGACATTGCCAATTAATGTCAAGTTGGAGCCTGTCTTGTGCCAGAGGTCCCAGAGGTGAAAGGTCAGCGTCTGACCCACCCAGTTCAATAGATGAAAGGTCAGTGTCTAATCCACTGCACCCTCAGTACACTCATGTTTGGCATTTTTATCTTTCTTAATGGCACAGTGCTACAAAGTAAGTTACCAAGATATGAGTCCTAAATAGGTGTGGTTTCCTCCTCACCCACAAGGTTAGAAAGGAGAGTCCTTCCCTTTCCCTCTATGTTTAGGGTATTTTTGGAGAGCCATATCACTGCTTTCTCTCTTCACCCTTTGTTACGGCAAAGGCTAAACTCGGAATCCTTCTGACATTACGCAGGCACTCCTGCGTTCTTCAAATGTTGGAAACTTCTCAATTTAATCCAACCATTTGAGCAGTTAGTAGCTAAATGTATATAGTTAGAGCTGAAAATATTATTGCTTTTAAACTTTAGGTGTTACCTGTTTTATGTCTTATCCCAAGCATGAAGAAATGGATTCATGATTTCTGTGTGTGTCGGCTTTGTTCAGATGGCTGCCTGGATCTGTCTGAGTTTCACTCTTGGAACCACGTCCCCTCAGGGTTGACTGACGGCATAGTGAGCAGTCGTACAAACACAGCACAGAGCAGGCAATCACTGAGTAATTAAACACAACAACCTGTGGCTCAGTGGGTAGCCCCCGAGCCTCTAGGTCAGAGGTTTGTGGGTTCAAGCCCCATTACAAAGACATACACACCAAATCCAGGCTGACACCCCTGGTGCAGTACTGAGGGGGCACTGCACTGTCAGAGGTGCTGTCTTTCAAATGACTCTTTGACCCGAGACCCTGCCGGCCCTGTAAGATGGATGAAATATATCCTTGGCACTATTTGGAAGAAAAGCAGGTGAGTTCTCCCAGGTGCCAAGATTTATCCCTCAACCAATGACACTAAAACAGATTATCTGGTCTTTTATCACTGCTGTTTGTGGGACTTTGCTGTGTGCACATTTCCTACTTATGATACTTCAAAAGAACTTCATTGGCTGTGAAGCGCTTTGGGATGTCCTGAAGTCACGAAAGACGCTATATAAATGCGAGTCTTTCTAATCTGTTTTTGCATTGTTGGTTGACCAGAACACTGGGAGAACTTGCTTATGCTTCTAAACAGAGTGCCATCCACTCGAACAAGGCCTTGGTTTAACATCTCACCAAAAAGGCGGCACCTCTGACAGTGCAGCACTCCCACCGGACTGCATTGGCATGCCAAGTAAGTTTATAGTGCTCAGGGGCTGGTTTACGACTTGAACACACCACTCCTGAGTTTATACAAGCAAACCCATAATTTAACACTTTAACCGCCCCGATATTTTGGTGAACCTGCACTGTACCCACTCCAAGGCCAGTTGACCCCGACACTTAATTTGTAGTACTTAAGAGTCATTGTAGTGCCCTAGTGTAGATTGGTTGGTTCCTGTATTCATTATGTTTAGTGGGACTCTCAAGGTTTGTACTGTTTAGTAACCTGCAATTACTCAACTTAGTTACCATTGTCAGGCATTGGTGTGCCGTAGTATTAGAGTTGACATTTAAGAAGCTGTCATCAGTTAACCCATTCCATTCAGAGACCATCCAGCACATAACCACAAATGGGGGGAGTGAGACATAAAAGAGTTAAATCTTTCTGCCAAGAACAGATTCTGGTGGAGTAGTTGGGAATCAGGACTGGCTTGATACATTGGGTTAGTGCACCAAATTAGGTTCTGGGGCCCTGGTTCAAATCTATCCCAGGCAAGTGAGAGGGTGAAATGCCTTGCTCTCCCACAACTGTGGAGGCCCAATGTGTACATCTTAAAGTCATTTCACAATCAGGCTCTGAGTACTTGACAGCTCACTGTACAAAACCGGTGTTAATGTAGTCCTAAACTAGCAGCATTGTTCAGAAAGCAGACAGAGGTGTGTGGAATGAAAATGGCACATTGGTGCTTCAAAGCTATACTTATATTTATAACATAACGGATACAAGAACCAACCAATCTACACTAGGGCACTACAATGACTCTTAAGTACTACAAATTAAGTGTCGGGGTCAACTGGCCTTGGAGTGGGTACATAACTTATGCTCATAGAAATATTCAGCACAGAAGCAGGCTATTAGGCCCATCTTCGCCAGCTCTTTAAAAGAGCTCTCCAGTTAGTTTCATTCCCCCTCACTCTCTTGATCATAGAAACATAGAAAATAGGAGCAGGAGTAGGCCATTCGGCCCTTCGAGCCTGCTCCGCCATTCATTATGATCCAACTCAGTAGCCTGTTCTGCCTTTCACCCCATATCCTTTGATCCATTTAGACCCAAGAGCTATATCTAACTTCTTTTTGAAAACATATAATGTCTTGGCCTCAACTGCTTTCTGTGGTAGCAAATTCCACAGGCTCACCACTCTCTGGGTGAAGAAATTTCTCCTCATCTCAGTCCTGAAAGGTTTACTCCGTATCCTTAGACTATGACCCCTGGTTCTGGACTCCCTCACCATCGGGAACATACTTCCTGCATCTATCCTGTCAAGTCCTGTTAGAATTTTATAGGTTTCTATGAGATCCTCCCTCACTCTTCTGAACTCCAGCGAATATAATCCTAACCAACTCAATCTCTCCTCATAGGTCAGTCCCGCCATCCCAGGAATCAGTCTGGGCGGCACAGTGGCGTAGTGGTTAGCACCGCAGCCTCACAGCTCCAGGGCCCCGGGTTCGATTCCGGGTACTGCCTGTGTGGAGTTTGCAAGTTCTCCCTGTGTCTGCGTGGGTTTTCTCCGGGTGCTCCGGTTTTCTCCCACAAGCCAAAAGACTTGCAGGTTGATAGGTAAATTGGCCATTATAAATTGTCACTAGTATAGGTAGGTGGTAGGGAAATATAGGGACAGGTGGGGATGTTTGGTAAGAATATGGGATTAATGTAGGATTAGTATAAATGGGTGGTTGATGTTCGGCACAGACTCGGTGGGCCGAAGGGCCTGTTTCAGTGCTGTATCTCTAATCTAATCTAATCTAAACCTTCGCTGCACTCCCTCTATAGCAAGAACATCCTTCCTCAGATAAGGAGACCAAAACTGAACACAATATTCCAGGTGTGGCCTCACCAAGGCCCTGTATAATTGCAGCAAGACATCCCTGCTTCTGTACTGGAATCTTCTCGCTATGAAGGCCAACATACCATTTGCCTTTTTTACCGCCTGTTGTACCTGCATTCTTACCTTCAGCGACTGGTGTACGAGAACGCCCAAGTCTCGCTGCATATTCCCCTCTCTCAGTTTATAGCCATTCAGATAATAATCTGCCTTCCTGTTTTTGCTACCAAAGTGGATAACCTCACATTTATCCACATTATACTGCATCTGCCATGCATTAGCCCACTCACTCAACTTGTCCAAATCGCCCTGAAGTCTCTCCGCATCCTCCTCACAACTCACCCTCCCACCCAGTTTTGTGTCATCTGCAAATTTGGAGATATTACATTTAGTTCCCTCATCTAAATCATTAATATATATTGTGAATAGCTGGGGTCCTAGCACAGATCCCTGCGGTACCCCACTAGTCACTGCCTGCCATTCGAAAAAAAAACATTTATCCATACTCATTGTTTCCTGTCCACCAACCAATTTTCTATCCATCGCAATTCACTACCCCCAATCCCATGCGCTTTTATTTTACATGCCAATCTCTTATGTGGGAATTTGTCGAAAGCCTTCTGAAAGTCCAAATAAACCACATCCACTGGCTCCCCCTCATCAACTATACTGGTTACATCCTCAAAGAATTCTAGTAGATTTGTCAAGCATGATTTCCCTTTCGTGAATCCATGCTGACTCTGCCTGATTCTACCACTGTTCTCTAAATGCTCTGCTATAAAATCTTTGATAATGGACTCTAGAATTTTCCCCACTACCGATATCAGGCTGACTGGTCTATAATTCCCTGCTTTCTCTCTACCTCCCTTTTTAAATAGTGGGGTTACATTAGCTATCCTCCAATCTGTAGGAACTGTTCCAGAGTCTATAGAATCTTGGAAGATGACCACTAATGCATCCAATATTTCGAGGGCCACTTCCTTAAGTACTCTGGGATGTATACTATCAGGCCCTGGGGATTTATCGGCCTTCAATCCCATCAATTTCCCCAAAACCATTTCTCTACTAATACTGATTTCTTTCAGTTCCTCTCTGTCACTAAGCCCTGTGTTCCCCAACGTTTCTGGTGTGATATTTGTATCCTCCTTTGTGAAGACAGAACCAAAGTGTGCATTTAGTTGGTCAGCCATTTCTTTATTCCCCATAATAAATTCCCCTGTTTCTGATCAGTCTCACTCCTCCTGCTCTTTCCCCATAGCCCTGAAAAGTTTACCTTTTCAAGTTTTTATCCAGTTTCCTATTGAAAGTTACTATTGAATTTGCTTCCACCATCCTTTCAGGCAGCGGATTCCATATCACAGCAACGCGCTGCGTTAAAATTCAATTCTCCTCCTCGCCCCTTTGTCTCTTTTGCCAATGATTTTAAATCTGCCTTCCCTCCTGACAGTCGAAATGGTTTCTCCCTATTTGATCTATCAAAACTCCTCATAATTTTGAACACCTCTATTAAATCTCCCTTTAAATTTCTCTGCTCCAAGAAGAACAATCTCAGCTTCGTGAGCAAATTACAAAATGTGATTAAGCAAAATGTGCATGCAATGAATCCATTGCCATATAGAAGGAGGTCCACCCCTTAAAAGGAGCAAGGTTCCCATGCTGTACAAGCTAACAGAGTAATTGTATTCAACGTGTGTGGAGCATTAACACCAGCACAGACCAGTTGAGCCAAATGGCCTGTTTCTGTGCTTTAAATGCTGTGTAATTCCATGCAACACTAAGTCATTAATTTCACATTAGTGGTCTTGAAGAACGCCAAAATCCATCCCTTGTTCCCAACGCTTTAGCCGCTCTTTCAGCCACCTCATTCCCAACTGTCGAATTCCCTCCCTAAATCGCTCTGCCGCAGCTCTTCCTCACGCCTTCCGGTAACCTTCTCAAACGTTCCTCTTCATCTGTTCTCTTGGACTGACCAAATGATGAAGACACAATGGAGCAGCCGTGTAAATGAAGACGCCCACCTAACTAATCCACAAGAACTTTAAGCCCAATGAGGGGTGGGTAATTCTTTTATTCACCTCTACCCAGCTCTGCTCCTTTAACAGAGAACCCAATCTTGGATCCAAATTCCTACAAACCAGCAACCCACTAGGGGGTGAGTCTGGCGTTGGTCTGGAACCCTCACAGAACTTGGCAAAATGGTTCGTTCCAAACCACAACTAGCCTTGAAAGGGATCAGGTTGACTTTGCTGTAGTATTACAAACTGACCACTGTTCCACCCAACCCCAATATAGATATCATTCGTATTATACACGTCAGAGTGTGTTGGTATGTTTTCAGAGCGGTCAATTAAAAAAAAGTGGCTACAGTTGGAAATATATTTAGAGCCCCATTGCATCTCACAGCTCACTTGTCCATTGTCTCTCATTTGGCTACCAGAATGTTTTCTGCACAGTTTCTGTATTAGAGTCAAAGGACATACAAGCAGTTGGTTGCTCTTTATGTGGTAATAGCATATCAGTTATCCCCTATCCTCGAGTAGATTAGATTAGTTTAGAGATACAGCACTGAAACAGGCCCTTCGGCCCACCGAGTCTGTGCCGAACATCAACCACCCATTTATACTAATCCTACGCTAATCCCATATTCCTACCAAACATCCCCACCTGTCCCTATATTTCCCTACCACCTACCTATACTAGTGACAATTTATAATGGCCAATTTTAGCTATCAACCTGCAAGTCTTTTGGCTTGTGGGAGGAAACCGGAGCACCCGGAGAAAACCCACGTAGACACAGGGAGAACTTGCAAACTCCACACAGGCAGTACCCGGAATCGAACCCGGGTCCCTGGAGCTGTGAGGCTGCGGTGCTAACCACTGCGCCACTGTGCCACAGTTGGTTATTTATCCCTGTCTCAGAATTGGTTGTTAAGCTGTACCTCTGGTTTGGTTAGTTGGGTGGTGACTGTCTCAGGATTGGGTCGTTGGGTGATGTCTGCCTCAGAATCACAGAATTATTACAGTACAGAAGGAGGCCATTCAGCCCATCGTGTCTGCATTGGCTCTCCGATCGAGAAATTCAGGATTGGTTAGTTGGCTGGTCTCTGTCCCAGGCTTGGTTAATTGGGTTGTGCCTCAGGATTGCTGAATTAGCTCAGCTCATCTCGGTTCCTCAGCCCACCTCTGAGGTAGAGACCCACAAACTGATTCTACACCTTGATTCTGAGATAGGGACTGACTGTTCAACCAATTCTGAGAGAATAGCCAAATGAGCAGTTGTAACTGGATGTTAGTACTTTTCAGAAGAGAAGGGATGAAATTGGAACAGGAGAATAAACGATTGGAGAAAACTAGTGCTCAGTAAGAGGGATATTTATTTCAGTTCTTATTGCAAAACAAAGACACAGAAAAGACAAATGGCCTTATTTATAGTTGTTCATCTTTTCCCCACTCTTACAATAAATTGAAAAGTACAGTCGCACAAACAATATAAAAACACTCAATAGAAGGACTTTAAACATTCATACAATGGAAATAGATGAAACCACTGCTTGTGGGTTAGTGATTTCCGAGCGAAGGAGGACTGCCCAGCTTTGTACCTCTTGGTCCATCTTCTGTGCTCGGCCTGGCCAGTTATTTTGAAAGTTAACGTTGCCCTAAAAAAAAACCCAGGCTTGTCTTGGAACAATTGGCTAGTCTACACTAATGGGCGGTGACCGAGGCATAAAACCACCAGTACCGCACCTTATGTTCTTGGAGGTAAGCCTGAGATGCAGGATCAAAGGGGGTGGACTTTCCTCATGGTATGTCTGGGAATTTTTGCCAAGTGCCAAACCAGACATGCGGCTGGAGGGGCTGGGAATCGAGGCTTGATGCTCCCTTACCGCTGATGAAAGTTCAGTGAAGGCTTTAATAAGCTCACTAACAGTTCCTTTCGAGCAGTCATTTGGGGTCTTGATGGCAGGTTTAAAATGTTTCCCCTCCCCTCCCCTCCCCCCCCCAACTAAAACATGAACTCGGTTTAAAAAGTGGCAACCAAACTCAAATACTTCCCTCTCCTGCCCTGCAGAAATTTAATAAACGTGGGATATCGTGCACAGATGTCCTGATAGGAACAGAGTGTAGAAGATTAATGGCTGATCTAATAGAGGTGTTGAAGATGATTAACGGATTTCAGTAGGGTGTATATAGAGCGAAACTATTTTCTCTGGTGTGGGGAGTCTAGAACAAGGGGGCATAACCTTAAAATCAGAGCCAGGCTGTTTCAGGGGAGATGTCAGGAAGCACCTCTTCACACAAAGGAGTGTGGAAATCTGGAACTCTCTTCCCAAAAGGTTCTGATGAAGGGTCGCTGACCTGAAACGTTAACTCTGCTTCTCTCTCCACAGATGCTGCCAGAACTGCTGAATATTTCCAGCATTTCTAGCTTTTATTTCAGATTTCCAGCATCTGCAGTAGTTTTCTTTTATTATCCCAAAAAGACTGTTGAGGCTGGGAGGTCAATTGAAAATTTCAAAACTGAGATAGGTAGATTTTTGTTAGGCAAGGGTATTAAGGGATAGGGAACAGTAGCAAGCAAATGAAGTTAAGAAACAGATCAGCCCTGATCTGGTCGAATGGTGGATCAGGCTCAAGGGGCTGAATGGCCTACTCTTATTCCTAGATTGCATTCCAGTGTGCACTGTATTGGAACGTCTCATTCACTCAACTTGTTGGAATTCCACTGTATATCTATCATTCCTGAATGTTCACACTCCACATATCAATATAACTTCTGTTTTATTATACAAAACTTCTAATGTCAAAAGAAATAAATTACATAAATCCCAAAAATATATTACAAACTACACTATGAGGTTTCATTATTTTTCAATAGTAAAGCATTTTTAAAATACAACAGTGCAAGTCCTGGTCTAGATAGATATATTATATATATATATATATATATATATTAAAAAAAAGGATGGAGCTAGAGTTTCTACCCATTCACAGTGGGCGAGCAGATAGCCAGTCCCAAGCATTCATCTCAAATTGCAGCCTCCCCACACTTGTGGGAAGTTAATAAACGATTAGCGCTGGGCCGTCACAAACAGTGTGGGCACTGACAGAGGACAATCAGAAATTTATACAAACAGCCGTGGTAAAATAAACTGAATTCAAGGGGAGCAGACGCACAGTTTGATAATGGCCCCCATTCATCGTGCTATAGAGCGTGGTGACATCTACACTCTGTGTTTCGCGATTCGTCATCTTGCAGCCTGCCCTCACCCCAGTGAGTGGCCCGTGGTTGCATCGCTTACAGTCGGTGTAGCTTGTCCAATCAATAAGTGCTCTATCCAGTGGGCTAATACTGGAGGATAAAGTTGCAGGAGGTTTTCCTGCAATATGGCGACAGCGTTCATTACAACAGCTCCCCTGGTGGCTCGGAGTGCAAGTGGACCATCTGGTGTGTAACCATGTTCATTCAGACCAAAGGGCCTTGGGTTTGATCCCTGATCTGTGCTCAACTAGCTGAACTCAGCCAGAGAAATGCTAGGTTCGGTGGAAGTGTTGTTCTCAGTCAATATTTATCCCTCAACCAACGTCACTAAAACGGATGATCTGGTCATTATCACATTGTGGGACCTTGCTGTGGGCAAATTGGCTGCCGTGTTTCCTACATTATAACAGTGACTACACTTCGAAAGTATTTCATTAGTTGTATAGCTCTTTAGGACATCCCGAGGTGGTGAAAGCTGCTAGAGAATTGCACGTTCTTCTACTACACTTGGCCCAAGTGCCTCTGAAGGGAGAATGGAAGTGCCTCTGAATGGAAGGGGAGAAAACATTTGGGTGGCCTCTGTCAGAACTCACATCGGGGTGAAACCTAAACAGCAATGAGATCTGGGGTGGGGGATAGGGAGTAGGAGGATAGTAGAGTAGGTTGTCTTTGTGCAGCAAAGCACAAATGCTTTTGGAATACATTTTGATATGAGATAGTGTCAAATATCTCAAGAGATCACTGAATCGGCATGGTTGTTCCAGGTGTGAGATTTTGCAAGTTGTGTGTCTACGAGGAAAGGGCATATAAAATGAATCAGATCACGCATTCCGTGACTATGCTTAGAAATGACAACAAAGACTGAAGTTCAAAGTCACTGCTGGTTATAAGTGAGCGAGTTCCAGGCAGGAAAATGATCACCATTCATGGAGTTGAAATCCCAAATCTTCCTTTCCTCATTATACATTTTTCTCCCAGTTAATTCCAGTACTGTATCTTCCTTGTAGGTTTCTACAGATATGATACCTGAGTATTGTCTTTTTTTAAATAGTTGTCGCGTCTATGGCTCCATAACCTGTCCCATGAATAGAATGGTGCCTACAAAACAAGAGGAGTGCAGTTATCAAACTGAAGCCCAACCTTATTTCAACCATGTCTTCAGAATACATTTGCTTTGGGAAAAGTTTAATGCCATTAATTTACAGACTTCTCAAGCTCCTGATACTAACTGACCTTAGTGTTCTGCATAAAGATCTACCAGTAACCTAATGGTTATCTGGGCTTTGACAGCCTGTTTGCCAGGACTGGGGGGGTGCCCACACAGGCCCTGTAGGCCTCAGTTTGGACATCCCCTGGTGTAGGGCCTAGATTAAAAAGACAAGGACACAGGAGACAAGAAGGAAAACAACAACTGGTGTTGTTCCAACAGATCGAACATTAGATTGAAAGGTTGCAAGCTCAAGATCAATCCAAGACATCAGATGTGACGGGCAGGATTTCACCAGGTTACAGTGTCAAATTTGACAGCGAAGGGTAACCTCTCGAGTTAGCAATCAGTGACAGTCCCTGCCCGATGCAAGTCAGCATCCTACCTACAGGAACCTTCTCCCCCCCCACTGCACAACATCCACCAGCAAAATAAGTGTCAATATTGATCAAGATTTAACATTCAATTCCAGGTTGTCCATGTTAAAAGTCCAGGACCCACTTGTTGGATCGTTTAGTCAAAAGTGATCCCAAGGTGTTTGCTGTCAAACTCTTGTCAAGAGCCATGACATCTTACTTTTGGGTATCAAGGAGTAAGGACCAAAACTGGGTAAAATGAGGTTGCAGTACAGGTCAGCCATGATCTAGTTGAGTGATAGAGCAGGCCCAAGGTACTGATTGTCCTATTCCTGTTCTCATCTAAATACTTGTCCTCGAGTGGGCCAACTTGTAGTGCAATGGGCCTTTCCCACTATGGAATAGTGGACCCTCTGTAGAAGTATTGCCTTACCTGTGGGGTTGTGCCGCACCAAGAATAGGAAGGGTCTGTCTATCACAACCTCAAGTGGAGCCATTCGCTCATAAAGGATGGCAGCTAGAGAAAAACAAAACAAAATGGTAGGCAAACTCAGCAGACTATTGACACGATACACCAATGGCTACACTTACACAGACCACAGTCCCGCTCTAGCAGTTATCCCGCAAGGGCGGTAACAACCTTCAATTGAAACACTTCAAAACATGAGATATTTTTAAAAAAAGGATTGGTGAGGTGAGAGTTATGTAAACAGTTGACAGCAACAAGGTAATTGCAAGCTCTGGCCACAGTGTGGCTTTGTGGAGTGAGTTTATCAAGTCTTTCCCAACTCACATCACCACCTTGTATTTATAACTATTAAGCGATTGGGGACACTTTGCTGGTTGCATCTTGCGAGAAAGGGCAGCTGTTCCGATGGCTGAGTTACGTGAGGTGTGGTACTGACCAAAGTCAGGCCAGCTTCAATCCTCGGTCAGCTGATCCCAGCCAGGCCACTACAATAATTGTCCTGTGCCTGGGTTAGGAAAATCAGCCAGGGTTCCTGCTTCTAAAAATCACGGTGTGCACAGACGTCAGGATTGGGCTCAGCTGTGATGCCTTGCATGGTCAAACAGCACACCACTGCTTCCCCAAACTCATTCTAGTTTGGAGGGATGGAAGTGCAAGGTACCACAGAAGCAGCAGTGCTTGTGGGACTGCTACCCACCAAGAAACATTTGGTGGTGGGGTTGTGGGGGTGGGGGGGGGGGGTGGAATTCAACTGCGGCAGGCAGCACAATAACGGCAGTAAAGGGCAAGTCTCCTGTTTATACACTCCCACTTGATTTAAAATCAGACAGGGATGGTGGATTCGCCATTGCCTGTTGTGCGTCACCAACTGCAGCTGAACCTCAGGAATAACTTGCGACATCAGAGAGCCCAGTGAGGATGCTCAGACTCACCAGTAGCTGCGGACGCCTTGGTTCCACTCTCGTTTACTTCGATCTTTACTTTCTGCAGAGCCTTCGACACAAACAGCTGCTCGGTTTCTGCACCAATGAAGAGGAGGAAGATGGATTAGCTTTCGGTCCGATACTCAATTCACACGCAAACTGAAACTGCATTCCCCCAATTTAACAGAGGTTAGTTTGTTTAGATTTATATCTGTGAAATTAGGAAGCACTTTTCCTACTCGATGGATGGTGGGAATCTGGAACTCTGCTCCCCTAAAGGCTTTGGGTCACACCACCTCCAAGTTTCCCTCCAAGTCACACACCATCCTGACTTGGACACATAGGTTGTTCTCTCATCAGCGCTGGGTCACAATCCTGGAACTCCCTCCCTGACAGCACTGTGGGATCACCTTCACAGCACCGACTGCAGCGTTTCACGAAGGCGGCTCATCACCACCTTCTCAAAGGCAATTAGGTTGGGCAGTAAATGCTCACATGCAGAGAAAGTCCTTTTAAAAAAAAAAGACTACGGGAATAGCAAAACCACCTCCCACAATGCCACAAACTCCACTTCCTCCCCACCGATTCCACTCCCTCCTCCACAGCCAGGCTGAACAAGACAGTTTGCAGCCCTGGTGTCCTATACGACGCCCGAGTTGTGCTTTTCAGAATATCCCTCTCACTACCCCGCAGTATCCCTTTAAGAGACAATATCATTCCAAGGCTGCTGTGCCAAGCCTCCCCACAAGTGGCTACTTACTGCTAATCTTGGTAAAGTCTGCCTTTCCCGCATGAAACATGTCCGTTATTCCCATGTCCATCAACGTATTCCTCAGATCTGTCTCACTATTCAGGGAAAACCTGCCAGGAAAAATGTATAAATATGTCAAGGAAATGCCTCACAAAATATGTCACACTGTTTCAAACTGCTGGTCTGTATTCAATTAATCAGACAATGGCGCAGTCACATTATTAACATACTCTGGAGGACAGACTGCCAAAGTTAATGTCCTGACACTAGACGAGCTTAATTAAGCCACAGAATTGAAATAGAATAATGTCAACCCAGCTCTCTCAGTAACCCCCTCCGCCCAGCACCCTGTGTTACTGACCACTTCTCTACTCGCACTGCTATTGTAAATGCCCCTCCCCTCTATGACACAACGTGTAGCCACTTACTTGGGCAGGACAAGCTGGCGTTTCACCGTTTCTAGAGTGTTCTTCCATTCGTTGACCAGTGGGGCAGTGATGATGTCAGTGAGGGCAGAGAGTGGATCCTCCTTCTGGAATGGGGCCACAATGTACATACTGAGAGTCTCCCCGTGATATGGCAGCTCAATGACATCATAGTCCAGGCCACTAGGGGTCACAAATTCACCTGGAGGAATAAAGCAACGTAATGGGTGCACCAGAAAACCAACCAACCAACCACCAGACCCCTAACACTCAATATGCCTTTGTCCGCGTTAGGTCAATTTCATTAAGTTGCAACGTGCAGTAATATCCAACTAGAACATGACACTGTGAGCTGTTGCTCACTGGGAAGCACTGTCCCCTCTCAGCCAGGAGATCGCTAGTTCAAGACTCACTCGAGTCTTGAGCGCAATCCAGGCTGATATTCCAGTGCAGAACTGAGGGAGTGCTGCACTGTCAGAGGTACCATCTTTTGGATGAGGCATTAACACGAGAGCCTGTCAGCCCTCTCAGGTGGGCATAAAAGATCCCTTAAGGCCACTAATTCAAAGAGGAGCAGGACAGTTCTCCCCAGAATCTTGGGCCAACATTTATCCCTTAGATTATCTCATCATTTAACCACATTACTGTTTGTGAATTTATGTGCTTAAGTCCCTGGAATGGGGCTTGAAACCACAGTCTGGTGACTCAAGAGAACTTTCATTTATATAGCACTTTTCACAGCCTCAGGCTGTCTCCAAGTGCCTCACAGCCAATTCAGTGCAGTCACTGTTGTAATGTAGGAAAGGAGAGTGGGATTAGACTGTGGGGCAAGGAGTGACGGCACAGATTTGATGGGCCGAATGGTTGTTTTTGGGCTGCTAACATTCGCAAGGCACTGCCTCCCTCTTCAACTGTTCTTTGAGACAGAGTCATCAAGCATAGAAGGAGGCCATTCGGCCCATTGAGTCCATGCCAGCTCTCTGTAGAGCAATTCAGTCAGTCTCATTCACATTCCCTCTCTCTATCCCTGAGGGCCTGCAAATTTATGTCCCTCAAGTGCCCATCCAATTTCCTTTTGAAATCGTTGATCATCTCCGCTTCCACCACCCTCGTAGGCAACGAGTTCCAGGTCATTAGCACTTGCTGCGTGAAGTGAGTCCTTCCTCACATTCCCCCCTGCATCTCTTGCCCAGAACCTTAAATCTATGTCCCCTAGTGCTTTTGAGGCATTTTATTTTTGCTGAAACCAGCTCTGGGGCGAGTGAGGAGATGGCTCCGCCTACAGACTGTCCTCATGTGTCTGGAATGTGCAGAGAAGCGCCCTGCAGTTAGGAACCAGCTCTGTGTGCTGCCAGTTTGGGCTGGGTTAACCCCTTCCCTCAGGCACACATCAAATGCACCAGAACTTGCATCAGTCCCAACCCCACCCACTGGCTTAGAAACAGGCTATCCCCCTCTATGTGATTCTGCTGAAGTTCCACACAAGGTGATAATTCTCCTGTACATCCTCCCAACACCCATTCAAAACCAACCAGTGCCCGTAATGTAGACAGACGCCCCCAAGGTGCTTCACGGGAGCATTATCAAACCAAATTTGGGACCGAGCCACAAAGAGGTATTCGGGCAGGGACTCGGTCCAAGAGGTGAACTTTAAAGAGTGCCTCTGAAGTAGAAGAGAGATGGAGAGGCTTAGGGAGGGAATTTCAGAGCTTAGGGACTAGGCTGCTGAGAGGGGAGCAACACTGAGCTATTACAGTGAGGGAAGCCCCTTCCCCCTCCCCCCCACACAACCCCAAAGGGACCAGCTGAAGCTGTTTACTCACTGGCATTCAGTTTGGCACTCAGCGACATCATAGGCACCAAGATCTTGGTCCCGTCCGCCTTGTAGAACACGCGTTTGTGCGTGGCCTCGGCTGGAAACGGCATCTTCCACAGGCCCTTGAAATAGATGGCATTAACCAAAACCATGCGGGTTAGAAATGGATCCAGCAAACCTGGTCGGAGAAAGTCAGGGATCATACCTGGACAGGAGGGAAAAGACAGCAAATCCGATTAAACTGATGGATCTTAAATACAGACTGCGCAAAGCTGAAGCAAAGCTCACCGCAAGGTGGACTTTGTGTTTAACACACTCGGAAAAACTATCCTGTACTTTACTCCCCTCAAATTCTCTTCTTCCCACCCCCAAACAATTATATTTGCTTCCCAGTGCCCATAACAAATACTCCCAGGGCAGGTACAGCACAGGGTTAGATACAGAGTAAAGCTCCCTTTACACTATCCCATCCAACACTCACAGGGCAGGTACAGCGCGGGGGTTAGATACAAAAGAGAGCTCCCTCTGCACTGTCCCACCAAACAATTAAACCTCGGGCTGAGAAATGAAGCTGCAAGTCTACACACTAATTGGGCTGACTTGAAATGGATTCCGAGTTGCAGAAGGCAATATCACAAGCAGTAGCCCACCCATGTCCCTCAAGCAGTTCGTTTATGTGCTAAAGGAAACAGGAGCTGTGGACTCACCTCTGGTTTGTGCTTCGACCCACTTATTGATGATGTAGGTGGCCATCTTGGAGTCAGGGAAATACAGCTGCTTTGGCCAGCCATTGAATGCTTTCCGGTAATTCTTTATGTAGGCCCTCGGGAGATTCATACTCCTCTGGATGAACACACTGTTGGCCGCGTAGACAATGTCTTGGTTGCTCTTGGCGGTGACCTCCTTCTGGAGGTGCTTCAGGGCCATGGGCACGCTGTTGTCTGCCCGGTGAGAAAAGAAATTCCATTGAGTCTGGAGTTCCCCAACTAAACCTCTCCATCCCTCCTCCTTCCAGACCCTCCTTAAAACCCAACCTTGACCAAGCTTTTGGTCGCCTGCTGCTAATGTCTCCTCCTTTGGCTTGGTGTCAAACTTGGCCCCGCGACTTGCCTTGCGACGTTAAAGCCGCGACATAGATGCAAGTTTTTGTACTGAAGATTGAACGCGCATCAGGGAACTGGGTCTAGGTGTCGAGATCTTATACTTGTGTTCTATCTCCCACGTACTTCTCCAAAGGGCTGATAAACTCAAAAAGGCCGGGCTCACCAGTTCACGGGTCACGTCACGGGTGCCTGCTCTGGTGATGGTGGCATGGACGGGCATTATATTTCCCTCCGTCCCGCCCGGAGTTTTAAAATGAGTGAAGTAGATGCAGGTTCAAGAGTCAGGGTGCCGCCAAGTTTGAGGCAAGTAGTACTGAGGGGTGGTGGGGGGGGGGGGAAATGGGGCAGCATTTAGGGCGGGGGCAAAAGGAAGCCAATGCAGCATTTTTGGGAACAAGGACTTCCTTGCACTTGGAAGGAGAGACGAGGATAGGATGGGGTAACAATCAGGAGCCGGCGAATTCACCTCAGCCACTCGATAAGAAAGCATTTATATAGCGCCTTTCCTGACATCCCAGTGTGCTTTACAGCCAACGAAGCACTTTGGAAGTGTAGTCACTGTTGCAACGTAGGACTCGCCAGTGCCAATTTGCGCACAGCAAGATCCCAAAAACAGCAAGGTGGTACTGAGTTCCACATTCTCACCAATTTTTTTTTATTCTTTCACGGGATGTGGGTGTCGCTGACTAGGCCAGCATTTATTGCCCGTCCCTAATTGCCCTGGAGAAGGTGGTGATGAGCTGTTATGGTAGAGATGTTTCTCCTGAATTCTTTATTAGTGACTCGCTTATACTTATTGCCCCTGGTTTTGGTCTGCCCCCGGCGTCCCCCCTCCCCGTCACACGGGGAAATTTATCTACATCTGTGCTAGCAAACTCCTTCACAATTTGAACAATTTTTGCCCTCCATCGATGCTGCCTGCTCTAGGCATTCAACGAGTGGGAACATCTGAAGAAGGCATCTATCTCAGTGAGCTCAATATAGATGTCGAGAGATGGGCTCCGATGATCAGGGCTGGAACTGGTTTGATGCAGCAGTACTGAACCCTGCCACCAGAGTCCCTCAGATAGCTGCATTGACATTGGCACAAAACATTTTAGTTTAGTCTGAAAGTCCCGTGGCCAATGCATTACAAGTTCTTTCATCTCTATTGACATTGGCACAAAACATTTCAGTTTAGTCTGCAAGTCCCGTGGCCAATGCATTACAAGTTTCTTCAATCTCCATTTCCGAGCTCCCCACACCCTCATACAAGGCTTGCAGAATCATTCACACCTGGTCGTGTGTACCATCTGACTAAGGATAGTCTGAGGACTGACTCACCCTTACAATCCATCTTCATCCTGTTGACACACCAAACACTCACGACCCTCGCCTATACCGAGTCCCGGGTTCAATCCCCAAATTAACGGCGATCCCAACTTAAAGTCATGCACAGGGCAGAAAGAGAGACAGACAGTGAGGGATCGAGACAGAAAGGGAGAGCGTGGGCAGAGAAAATAAACTGAAAAGAGAGTGCAAGGTAGGGAGTTACCCTCTCCACAGATGCTGCCAGACCTGCTGAGTGTTTCAAGCATTTTATGGTTTTATTGTGTAGGCGAAATCCAGGAAGTGGGAGAAAGACACATACATATGGCAAGGAGAGCGAGAGAGAGAGAGAGAGAGAAATACAGACAGACAGATGTAGTGAGGTTCTGTGTGGATTACAGCAAAGCATTTAAATCCCGAGGCCAGTGTTACATTTACAAACATCCCGCCCCTTACGTGGAACCTGAGCTCACCTTCCAGCCGGTATCCCAAGGCAGCCTGGAGCTGTTCGAGTGTGTCCCCGGCTGCTCCCAGTTGTGCCATTCCCATCAGAGCCGCTGCACCATAGGGCGAGAACACCACGTTCCGGTCCCCGGCAGATGCGGCAATTTTCTTGAAGACGCGGATCCCGAAGTCGGCACCGAGCTCGGACACGGGTGGGCTGTTGGCGGCATGGCAGAGGGTCACTGTGGCAACCAGGAGGGTGGTCAGGCACAAGGAGGACTTGCTGCTGAGCTTCATGGTCAGTGGGACACCTGAAAGAGAAGGAGAATGTAAACACTTGGTCGTTAGAGGGAGAAAGCTCACCCAACATCACTCAAACCAGACTAACTGGTCATTATCACATTGTTATTTGCGGGAGCTTGCTGTGCGCAAATTGGCTGGTCCTGAAAGGTGCTATATAAATGCATCAATTCTTTTATCTGTTTTGGTGGTGTGAGATGAGGGGAAATTGGATAAGGCATAACGAGGCTTCACTTCTGAAACAGAGAAGTGCCAAAAGCTCAGTTTTTACACTAGAAAGCAATGAATTATCCAGCTATTTGAACAAAAGAGTGAAAAAATAAACAGCAAAGCGGGGGAGAATACTTGCGTTAAGAGGAGACTTTTATCATAGCATCACTAGCATGTACCTGATCCACTTGAACAGAGTAGACAGTGAACTCAGTTTAATCTCGCAACCCAAAAGCAGTACCTCCAACAGTGCTGTGCTCCCTCGGCACTGTGCTGGAGTGTCAGCCTGGATTTTGCGCTCAAGTCTGAGGAACGGGACTTCATCCCACAGCCTTCTGACTCAGAGGCGAGTTTACTACCCACTGAGACAAACAGAAGACAAATAAAAACACAATTCTACTGATTAAAAAAACAAGTCACTTCCTGCTGCGGACAGAATTAGAACTGTGCATCCCCAATCGTAAACCAACTTTGTGTCTCGAGAGGAGCTATGGTAAATGCCACAGCCCCGGCTAGTCTCACTGTCCTGGCACAGTGATTACAAAACGGATCCGCTCCACCCAGCTCCTCTGTTTTGGGTTACAGCAGATGGTGGAAAGTCAGTCCCACAGATGCATGTCCAAACAGACCAGCCCAACTTCACTATCCCCTGTCAACTAGGGTTGCACAGGGAGACTGGCAGCAGGGGGTTGGGGGGAGGGGGTGGTGGTGGGTGGGGAGGTAAAAATCCAAGCAGAGTTCTAAAGCTCATTCCTTCAGTACTGCAACATTCTCAGTCTCGAGCTGGAGTGACAGATACACACACACAGGGATAGGGATACACATATTGCACACAAAACACAGAGGGAGACGTACACACACATACACATAGGGATGGGGATGCACAGACACACACACAGATAGGGATAGACATACATTACACAGAGAGAGACACTCACACACACACGGGAAGAGGGATACATAGACAGACAGACACACACGGATAGGGATACACACACACAGGGATAGAGAGACACAGATGCACACCACACATAGATAAGGATAGACACACATTTATTACAGAGAGCGAGACATATACATGCACAAGGAGATATACACAGACACACACATATAGATAGGATAAACACACACACAGCGCATTGAGTGACTTACAGTGTCAAGCAGTGCTGTCTCTTCTGTGCTGTGCTGTACTGTCTGCTCTCTTGCACAGCTGTACTATCTGCTCTCTGTAGTCTCTGTAGTGTCTGCAGCTGACTCTACCAGCTTCAGTGCTGTGTAACAATTCCTCTCATTCACTTTATCGCCTTCTGCTCCTTTTTATGCTCCTCCCCACGGAAGCTGATTTGCTGAGTAAATCACTACCGTCCCATGATCTGCCCCCCACCCCACCATGCTTACTGTAAACAAGCCCACACAGGCTTTCCCAACACCTACATCACCAAGAACACAGGACTGCCTTCGGGTTCCTAGTGTCCGTCCAGCTTCTTGAGAGCCTTCAGTTAACCAGTTCACTGCCAGTCTGCAGTGCCTTTCACTTAATGAGAATCTTTATGCCCTCTCCCACTTTCCTGACAATGCTAACAATCTCTGGGACAGTTCCATGGGCACTAAGCTGACTGTAAGCACCTTGCTGATCAGCGATGTCCAACCTTCAAGTAAACTAGGACAGAGCAGTCAGAGCTATATTACACAAAGGTACAGTACTGGTGGGGACAGGTCTGTCACTGTATAACACCGGGGTACAGTACTGGTGGGGACAGGTCTGTCACTGTATAAAACCAGGGTACAGTACTGGTGGGGACAGCTCTGTCGCTGTATAACACCGGGGTACAGTACTGGTAGGGACAGGTCTGTGACTGTAAAACACCGGGGTACAGTACTGGTGGGGACAGGTCTGTGACTGTATAACACCGGGGTACAGTACTGGTGGGGACAGGTCTGTCACTGTATAACACCGGGGTACAGTACTGGTGGGGACAGGTCTGTGACTGGATAACACCGTGGTACAGTACTGGTGGGGACAGGTCTGTCACTGTATAACACCGGGGAACAGTACTGGTGGGGACAGGTCTGTCACTGTATAACACCGGGGTACAGTACTGGTGGGGACAGGTCTGTCACTGTATGACACCCGGGTACAGTACTGGTGGGGACAGGTCTGTCACATTATAACACCGGGGTACAGTACTGGTGGGGACAGGTCTGTCACTGTATAACACCGGGGTACAGTACTGGTGGGGACAGGTCTGTCACTGTATAACACCGGGGTACAGTACTGGTGGGGACAGGTCTGTCACTGTATAACACCGGGGTACAGTACTGGTGGGGACAGGTCTGTCACTGTATAACACCGGGGTACAGTACTGGTGGGGACAGGTCTGTCACTGTATGACACCCGGGTACAGTACTGGTGGGGACAGGTCTGTCACTATAACACTGGGGTACAGTACTGGTGGGGACAGATCTGTCACTGTATAACACTGGGGTACAGTACTGGTGGGGACAGGTCTGTGACTGTATAACACCGGGGTACAGTACTGGTGGAGAGAGGTCTGTGACTGTATAACACGGGGTTACAGTACTGGTGGGGACAGGTCTGTGACTGTATAACACCGGGGTACAGTACTGGTGGAGAGAGGTCTGTCACTGTATAACACCGGGTTACAGTACTTGTGGGGACAGGTCTGTGACTGTATAACACCGGGTTACAGTACTGATGGGGACAGGTCTGTGACTGTATAACACCGGGTTACAGTACTGGTGGGGACAGGTCTGTGACTGTATAACACCGGGTTACAGTACTGGTGGGGACAGGTCTGTCACTGTATAACACCGGGGTACAGTACTGGTGGGGACAGGTCTGTCACTGTATAACACCGGGGTAAAGTACTGGTGGGGACAGGTCTGTGACTGTATAACACCGGGGTACAGTACTGGTGGGGACAGGTCTGTGACTGGATAACACCGGGGTACAGTACTGGTGGGGACAGGTCTGTCACTGTATAACACCGGGATACAGTACTGGTGGGGACAGGTCTGTCACTGTATAACACTGGGGTACAGTACTGGTGTGGACAGGTCTGTCACTGTATAACACTGGGGTACAGTACTGGTGGGGACAGGTCTGTCACTGTATAACACTGGGGTACAGTACTGGTGGGGACAGGTCTGTGACTGGATAACACCGGGGTACAGTACTGGTGGGGACAGGTCTGTCACTGTATAACACTGGGGAACAGTACTGGTGGGGACAGGTCTGTCACTGTATAACACCGGGGTACAGTACTGGTGGGGACAGGTCTGTCACTGTATGACACCCGGGTACAGTACTGGTGGGGACAGGTCTGTCACTGTATAACACCGGGGTACAGTACTGGTGGGGACAGGTCTGTCACTGTATTACACCGGGGTACAGTACTGGTGGGGACAGGTCTGTCACTGTATAACACCGGGGTACAGTACTGGTGGGGACAGGTCTGTCACTGTATAACACTGGGGTACAGTACTGGTGGGGACAGGTCTGTCACTGTATAACACCGGGGTACAGTACTGGTGGGGACAGGTCTGTGACTGTATAACACCGGGGTACAGTACTGCTGGAGACAGGTCTGTGACTGTATGACACCGGGTTGCAGTACTGGTGGGGACAGGTCTGTCACTGTATAACACCGGGATACAGTACTGGTGGGGACAGGTCTGTCACTGTATAACACTGGGGTACAGTACTGGTGGAGAGAGGTCTGTGACTGTATGACACCGGGTTGCAGTACTGGTGGGGACAGGTCTGTCACTGTATAACACCGGGGTACAGTACTGGTGGGGACAGGTCTGTCACTGTATAACACCAGGGTACAGTACTGGTGGGGACAGCTCTGTCGCTGTATAACACCGGGGTACAGTACTGGTGGGGACAGGTCTGTGACTGTAAAACACCGGGGTACAGTACTGGTGGGGACAGGTCTGTGACTGTATAACACCGGGGTACAGTACTGGTGGGGACAGGTCTGTCACTGTATAACACCGGGGTACAGTACTGGTGGGGACAGGTCTGTGACTGGATAACACCGGGGTACAGTACTGGTGGGGACAGGTCTGTCACTGTATAACACCGGGGAACAGTACTGGTGGGGACAGGTCTGTCACTGTATAACACCGGGGTACAGTACTGGTGGGGACAGGTCTGTCACTGTATGACACCCGGGTACAGTACTGGTGGGGACAGGTCTGTCACTGTATAACACCGGGGTACAGTACTGGTGGGGACAGGTCTGTCACTGTATAACACCGGGGTACAGTACTGGTGGGGACAGGTCTGTCACTGTATAACACCGGGGTACAGTACTGGTGGGGACAGGTCTGTCACTGTATAACACTAGGGTACAGTACTGGTGGGGACAGGTCTGTCACTGTATAACACTGGGGTACAGTACTGGTGGGGACAGGTCTGTCACTATAACACTGGGGTACAGTACTGGTGGGGACAGATCTGTCACTGTATAACACTGGGGTACAGTACTGGTGGGGACAGGTCTGTGACTGTATAACACCGGGGTACAGTACTGGTGGAGAGAGGTCTGTGACTGTATAACACCGGGTTACAGTACTGGTGGGGACAGGTCTGTGACTGTATAACACCGGGTACAGTACTGGTGGAGAGAGGTCTGTCACTGTATAACACCGGGTTACAGTACTGGTGGGGACAGGTCTGTGACTGTATAACACCGGGTTACAGTACTGGTGGGGACAGGTCTGTGACTGTATAACACCGGGTTACAGTACTGGTGGGGCAGGTCTGTGACTGTATAACACCGGGTTACAGTACTGGTGGGGACAGGTCTGTCACTGTATAACACCGGGGTACAGTACTGGTGGGGACAGGTCTGTCACTGTATAACACCGGGGTAAAGTACTGGTGGGGACAGATCTGTGACTGTATAACACCGGGGTACAGTACTGGTGGGGACAGGTCTGTGACTGGATAACACCGGGATACAGTACTGGTGGGGACAGGTCTGTCACTGTATAACACCGGGATACAGTACTGGTGGGGACAGGTCTGTCACTCTATAACACTGGGGTACAGTACTGGTGGGGACAGGTCTGTCACTGTATAACACCGGGGTACAGTACTGGTGGGGACAGGTCTGTCACTGTATAACACTGGGGTACAGTACTGGTGGGGACAGGTCTGTCACTGTATAACACCGGGGTACAGTACTGGTGGGGACAGGTCTGTGACTGTATAACACCGGGGTACAGTACTGGTGGAGACAGGTCTGTGACTGTATGACACCGGGTTGCAGTACTGGTGGGGACAGGTCTGTGACTGTATGACACCGGGTTGCAGTACTGGTGGGGACAGGTCTGTCACTGTATAACACCGGGGTACAGTACTGGTGGGGACAGGTCTGTGACTGTATAACACCGGGTTACAGTACTGGTGGGGACAGGTCTGTCACTGTATAACACCGGGATACAGTACTGGTGGGGACAGGTCTGTCACTGTATAACACCGAGGTTCAGTACTGGTGGGGACAGGTCTGTCACTGTATGACACTGGGCTACAGTACTGGTGGGGACAGGTCTGTCACTGTATAACACCGGGGTACAGTACTGGTGGGGACAGGTCTGTCACTGTATAACACTGGGGTACAGTACTGGTGGGGACAGGTCTGTCACTGTATAACACTGGGGTACAGTACTGATGGGAACTGGTCTGTCACTGTATAACACTGGGGTACAGTACTGGTGGGGACAGGTCTGTCACTGTATAACACTGGGGTACAATACTGATGGGGACAGGTCTGTCACTGTATAACACTGGAGTACAGTACTGGTGGGGACAGGTCTGTCACTGTATAACACTGGGGTACAGTACTGGTGGGGACAGGTCTGTCACTGTATAACACTGGGGTACAGTACTGGTGGGGACAGGTCTGTCACTGTATAACACTGGGGTACAGTACTGGTGGGATCAGGTCTAGCACATTCCCCCGCCCCCACCCGACCTGGGACAGACCGCACTGTAACCCTCAAGACCTGAGCCCATAATCCTACATTGATATTCCCACTGCCTGTACCGAGGGAGTCTTTCACTGTTGGAGGCGTTGTCTTTCAGGTGGGACGTTAAACCAAGGCCCTGTAGCCCTCTCAGGTGGACGTAAACTATCCCATGGCTGCTATTTGAAGAACAGCAGGAGAGTTCTCCACCGTGTTTTGGCCAGTCCCTCAACCAACATCAGTCATTAAAAACAGATGCTCTGCTAATGATCACATTGCTGTTTGTGGGAGCTTGCTGTGCATAAATTGGCTGCTGTGTTTCCTACATTACAGCAGTGACTACACTCCAAAAGCACTTCATTGGCTGCAAGCTATTTCGGGTCGTCCTGATATTGTGAGAAGTGCTATATAAATGCAAGTTTAAGGTATCCTAAACACATATCTTTAAATTAAACTTTAATTTGGAAAGAATTTCAGAAATGAAAGTGAAACCAAATGAGTCAGGAGCCCCTCCCCAACCCTCCACAGCTCACTGCCTGGGAAGCACATCCAAATCACAGGCAGTGATGACATTGTAATTGGTTTTCACCGCTAGCCCATTCCGTCCTGTTCAAATCTCTCCTTAAGGGGTGTGAATGTGCGTGGTCAGTGATTCTGTTTGTCTCCACAGTGCGGCAGCAGAGTGAGCTGGCCTCTGTTGCTGGCCCTGTCCAGTTCTGCGTAGATCAAACTTCTCTCAATGGCCCACTGCTCCAAGGCGCCTTCAGGAACTTGGCTAAGGAATTACTCCAGGGGCCTCTGCAGGAACTGAATGTCCCCGGTTTGCACTGTGAACAGGGTACATTGTTGTAATTTGAAAAAGTCTTTCTCAGAGTTTCTCTAACTCAGGGGTTATGCACATGAAATATGTTCACTGGGTAATCTCCTGGGTCCAAAGCTGGCTCGCTATTAAGTTTTGCTCTCTCTCCAACCCCGCTCCCCTCTTTCCCTCTGCTGAAAGTGCCGACTATGCCTTGAATACAGTTCCGTGGGTGTCAAGTGCCCAACAGAGCCTCACCAGTCTCCGCATATGAGCTCAGACCAGATATTTGACCACAGGGGCATCAGCACCCAGCGTCACAACATGCACGGCCTAGGAAGTGGTGGGGGTGGGGCTCACTGGATAATGGTCGTGAAAGGGAACTACCCCCTCCCCTTCGATTCCCTCCTCAGACGTAGCTCCTGATGCACCTGGCACTGGTTGTCGATGAACTCACTATTTTCCTTCCCTGTGCGACTGCCCTTGTACTGTTCCGTTCCTGAGTGTCCAACTGTAGCCAATGTATGTGTCAGCTCCTGCCTGCCCATCAGTGACATCCAGCCTTACCTCCTCCCACCCCTCGCTCACTCTCCGTGCTGTCAGCATCTTCGTCCAATTTAAAGCCTGCAGTCAAGGCCCAGCGTCCTGCAGCTCAATCGCAGGGAGTTCAAAGCTATCGTCTTCAGCCCCCCGCCACAGACATTGCTGCCTTGTCACTGAATTCATTCCCCCCTCCACCCACTTCCCCCACAGCCATGCTAAGTCAGACAAATCTCAGCCTCGGCCCCCTGTTAGACCCCGAGTTGTGGGCTTTCAATCTCCCACCCTCTCCATCAGCAAAACCACTTACAAAATCCAGGCTAGCACTCTCAGTGTCGGTACTGAGGAGTGCTGCACTGTTTGAGGTGCTGCCTTTCCAATGAGACGTTAAACTGAGGCCCCATCTGCTCTCTGACGTGGACATAAAAGATCCTATGGCCGCTATGGGAAGTAAAGCTGGGGCATTTCCCCCAATGTCCTTGGTCAATATTTATTCCTCAACCAACATTGCTAAAACAGATGATGCAGTCATTGCTGTTTGCGGGAGCTTGCTGTGCACCAATTGGCCGTTGTGTTTATACAGCAGTGACTAGACTTTAAAAAGTACCTTCTTGACTGTAAGGTGCTTTGAGATGTCTGAGGTGGAGATGGGTGCTATAGAAATGCAAGTTCTCGCTTTCTTACCTCTGAAACATCCTCTACCTCCACCCCTACCTCAGCTGCTCCACTGCTGAAACCCTCACACACACACATTCATCATCTCCAGTCTCCATTCCTCTAGCACTGACTCACAAACCCTGTCTGTCAGTGATTCCCCCCTCATCCATCATCCTTTCTCCCAAACCTCGGTCCTCACCGATTTAAACTGGTTGCCCATCCCCTGATGCAGAATAAGCGAATGCTTGCATCCTCAATCATAAATCCCTCCGTGATCTCACCCCACCCTATCTCTGCGATCTCCTCCTTCATCGTTACACTCCTCCAGTCCGAGCTCTCTTTGACTTTGGCCTCTTGTCTTTTTGCTACACTCTGGAAATATGCCACTCAATCCCTTTCTCTCTCCGCCTTTTCAAAACCTGCCCCTAAAATACCAGACTCTCCCAAGTAAACCTTTCAGTCAGCCCCTCCCACTGTCTTGCTTCCTGACTTGGCATCAGAGTCCAATTTGTGAAGCAGATTGAGAAATTTCTTTGTCTGAAGGGCATGGAATAAATGCGAGGTTGTTGCTGGATTGTGATTGTGCTCCCCTCCCTCCCTTTGGGCTGATTATAAGTACACTCAGCTCTGCTTTCACTCAGCATTGGCCTCCAATACAAGCCTGGCACCAGGTTTCCTCTCCACTGCAGAGTGCTGATACCTGTCAGATTAGGCTCAGCTGTGATGCACCCCGAGGAAGAAAAGCTGGTTCTCTTGCCTGACTACAGTACAGAATTGCCGTAAGATCTTTTGCATTCACCCAAGAGGCAGACGGGACCTCGGTTTAAGCTCACATTCAAAAGGCGGCACCTCCAACAGGGCAGCAACCCCTCAGTACTGCACTGGGAGTGTGGGCATAGATTTTGTGCTCAGGTCTCTGGAGTGGGACTAGAACCTGCAACCATCTGACCTGGAGACGAGGGTGCGTACCAGGGTTCATTTTCAGCTCCCTGCCTAGTATTATGACTGGTGGTCAATTGTCCATCCGTTATAGAAATGGACGGCAATGAATGCCGACCCATAATGGGCAGGCAATGCCTGACGTCAGTTTCACGTTCATGTGGCATGCTGGAAATTGACCCTAGTGTGCTCCCGTTTGGTTTCCTGCAGCAGTTGGGTGTTGTAGTGGTTCTGTATCACCAGACACAGACATCACCGCCGTGCCATCTTTGGTGTGACAGCATAGTGTGACATCACTGGTGTGGCATCGTTGGTGTGACATTACCAGCATGATATCAAGGCCGTGACGTCAAAGAAGCTTGCCAGTTCCCCACAGGTCTGTTCCCGGCGTGACCTTCCTTGCCTTTGTGACATCGAATGGAGAGCGCGTGTCTCCTTACTATGGCGGGAGGCTGAGTGGGCGAAGGGAGAACGGTGTAATTATGTGGTATTTGGTTGCATTGGGCACATGTTTGCTTTCGCACAACACCCTGATGTCAGATCATGGAGAGAGACCCAGGTGAGCAGGGAGCTCCCCGAGATGTTCAGAGGAGTCTCAACCCCAGGGCCTCGTCCTCCTGGCAGTGACTGTATTAGCCAGGGAGGGGCACGGAGGGAAGCGTGTGCATGTACCAGCTTCATTACGCATCAGGAGGACCAAATATCTAAAGAAAGAGGACAACAGCATGACAGATACAGCTGCAAAATGTTTGCTAACCACACCAGACTGTTGCCCTGTTAGATTCTCCCCACGATCCACCCCCAGCGGTTAGTTTACATCACTGTCCTAGGACAGAGCTCCTATAAATGGCCTTTGTTTTTGTTTCCATGGTTACAGATTTTTTTTGTTCTCCCTGAAGGCCATTGATTCTGGTGTGGGACATGGAGTAGCTTTCCAATGGAGGAGGGAGTTGGACATGCAGCTGAGACAGTAAGATTTCACCCCTCTCCTCTCGTCCTAGTGCCTGATTGTTCCTAAGACAGGGAACAGAAAAGTTACTCGCATTTAAATGTTTTCAGTGCATCCGAAATGCAGTCCTAGTCGAATGATCTGCCTTTCCCTCAGTAATATGAAGGAGATTAGTACTGGGGAATACTGAAAGGTAGGTACAGCATGGATTGGATACAGAGTAGATCTCCCTGTACACTGTTGCATCACTCCCAGGGCAGGTACTGCATGCATTAGATACAGAGTAAAGCTCCCTCTACACTGTCCCATCAAACACTCCCAGGACAGGTACAACATGGGGTTAGATCAGAGTAAAGCTCCCTCTACACTGTCTCCATCAAACACTCCCAGGACAGGTACAGCTCAGGGTTAGATACAGAGTAAAGCTCCCTCTACACTGTCTCCATCAAACACTCCCAGGACAGGTACAGCTCAGGGTTAGATACAGAGTAAAGCTCCCTCTACACTGTCCCCATCAAACACTCACAGGACAGGTACAGCACGGGGTTAGGCGACCGACTCCAGGGACAGTCCGGCGGGCGGAGGAGTAGCTGAAACCCCCGGGACGCCCCTCACTGCGGGTGGCGAGGGGGCTCGGGAGTGCGGAGCAATCCCGGCCGAGCTGACTCCCGCTCGGCCGGAACTGCTCATCGGACCCAGGCCCCGAAACCCTCCCCGGGAGCCGGTCCCGCACAACCCGAGCCGCCTCTCGGAAATGCCCTCTGTGCCATTCCAATCGGCGCGGAGGGGTTTCCTGTACGGGCTGCTCCTGCACACTCTCCACTTCCTCGCCCTCGTCAGCCGACCGGACACGCCCTGGCGGTCCGCGTTGCCATCTGGCGGCGAGGGGAAACCCCGATGGAGGTCTCTCTACGCGGGAGTCTTCCCCCTTTACATCGGGGACCTGGGATGGAGGGTGCTGCACAGAGCAGTCCCGTGCAATAGACTTTTAAGTATGTTCACGGACTCCCAGGCCGCCTGTACTTTCTGCGGCCTGGACGAGTCCGTGTTCCACGTTTATACGGAGTGTGCGAGGTTGCAGCCCCTCTTTGAGTATCTGAAGGGGCTGCTCCTCAAATTCTGGCTGCACTTCAGTCCCACGCTCCTGATCTTTGGGCATCCGGTGCGGAGGGGCTTGGGCCGGGAGGAGGATCTCCTCGTCGGTCTGCTCCTGGGCCTGGCCAAGGTGGCAATTCACAGGTCCAGGTTGCGGGCCGTCGGGGGTTCCGTCCTCCCTGATTGCCTGCCCCTCTTCCGCGGTTACGTTCGGGCCCGGGTGTCCCTGGAGAAGGAGCATGCGGTGTCCACCGGTACGCTTGAGGCCTTCCGCGACCGGTGGGCACCGCAGGGACTGGAGTGCATCGTCGACGCCGAGAATGGCATTTTAATTTGAGTTTTTTGTTGATTTATCTGGTTTTAATAAAGTTATTTTAAAACTGTAAATATGTATATAAAGGGGGCCTGAGGAATAAAGGCCCCCTCGATGTGAAAAATATAAAAGGGGCCTGGGGTATAAAGGCCACCTTAAGAACACAAAAGAAAAAAAAAAGAGTTTAGATACAGAGTGAGGTTGCCTTAAAAAAAAACAGGGTTAGATACAAAAAAAGAAAAAAAAAAAGAAAAAAAAACGTGGTTAGATACAGAGTAAAGCTCCCTCTACACTGTCCTATCAGACACTCCTAAAGCAGGTACAGCACGGGCTAGGTATGGAGTAGCTTTTTTGCTAATTATTTTAAATCCACGACCTACGGTTATCGACTCAATCAGAAACAATTTCTCTCTATTTACTCTATCAAAACCCCATATAATTTTGAACACCTCTATTAAATCTCCCTCTAATATTCTCTGCTCTAAGAGGAACAATCCCAGCCTCTCTTGTCTCTCCACACAACTGAAGTCCATTCTAACAAATCTCTGCACACTCTCCAAAGCCTTGACTTCCTTTTTAAAGTGCGGTGCCCAGAATTGAACATAGCTGAGTTTAACCAGTGATTTTTTAAAGATTTAGCATAACTTCCTTGCTTTTGTACTCCTTGCCTCTCTTCATAAAGCCCAGGATTCTTAATACTTTTTTTTAACAGCCTTATCAACTTGTTTTTGTGATGCTGATTGAGGGATAAATGTTGGCCAGGACGCCAGGAGAACTCCCCTGCTTTTCTTCGGAATAGTGGTTATGGGCTTGAGCGGGGCTTCGGTTTAACATCTCATTCGAAAGACAGCATCTCCGGCAGGGCAGCATTCCTTCGGTACCACATTGGGTGTGTCAGCCTAGATTATGTGGACAAGTCTTTGGATAGAAATTTGAATCCATGCTGTTCTAACTCAGAGGTGAGAGTTCTATCCACTGAGCCATGGCTGACACCTGAGAGTGAATGGAAGGTAATGATTCTTTTTTTCCCCCTTTATTGGCACAGAAGGAGGCCATTCAGCCCATCGAGTCTGTGCTGGCTCTCTGTAGAGCACTCTAGTCAGTCCCATTTCCCTGCTCTATCCCCAAAGCCCTGAAAATGTATTTAATTCAAGTGTCCATTCAATTTCCTTGTGAAATCATTGATCACCTCCGCTTCCACCGCCCTCAAAAGCAGCAAGTTCCAGGTCATTACCATTCGCTGCATTAAAAACTAAGTTCTTCCTCACATTCCCCGCCCCCCCCGTATCTCTTGCCAAAAACTTGCAATCTGTGTCCCCTAGCCCTTGTACCATCAGCCTTTGGAATCAGCTTTTCCTTGTCTACCTTATCTAAATCTTTCATAATCTTGTACACCTCTATCAAATCTCCCCTCAATCTCCTTTGCTCTAAGGAGAACAATCTCAGCTTCTCCAACCTAACCTTGTAGCTAAAATCCCTCATCCCTGGAACTATTTTGGTAAATCTCCTCCGCACCCTCTCAAGGGGCCCTCACATTCTTCCTAAGGTATGGTGACCAGAACTGGATGCAATGCTCTACTTGTGGCCTAACCAGAACTTTATAAAAGTTCAGCATATCTTCCCGGCTTTTGTACTCAATACCTCTATTTATGAAGCCCAAGATCCCATAAGCTCTGCTAACCACCCTCCCAATATGTCCTGCCACCTTCCAAGATCAATGCACTTGCACCCCCAGGTCCCTCTGTTCCTACACACTCGAACTGTGCCATTATGTCTATATTGCCTCTCCCTATCCCTTCTGCCAAAATGCTTCCCCTCACACTTCTCTAAATACCATTTGCCACTTCTCTGCCCACTCTGCCAGCTAATCTGTGTCCTGTTGCAGTCGACTGTTTGCCACTCCTCCAAGTTTAGTATCATTGGCCAATTTTGAAACTCCTTCGAGGCTGGAACTGTTCGACGCCTCCTGTCTGGTCATGTTTTATCATGCCTGCACTGTTCGCTTGGAGTTGGTCCTGTTGCTTCCATGCATAAAGTACATGGGCGTGCGTGTGCGAGTTGTAAACTGAGATTGTTCCAGATCGTGTCAACAGGGATTGGCACTGCAAGGCAGGGGTGGCCGGCTGGGGAGATGGAGGAGAACAGACTGTGCTTTGCCCGCATATCTGATGGGCAAAGACACAAACCTCCTGTATGTTGATCACTCATCCTTTTCTGATCAATGTTGGCTGTTGCTTCCAACCTGGTTCCAACCCAAATTGAACGCACTACTCCAGCTGATGTTGAGCCAGTGATTTATATAAAGATTTAGCAAGATTTCCTTGCTTTTGTACTCCATGCCTCTCTTTATAAAGCCAGGGCACCCATATTTTTTTTTAACGGCCTACCCAACTTGTCCTGCCACCTTCAACAATATGTTGCAGAACATAAGAAATAAGAGCAGGAGTAGGCAACTAATGGTGCCATTCTTAACCCATGCCCACCTGTTTGCATTGACTCCTATTATTGTACGTTTAGACTTTCAAAAAGAAACACTTGAATTTTTATAGCACCTTTCACCACCACAAGATGTCCCAAAGTGATTTGCAGCCATTGAGGTACTTTTGAAGTGTAAGTCACTGTTGTCATATAGGAAACACAGCAACCAATCTGTGCACAGCAAGCTCCCACAAAGACCAATGTGATAATAACCAGATGATCTGGTTTTCAGTGTATGTATTGGCCCAGGACACCGGGGAGAACTCCCCCTGCTCTTCTTCGACATATTGCTGTGGAATTTTTTTATGTCCACCTAAGAGGGCAAACAGGGCCTGGGTTTAATGTCTCCTCCACGCGACCGCACCTCCAATAGTGCAGCATTCTCTCAGTACTGCACAGAAGCGTCAACCTGGATCTTGTGCTAATGTGTCGTGAGAGGAACTTAAACCCACAAACTTCTGACTCAAAGCTGAGAATGCTACCCACTGAGTCAAGGCTGACACAAGACGGAGATAAGGAACGAAGGGAGGTGATTCCTTGCCCTCGAACTGTGGGCACAGTATGACTTTTGGCCTCACCCACTTCCTTTTTGATTCATGCTGTGCGGTGATAATACATTCTGCTCGTCACACCTGTGTCTGTCCGAGATCTCTGCCTGGTTAAATGTCTCATGAGGAAAAGAGAAAAGAAAGACTTGTATTTATATCTTTCACAACCTCAGGACGGCCCATTGCGGTTTACAGCCAATAAAGTACTTTTGAAGTGTCGTCACTGTTGCAATGTAGGACACACAGCTGCCAATATGCATGCAGCAAGCTCCCACAGACAGCAATGCTATAATAACCAGATAATTTGTTTTTTTAGTGATGTTGATTGAGGGATCAATATTGGCCCAAGAAACCAAGGGGAACTCCCCTGCTCTTCTTGAAATATTATCGTCTGAGAGGGCAGATGGGGGCTCGGTTTAACGTCTGATGTGAAAAGTGACTGAGAAGAAAGAAGAGAGACTTGTGTGAAATTGATGATTTGATAAGCACTGATCCATGTTCCCATAATACAGGAGTGGGGGTTGGGGGGAGTCTTGGGCACCAGTGTCAAATTGGCAATGGTGAATCGGGCACCCGTTTTACGCCCTGCCTGATTTTTGTTCCCACCAACTTCTGCCCTTTTGCCCACGGCTGGTTTCACCTTCCACCTATTTGACTCCCCCTCCTCTCCAGTTTACTTTCTCCTCATGGACACAGAGGAACAGGAAGAGGTCATTCAGTCCATCGAGCCTGTTCCGCTATTCAGTTAGATCATGGCTGCTCCGCACCTCAACCGCATTGACCCACCATATCCCCTTAGCACCCTCACCTGACAAAATGAAATGAAGAGCAAGATGGGATTCGAACCCAGACGAGCTCCGCCCAATGGATTTGTGACTGGTCACCAAGTCTCTTTGCCACTGTAGTATAATGTAATATAGTAGACATTGGGTTGTTACTGGGCTGATTATTTAAATAGACTGTGTGCATCCACATCAAAGGAAGTGATGTGATATAATCTGTACAGAACCTCGTGGAGAGTTATAGAGGAAACTACAGGTGCAAGACATGTTCAATAAACTCCTGTTATTTCAACCGTCAGACTCATATATATTCTGCACTAAGCCTTAATAATTATCAGAATATTTCTATGGTGTCAGCGGTAAGTTAAAAAAGATGGAGAAATCTTTGCCTTTACTGGAGAACTTCGAAAAAGTAGCTGGACTGACTCATATATATTCTGTACTAAGCCTTAATAGATATCAGAATATAACAACCACCTCCTCGCCTCCATGCTGATAAGTGTGTGTGTGTGTATGGGCAGGTTGGCTCCCATTCAATGGCTACCCAAGATCCACAATCAGGTGCCCCCTCTGGGTCACTCTCTCCATCTGTGCTGGCAAGGGTGCGGAAGCCTTAGCCTATGTGGTGAAAGGATAGAGAAAAAACAGAGGAAGAACGGAGAAGGAAATTGGGTGAATCAAAGCCAAATGTGATGCAAAAAGAGAAATAAAGAGGAATAGATTGAAATGAGAGAGAGAAGAAAAAGGATAGAAGGGAAAAGTAAGAATTAGATGAAAATTTAATTTTAGACTCTTCTAAGTACAATTTATTTGCCTGCAGGAATTTCCATTATTACCTATCTAGGCCAAGGAGGTAAGTGGCATTGCAGGAACATCATTAAAAAGGTACTTATGCCATTACGTACCAGCCCGAACTTTCTGCAGTGAGTTTAATTTGTATTCACGGTGCAAATCCAATTTCTTAACAGTCACAGCGAGGTTGAGGGCAAGCTGCGGTCTTCGCTAACGGCAGGAGAGGTGCAAAATGTCCGGCAATTTGTAGCGATTGGAGACTCTCGCCGTATCTCTTCATTGCCACATAATTTCTGGATTCTTTCTGCAAGGCGTCTTTAAATTCAGCATTAGCTCCCCAACAATTTCTGGGCCATTATGTTTACCTTTAAGGTATTAGAAGATGGGCAGACTCGTTTAGTTCTGAGGCAAAAGAGTTTGGCCGCATTCGGCACAATCTATTCACAGGTTTACTGGCCTTCAGTTTAATGGCCATAAAATGGGGTATTTGCGCCCGATTTTGCAATAAAGGGTTCCATCCCCACCTTGATCTGCACCTCAATGTTGAAGAGATAAGATCTACCCCTATAAACAATGCACCCAACACACAGACCCGTAAATGCCAGGCACTAGGACCCCGTAGTGCATTTTCAGAATGCAGTGCCGGGAGGGGATGTGAGGTAGTTGGCTTGAATGTTTACCCTCAGTCTACAGACTACAGCTCCTCTGCCTCACACCTAGCTGTTTCCCGCTATGGGCTTCTGCATCACCCAGTTGTCATTCAGAATGTGAGCATTGCTCACAGCAGTGCGTTCCAGCATTGTAAACAGTCTGCACTAATACTCCTCCTCAGGCCCTTGAGTCTCACTGAGTCTCCCACCCTGTCATGTAGCCACAACCAAAAGGGCGACTCTTTACATAGCAACTGCTAGACTGAGAACAGATCAAGGTTCATCTAGTTCACCCTGACAGTCACATGATACAGCAACAATTGACTACGTGCTGAGGGACGCACTAAAGCTTGGGGCAGCCGCTGCAAAGGCTCAATGGAGAAAGGTCCTCCCACCACTGTGTAATGTCCTCCCACCAAAGTGAACTGAGGGGTGGGACCCATGGGTAACCCCTCGGGCGGTATACGCCAAATATGGGTTTGCTGTAAAATGTACATGGCATGTAAAATGGAATGGAAGGGTTGTGAGGCAACTCACTCCTGTATTGAAGAAAACTAATTTCCTTTGCACTTTTTGGAATGTCAACTTGGTGCTGTTTTGAACTGTTCTGTAATGTATTTTTTAACAGATTTTTATGAATAAAGTATATTTTTGGGGAAAAAAACAATTGACACATGCTTCGGATAAGATGTTGAACCGAGGCCCCATCTGCCCTCTCGGGTGGATGTGTTTTGAGGAACAGCAAGGGAGCACTCCCCGGTGTCCTGGGCCAATATTTATCCCCCAACCAACATCGCTGAAAACAAAACAGATTCTTTTTGGGCCTCCTTATCTCGAGAGACAATGGATACGTGCCTGGAGGTGGTCAGTGGTTTGTGAAGCAGCGCCTGGAGTGGCTATAAAGGCCAATTCTAGAGTGACAGGCTCTTCCACAGGTGCTGCAGAGAAATTTGTTTGTCGGGGCTGTTGCACAGTTAGCTCTCCCCTTGCGCCTCTGTCTTTCTTCCTGCCAACTACTAAGTCTCTTCGACTCGCCACATTTTAGCCCTGTCTTTATGGCTGCCCGCCAGCTCTGGCGAACGCTAGCAGCTGACTCCCACGACTTGTGGTCAATGTCACAGGATTTCATGTCGCGTTTGCAGATGTCTTTAAAGCGGAGACGTGGACGGCTGGTGGGTCTGATACCAGTGGCGAGCTCGCTGTACAATGTGTCTTTGGGGATCCTGCCATCTTTCATGCGGCTCACATGGCCAAGCCATCTCAAGCTCGGCTGACTCAGTACTGTGTACAAGCTGGGGATGTTGGCCGCCTCGAGGACTTCTGTGTTGGAGATACGGTCCTGCCACCTGATGCCAAGTATTCTCCGGAGGCAATGAAGAGGGAATGAATTGAGACGTCGCTTTTGGCTGGCATACGTTGTCCAGGCCTCGCTGCCATAGAGCAAGGTACTGAGGACACAGGCCTGATACACTCGGACTTTTGTGTTCCGTGTCAGTGCGCCATTTTGCCACACTCTCTTGGCCAGTCTGGACATAGCAGTGGAAGCCTTTCCCATGTGCTTGTTGATTTCTGCATCTAGAGACAGGTTACTGGTGATAGTTGAGCCTAGGTAGGTGAACTCTTGAACCACTTCCAGAGCATCCAGTCATTATCACATTATTGTTTGTGGGATCTTGCTGTATGCAAAATGGCTTTCGGTTTCCTACATTACAATGGTGACTACATTTCAAAAAGTACTTCATTGGCTGTAAAGTGCTTTTGGGATGTCCTGTGAAAGGCACTATACAAATGCAAGTTCTTACAAGTTGTTTATTTGTCAGGCTGCACGTACGTTAAGCCCAGGTTCCCCCCTCTACATCCCATTGCTCCACATTGCATCCCATCAAATATTGTTATGTTGTTGTATTTTGTACACTTCCAGCCACCCTGGTTTGGGCTCAGCCCATGGTTGGACTGGCATGGGACCAGCCTCTTACGCAATCCTGCTGTTGCCTCTGGCTGACTGCTCCGGGAAAGCAGTTCAGTCACTATTTAGTTTTCGAACCCAGTCACATTTAACAGCTGGTGGAACATCCTTGACAACTAATTGAGGAGACACCTGGAACATAAACAAAATAAGTGGTGACAGAAAGCTCCCTGAAACTGCAGTGACAGCCTCAGGAGCATAGGAACAGAAGGAGGTCGTTCAGCCCCTCGAGCCTGTTCTGTCGTTCAGTTAGTTAATGGCTGGTCTGTAGCATGTGAGTTCTTCCCTGGCTGGTGATTTCTTGTTCATATTCATTCTCAGGATGTGGGCATTACTGGCAAGGCTGGGACTGCGTCCCTAGTTGCCCTTGGAAAGGTGGCGGTGGGTCGTCTTCTTGAACGGCTGTAGTCCGTGTGGTGAAGGTGCTCCCGTGGTGCAGTTAGTTAGGGTGTTCTAGGATCTTGACCCAGCCATGCTGAATGAACGGCCGATGTATGCCCAGCTTAGGATGTTGAGTGTCTTGGAGGTAGCGATGTTCCCATGCACCTTCGAGTTGGTGCAGGTCACAGGTTTGAGAGGTGCTGCTGAAGAGGAAGTGGTTAGGAAGAAACCATTTCCATTGGCCAAAGATTGGTGACCAAAGAACACAGATTTAAGATAATTGGCAAAAAAGGTGAAGACAGATTCAATATTCTCGGAGGGAAATATACTAAAAATGCAAAAGAAAATTGAAGGGCTATGGGAAATGAGCAGGAGGAGTGGGATAAATTGGATATCTCTTTCAGAGCGGCAGCACAAGCATGATGGGCCGAATAGCCCCTTCAATGCTCAGTTATTTTAGTGAGTGTCTAGATGTGAGTGTTAATAATTCCCTTCTGTATGCGAAGTTAAACAATATCACTTTACTGAGGCCGTTTTAGTACAGTCATGAGCCAATTGGGATCCTCCACAGTGTCGCCATGGGTTGCCTTCTCATTCTCAAAGAGCTTATCATCCTGTTTGAAATTCCTCATCCCACTGACAAAGTGCAACGACCCGTCGCGTGATCCTGTTTTCAGAGAAATGTAAATATTCCACCCGTCAAATCAACAAATGGACAATCAGAAAGTAAATGGGAAGCAGCTCTGTTTGCCTGCTTACCTGTCTCTCCATTGATCTAATTGGCTAACTTTTGGCTCCGGGTAGTCTTCAACTGGATGTGGGTTATATGGAGGATAGAGAGGCTGAGTAAATTGGGCCTGTTGTCTCTGGAATTTCGAAACATACAGGATTCTGAAGGGGCTTGGCAGGTTGTTTCCCCTGGCTGGGGAATCTAGAACATGGGGGCACCATCTCAGGATAAGGGGCCAGTCATTTAGGGCTGAGATGAGGAGAAGTTTATTCATCAAAGGGTTGTGAATCTTTCGAATTCAGAGGGTTGTGGACACTCCATCATTGAATACATTTAAGGCTGAGATAGACAGAATTTTGGTCACTCAGGGAATCAAGGGATATGGGGAGTGGGCAGGAAAATGGAGTTGAGGCAGATGATCAGTCATGATCGTATTGACTGGCAAAGCAGACTCAAGGGGCCGAATGGTCTACTCCTGTTCCTATTTCTTCCATTATATTAACATACAGCTGAGTAGGATGTTCAGGCCGCATTATAAGTTACTAACTGAATAGCATTGAGGAGAGGCTTTTGTCATGAGGAGAGGTTAGAGAAAGTAGGGCAGAGCAGGGTAAGAGAGAATCAAAGTCATCAGTGACTTTGATTAGATAATTTGGCAAAAAAAATTATTTCCACTGCTCAGTGACCCAGCAAGTAGAGGGAATAAATTGAAGATTGTCATCAAAGAACAAAGGGAGAGCTTAGCAAAATTCTTTTCCACAGAGGGTTGATAGGACAAGGAATTCCTGACCAGCAACAATGAAGGAAACAGAATCCATATAGCTTTTAAAAGGGATGTCGAGAAATATTTGAGAAAGTAAAATTTTAAAGAGAATAGGGAAAGGGCAAGAATGGGGCTAAGGGGAGAAATCCTTCAGAGAGATGGCACAGGGTAGATGGGCCGAATAGGGAAAGGGCAGGGGTATAGGGCTAATTGGGGAGCTTCTTCAGAGAGAAGACACAGACGTGCCCTCCTTTAGTACTGTAAATGTCTGTGGTTCTAAAGCTACATGTATCTTACATACAGTATGGTGATGTTCACTAACAGTAGGAAGCAGATGGAACTACGGCCCACTCAAGGGACACGGAGAATATCTGAATCCTTGAGCTATAAGTAACGGCTCTTTGTGGACTACAGTTTTGTAACTGAGCCCAACGGATTGGAATGGACTGGGAGGTTAATGAGTGGGTGAAGGTTGCAAACCTGCTTGATCATCTCTCTCCAAGGAATGGAGCAAAATATTTCTCTTGTTAAACACTAAATTCCAAGAACATTAAGCAATCTTCCCATCTCTCTCTGACTGGACACTCTGATTTGCCTGGGACCCCTGCCAGTCGCAATTTGTCTCATTTTATTCACCTTTTCCCCTCTTTCCTTTAATTGCCCATTGCTCACTGCTTACGGCCGCCTGTTGAGGCTCCATCCATATTTCACTGGGAGTTTTTTCCCACTTGGTATAACAGAGTGAGGCCATCTATGGAGTCAGGAATGGAAAAATATAACATCAACCTTTCATGAACTGTAATCAATGTGTTGTTTGACCTGGCCAATCACTAATCAAAGGCGCCCTGGAGTACTGAAGGCCTGTGTGGCTCATGTGTTGTATTACCAGACCAGGTTGACTTAATGCCGAACTTGCTTTGGTAGGCTTGGCACCTTTGAACCCTTTTCACCTCCCCTCACCCCGAAAGAGGGTAGACATCAGGTAGAATGACCATCGCCATGTATACATATTAAATGGATTCTGTAGTAGCTGATGGGGTTAATCAGAACAGGGTCAGTGGCTGGAGGTTGTGACTGGCAGGACACAATAACAATCTGTGGTAAGGGATGAGAAAGGCATGTTAATTATAATGGGCAGGCCACCAGATTGTCTGGGCATTGAAGCGAGTGTGAATCATGAATAGAGCTCGCTGTGAAATTTGCATTAAGAGATGAGGGTGAAGACCACTTCTGACAGGCGTAGAGAGAACAATGGACAGAACTCAATGGTATAGTGCTAATGCATTTGAGGGAAGAGCATAGAACACCTCTTAGCGTGAAGAGTTTGGTAAATGCACTCACATATTCATTAGATGTAAATAGGATGCAATGATATGATAGCGTCATGTTAGGGAGACATTATCCCTAAAAAGATATGGTGCACCAGAACCCTTGAGGGACTTTTACATAGTCTTGCCTAGGCTAGCATGAGCCAATTGCATGTGAGTTAATGTTGGTGTCATTCTCATGGGCACAGCAGATATGGATTCTTTTGACATATAAAATATATTAATCAGATGTTTCAATGTTACATGGTCCTCGAACTTGTATTAAGGACAAGGATAATTTATAATACCCTATAAACTCAACACTTCCCTTCTTCCAACTTTTTTTTATTTCCAAAAAATACTTTATTCATAAAAATCTGTAAAAATGACATTGCCAAACAGTTTCAAACAGCACCAAAAAATACATACATTGCAAGGGAGATCAGTTTCCTTCTATACTATCATGAGATTCTTCACAACCCTTCCATTTCACAATTGTCATGCCAATTACAGTTTTACATTTACAGCAATTGAAAACTATTAACGATACAGTTCGAGGGGTTTCCCATGGATCCCCCAGCCCCTCAGTTTAGCTTGGTGGGGGGGACCTTACACTGTGGTCTTTCCCCATTGAGCCTTTGCTGCGGCTGCCCCAAGCTTTAGTGCGTCCCTCAGCACGTAGTCCTGGACCTTGGAATGTGCCAGTCTGCAACATTCGGTGGTGGACAACTCTTTGCGCTGGAAGACCAGCAAGTTTCGGGCAGACCAAAGGGCGTCTTTCACCGAATTGATAGTCCTCCAGCAGCAGTTGATGTTTGTCTCGGTGTGCGTCCCTGGGAACAGCCCGTAGAGCACAGACTCCTGTGTTACAGAGCTGCTTGGGATAAACCTCGACAAAAACCACTGCATCTCTTTCCACACCTGCTTTGCAAAGACACATTCCAGGAGGAGGTGGGCGACCGTCTCTTCCCCACCACAGCCACCGCGGGGGCACTGTGCGGAGGGGGCGAGACTTGAGGGTTGCCAGTTGTGTTTGGACATATTCCTGGAAGTTTCATGTGACCTCCTATTTCAAACCGCCCCACCCCACACTCCACCTTCCCACACCAATTGGAAAGCGGACAGACTGTCCATTACTCGATTGGATGATACTTGACTGTCAATCAAACAGCGTTTATTTTCTCCCCCCCATCTCCAATATTTTTTATAACATACAACAAATGTGTTCCAAAAAAAAAATGGAGGAAAGGGACCTTTTTGTTAACGCCTGTAAGATTTTGCTTGCTACAGTGTCCAGCTGATTAATCTTTAATTACTGGATTCTCCAGGCCAATCCTGGAGTGTTGGCAACACTGAATACGACAGCCAACAAAAGCAAAATACTGCAGATGCCGGATAATCTGAAATAGAAACAGAAACTGCTGGAAAACACTCAGCAGGTCAGGCAGCAACTGTGGGGGAGGGAGAACATTAAGATAATCAACAGTTGGTTATCAGGAGACTGCAAGAAAGGTGTGCTTGACTGCAAGATTGTCTGTATTCACAGGCTACGTGTCTCCAGGACGTTGACAGAGAAATGAAAATGATGGGATGTGTGTACTTTGTAGCTTTCTGCTGGCAGTGCCCCTTGTCCTCTGTAAGGCTGTTCCTCAAGGGGACACTTGTCACTCCAGGTCAGCTGCTGTCGATGACCCTTCAGTAAAGCATTTACATCTGGCTACAACGACGCCAGCTAATTTGGCATAGAATTTCACAAACTGACAGCATGATATTCATAACAGGAAGCAAGATAATTGGAATTAAGTAGTGAATAACAGGAAATAGGCAATGACTTCCAGGCCAGAATCTAATAAAAAGGTTTTATATATATATTTTTAGAATATAATGATTGATCCCCAGGAGTGAGTGCAGGGTGAAATCAAATCAAGTAATTCAGACAGTTTATATATAGAATAACATATATCTGGAACTCAGTAACAAGCTGGAATCGGTGTGGTTTATATATAGTATAATAGATACCCAGGAGTGAGTTACAGGCTGGAATCTAATTGAGGGGTTCGGGGGTTTTATATATAGAATAACAGGCTGTTACAGGCTGGAATCTAATCAAACATTTGATGGGATAACATATGGAATAATAGATACCTGGCAATGAGTTACAGGCTGGGATCTAATTGAGGGGTATGGGTGATTTATATTTTTTCTCACCTTTCTCCACTGGCTCTTTTGCTATAATCTTAACTCTGTGTTACTTGGTTACCAACCCTCCTGCCAGTGGAAACAGTTTCTCATTTTTTACTCTATCGTGATTTCGGATGCCTCCGTTAAATCTCCCCTTAACCTTCTCTATTCCAAGGAGAACAATCCTCATCAGTTTCTGGTGTGAGGCAGGATCTGACCCACCAGAGGAAGGTGCAGTCTGTGGTACCAGCTCGCTTGTTCCACACCTCGCAGTTACCCCGTTGCCCCTGACGACCAGCAGCGGGACCTGTAAAAAGAAAATTCCACAGCAGAACTCTTGCAACATGCGAGAGGTCCTAACGGAGGTAGTGCACAGGGTTAAACTTGTCACGGTCACACAGGGCAGTGAGGGAGTCTGCAGGTCGGGACATTAGACAAGTAAAGCAGGGCGATCTGGCAGCTCCAGTTTTTCCCGGCATGACTCCTGCTTCCTCTGTTTTGCTGATTGTGATGGCTTCCTGTTGTTGTCAGTCAGTAACCCAGTCGCAAACCTTGTAGCCCGTGTGAGATGTCTACTGCCACATTCCCTCCTTCTACTGCCACCCTCCTCACTCCACACAACTCCAGAATCCTTCAACTGTCAGCTATCTTGCAGAACAATTGCATAGGGCAACACAGAACGTGCTTGGCCTCTTACCTGTAAGATTAATCAGTCTGTTGAATCGTAGAATAGTACAGTACAGAAGGAGGCCATTCAGCCCTTCATGCATGTACCAGCTCTTGGGTAGAGCTAGCCAATTAATCCCAGTTCCCTGCTCTTTCCCGATAGCCCTGTAAATATTTTCCCCTTCAAGCACTTATCCAATTCTCTTTCTAAAGCTACTGTTGAATCTGCTTCCACCACCTTTTCAAGCAATGCATTCCAAATCACAACTAGCTGTGTAAAGTGTTTTCTCAGTCACTAATTACCTTAAATCTGTGTCCTCTGGTTATCGACCCTTCTGCCACTCTACACAGTTTCTCCTTATTTGCTCTTATCAAAACCATTCATGATTTTGAATGCCTCTCTCAAATCTCCTCTTAACCTTATCTGCTCTAAGGAGGATAACCCCATCTTCTCCAGTCTCTCCACATGACTGAAGCCCCTTATCCCTGGTACCAGTCTCGCAAATCTCTTCTATACCTTCTCCAAGGCCTGAACATCCTTTCTAAAATATGGTGCCTAGAATTGAATGCAAAACTCCAGCTGAAGCCTATTCAGCGTTTTATAAATATTTATTGTTTTTTTATTATACATAAATGCTCAGGATATGGGCATCGCTGACAAGGTCAGCATTTCTTGCCCATCCCTAGTGCCCTTGAGATGGTAGTGGTGGAACCGCTGCAGTCTGTGTAGTGAAGGCACTGCTCGGTGGGGAGTTCCAGGATTCTAACCCAGTCACGATGGAAGGAACGGCCAATATATGACGAAGTGGGGCTGGTGGGTGCCTCGGAGGGGAACCTGGAGGTGGTGGTGTTCCCATTGCAGTCGCTGCCCTTGCCCCTCCAGGTGGTGGAGTTTGTGAGTTTGGGAAGTGCTGCCGAAGAAGCCTTTCTGGAGTTGCAACATGGGTTTCGCTACATAATACTGGGAGCTCTCCCACAACCTTTCATAAACTCTATAATAATGACTGTCAGTGCATTACAAATCTCTTCCCTGATCTCTCTTAGTACTCTGGGAATTGATTTGTTTTGAGCCCTTTTAGCCTCTCAGACATCAAAGTAATTAATGCTACTTGGGATATCACTATTTAGGGAGGGAATAATGAGCCTGTCTTTCCTAATGAACATTTGGAGGGAACGATCACTTAATATATTAACTGTCTTCGTGCTTTACCTCAGCTTCAACTCTGTTTGTATCTTTTATGGTTCGTGCCTGCTCTTTGGCCCTCTTGTTGATAGAGAACACAGAGAATTTCTTACTTTTGTCTCTGCAGCTTTGCCTTTTGTCAACTCCATATTTTCTACACTGATCAGCCATTCAACATGTTCCTGTGCATTCCAATATTCATCCCAATGGAACCCTTCACCTTTCTCATTGCAAGGCTTGCAGACTTTGTTCTTAATCCATGGCTCACACTTGTACAGTTAACATCTGCTCATTGCAGGTTTGCATTTATTCTCTAGGCTCAGCACTATTCATTTAAAGGTATTCCACCTGTTCTGCCTTGAAGTGTTAGTGAATAACATCCCTACATTCCACCTCCGACGGGGTTCACTTCTTTAACCTCCCAGGTGTATGACAATATCACTACCTCTGCTCTTCCCTATCTTTCCTGAATATCCCACAACTGGGATCTGATGTATTTTCAGAATTCCTACTGCTTGTGATTCCCAATTGCCACAACAGTCTCCACTCCCACAGTCACATTCCTACTACTTCTAACATTGATCCTTTTTCTCTTTTCTTCCCTCTTCCATCTATCTGTTGCTTCTATTCAACTCCTTTCTGTCTATGTTTCTCTGCCTCTAACTCTTGTTAGAACGGTGTAGATGGAGCTTTACTCTATATCGAACCCATGCAGTACCTGACCCAGGATTGTTTGGTGAGACAGTGTAGAGGGAGCTTTACTCTGTATGTAACCCTGTTTTTTTTTTACTGCTGTACCTGCTCCGGGAGTGTTTGATAGGGACAGTGTAGAGGGAGCTTTACTCTGTATCTAACCCCGTTTTTTTGGGGGGGGGGAGCTTTACTCTGTATCTAACCCCGTGCTACACCTGTTCTGGGAGTGTTTGATGGGACAGTGTAGAGGGAGCTTTATTCTGTATCTAACTCCGTGCTGTACCTGACCTGGGAGTGTTTGATGGGGACAGTGTAGAGGGAGTTTTACTCTGTATCTAATCCCGTTTTTTTTTCAAATTTCAAGAGATTATTTTATTTAGAGTACAAATATTGAACACAAAAGTATCAAAAAGGTATAGGAATTAATATCTAATCCCGTGTTGTACCTGCCTTGGGAGTGTTTGATGGGGCTGAGTAGAGGGAGCTTTATTCTGTATCTAACCCCGTGCTGTACCTGCCCTGGGAGTGTTTGATAGGGACAGTGTAGAGGGAGCTATATTCTGCATCTAACCCATGCTGTACCGTCCTGGGTATTTGGTTTTGACGCAGAATTACACGAAATGTGGAATGTTCAATTTTGCCAGTACTAAGATACCTGCATTTGATAAGTGCAAAGTGTACAAGAAAGGATAGTTTTATGTACACAAATAAAATCGATATGTTAGCTAACCCATTCTCTTACAATGTGCTAGAATAGATGCAATTTTTGAATTTAATAACACAGCTTTGCTTATTCATACAGTAGTTCAGATGAAGAAACATTAGATGGTTTTGAATATGTTTCTTAATATATAGTCTGTGTGGCAGCGAGTGTTGTTTTCTTGTCTCCTGGTGTATGGATCAGATTGTGTATAATTAACTGATTCATTTCATATGATGTGAGAACAGATTCTCGGAATATGGGTGTCGCTGTCAAGGCTGGCATTTACTACCCATCCCCAGTTGCCCTTAAGAAGGTAATGGTTGGCTTTCTTCTTGAACCTGCTGCAGTCCGTGTGGTGAAGATATTCCCACAGTGCTGTTAGGTGGCAAGTTCGGGATTTTGATCAAGCAATAATGAAGGAACGACAGTGTACATCCAAGTCGGGATGGTGTATGACTTAGAGGTGGTGGTGTTCCCATTTGCCTGGTACCCTAGTGCTTCGAGGTAGAGTTTTGGAGATGACGCCAAAGAAGCTTTGTTGAGTTGCTGCAGTACATTGTGTAGATGATACACACTGCAGCCAAGGTGCACAGGTGGTGGATGGGGTGCCGGTCAAGCGGACTGCTATGTCCTGGAAGGTGTTGTGATTCTGACGTGTTGTTACAGCTACACCCATCCAGGCGAGTAGCATATTCCATCACACTCCTGACTTACAGCTGTTGGAGAGAGTTTGGAGAGTCAGGAGGTGAGCCATTCAACGCAGAACATTCAGCCAGCCCCACTCTCGTAGCCACTGCATTTATGTAGGCAGTCCAGTTGCGTTTGTGGTGTTCAGTGAGCAGTCGGGGACATAGCTTTCGTGCATTGTACGTGAGTCATGCACTTTTTCGGTTTGTTACAGATACATGGTACAATACAGTATTATAAGGTACAATACTGTGGTGATTACAATACTGGACTAGTAATCTAGAGAACCCTAAGTACCCTTGCCTGACAAAAATTCTATCAATCTCAGTTTTAAAATTTCCAATTGACCCCCAGCCGCAACAGCTTTTTGGGGAGCAAGTTCCAGATTCCCACTCCCCTTTGTGTGAAGAAGTGCTTCCTGACATCACCCCTGAATGGCCTGGCTCAAATTTTAAGGTTCTGCCCCCTTGTTCTAGTCTCCTCCCACCAGCAAAAATAGTTTCTCTCTATCGACCCTATCAACTCCTTTAATTATCTTAAACACCCCGATTAAATCACCTCTTATTCTTCTATGTTTAAGGGAATACAAGCCTAGTCTGTGCAACCTGTCCTTATAATTTAACCCTTTTAGTCTTGGTATAATTCTGGTGAATCTGCATTGTACCCCCTCCAAGGCCAATATATCCTTCCTGAGATACGGGGCCCAGAACTGTATGTGGTAATCCAGCTGGGGTCTAACCAGAACTTTATATAACTGTAACATAACTTCCACCTCTTTGTATTTCAGTGTCTGTGGTGGTTTTAGGTCCCCCTTATGAGGACTAGTGGGGGTTGGAGGTGTTTCAGAGACAAGACAGCCTCTACCAAGTGCAGGGTTATTGTGTACAGAGTGACAGCAGAGGAATTCCCTCCATTTCTGCTCCCCAATTCCTTTGTTGACCAGAAATGGGATGTCCGTGCTGTTTCTGCAGATTGACTGATGGGAGGAAATAGTCAGGAAGTTTCCTGAGACGTATGTCGGAAAATCCCAGAGTTGGTCAATATTTTGAGCTCTATGAATAAACCTGTTGATGAAAATAATTAGCAAATCCCCAATCACATTAAACACTGTCAGCCATGACTCAGTGGGTAGCACGTTTGCCTCTGAGTCAGAAGGTTGAGGGCTCAAATCCCATCCCAGAGCACATAATCCACTCTGACATCCCAGTAACAGTACTGAGAGGGTGCTGCACTGTCGGAGATGTCGTCTTTCAGATGAGACATTAAACCAAGACCCTGTCTACCCTCATAAGAGATCCCATGGCACTATTTTGAAGCAGAGCAGGGGAGTTCTCTCTGGTCAGTATTCATCCCTCAACCAACATTACTCAAAGAAACAGATCATCTGGTCAATATCGCATTACTGTTTGTGGGAGCTTGCTGTGCACAAATTGGCTGCTTCATTTCCTGCATTACAACATCAACTACACTTCAAAAAGTACTTCATTGACCGTGAAAGCGCTTTGGGACATCGTGAAAGATGCTTTATAAGTGGAAGTCATTCTTTATAATTATAGGGCCACCCAAGCTCCCCTCACTGCCTGCAATGGCCTTATCAATGCTGGTGCTAGGATCAGAGTGAAAAAGCAGGGACTTGTTTGAAGCAAGCCAAGTTTATGCAACCTGTCCTGATAATTTAACCCTTGAAGCTCCAGATGCACAGCAGATCAGAGTTGGAGGGCCAAAGAGTTGGTTGTGAGGCTGGAGGAGGTTGGTGGAGTGAGGCCATGTAGGAATTGATGAATGAACAGACTTCAAGAGATCAGTTCTGCCTGCTATGAGAAACCTTTATCAATCACTGGTGAGGCCTCATCTGGAGTATTGTGTCCAATTCCGGGCACCACACTTTAGGAAGGATGTCGGGGCCTGGGAGAGAGTGCGGAGGAGATTTACTAGAATGGCACCAGGGATGAGGGACTTCAGTTACGTGGGGAGACTGGAAAAGCTGGGACTGTTCTCTTAAGAGAAGGTTACGGGGAGATTTAATGGAGGTGTTCAAAATGATAAGGGGTTTTGATAGAGTAGATAGGAAGAAACTGCTTCCACTGGCAGGAGGGTCGGTAACCAGAGGTCACAGATTGAAGATAATTGGTAAAAAGAACCAGACGGGAAGATGAGGAGAATTGTTTTTACACAGTGAGTTGTTGTGATCTGGAACGCGCTGCCTGAAAGGGCAGTGGAAGCAGATTCAATAGTAACTTTCAAAAGGAAATTATATAAATACTTGGAAAGGAAAACTTTGCAGGGCTATGGGGAAAGAGCATTGGGGAGTGGGACCAGTTGGATAGCTCTTTCCAAGAGCCGACATGGGTGCAATGGGCTGAATGGCCTCCCGCTGTGCTGCATGATTCAATGATTCTATAACTGGCCTGCTGTAATGTTTGGACATTTTCCATTTCTGATTCGCCTCTCCAGCATTTGCAATATTTTTTTCTTTGATTTGAACCACTTAATCCAGGAGCAACTGCGACCAATTTGTTCAAACCAAGGTGTATTTTTCAGGGGGTCCTGTAAACTGAGGACAGGGGACCTGGTCTGTCCCAGCCTCGGATTGGGTGAGGGGATGGGGTGTATGGGTTTGATTGGGGAACTGAAAAGGTTAAACTCTCTTCATTATTTCTCTTTCACAACTCTTTCACAATCCTAAGATGGAAAATATATTTTCAGGAACTGCACAATCATTCCCCCAGTCATTGTCACGAAGAGGGGTTTGTTCTCCTGTCAGCCAAGTTATAATTGGGATTGATTGGAACAAGTGAGTCATGTGAAGGATTCTGACCCCATTTAATTCTCTCACCGGAACTTGGCAAGTAATTGGTGGCGATAATCTGCAAATTAACAGTACTTGTCTGCGGGGTTATCAGTTAGAGTGACACCATCTCTCTCTCTCTCTCTCTCTCTCTGTTTCTGCATCCCCTTCGCTGGTCCTGCTTGCCTGTGATTATACACCGAGGGCACTCCGAATGGTCTCAGCCACAGAAATAGTCCTGATCACTGGCATACTAGGTTGGGCAAGTAATGGAGTACCAGCCTGGCCAGGAGGTGTGGTGCCAGGAGGTGTGGTACCAGCCTGGTCAAGTGACTTTGGACCAGCATGGATAACTGGTGGGTAACCACCTACCTACACCACGTTAGGAATACTGGCATACTTTACGACACACCATCGCACTTTGCACTGTCTGAAAAGTGCATGGCTGTAAGTAGTCCAGGACAGGGTGGTATAGTGGTTATGTTACTAGCCTGGTAGTTTAGAGGCCTGGACTAATAATCTGGAGTTACAGGTTCAAATCTCACCATGGTAGTTGGGAAGTTTTAATTCAACTAATTAAATAAATCTTGAATTAAAAAGCTAGTTTCCGACCAAGCGGTAACTGGATTGTTGCTAACTTACTTAACTAAAGGGCAGTTTGTTGATATGGGCGTCTGGTTCACTAATGTCCTTGAGGGAAGGAAATCTGCTGTCCTTACCTGGTCTGGTCTACATTTGACTCCAGACCCACAGCGATGTGGTTGACTCTTAAATGCCCTCTGAAATGACTTAACAAGCCACTCTGTTCATGGGCAATAAATGCTGGCCTAGCCAGCAACGCCCACATCCCACAAACAAATAAAAGAAAACAACTGCCCTTTAGGGAGATCTGCTGTCCTTACCCCACTCTGGCCTATGAGTGACTCCCGAACCACATTAATGTGGCTGACTCTTAACTTCCCTCTGAAATGGCCTAATAAGCCACTCAGTTGTGTGGTGGTTCACCACTACCGTCTTCTCAAGGGCAATAAATGCCAGCATTGCTGACAATGAATAAATCATTAAGAATCACACATGCAAAGTCTGTCTTTCTTCCTAAGTACTACCTATATATGGAATGTATGCCTTTAGGCATCTCAGCCACATTAAGTCTGCGTGTTAGATATCTGTAATTTGAGTTCATGTTTCTAGGTGGTTCACAGTCCCTGTTCGGGTTTGGTCTGTAATCAGGTCCGATAAGCATTTGTAAAAGGCGTGGAGAGAGTGAGAGGGAAAACTGATGTTGGTCATCTAGGGAAGTGGCAATGTGCAGGTGAGAGAGAAAGGAGTTGAAACAATTAAAGTTTCTCTATGGGATAGTCTATCCTTTTCAGAGAGGCCTAGAGACTATGCTGCACAAACATTAGTGTAGAAATAGTTAAAACACATTTCCCAACGCTAATGATCACGAACCATCATTGCATTTCCCATTTTGTTAATAAGGTCCTTACCTGTCTGAAATAAATGTTCACCTCTGTTAAAGTAGGGGATTTACACACTCTTGTATTAAGTATTTATTCACTAATATTCACATGTAATTTCAAGGCATTTTTTTGTTTGCTGCTCACTGCGACCAAGACTGATTTCATGTGAGATGCCCATTGTCAGCAGGGAAAGGAGACTTTTCGTCCCATCGACCTGAGATAGCAGAAGTGAAAACTGAATAGCACTGTAAAATAATACCTCAATTTTGCTGTATTGCTCAAACTCAGACACTGGCATCGACCCCTTGATGTATCCCCTCCCCAGAGTCAGGCACTGGCCGACTCAGAGCCACAGTGTAAAACACAGGATTGTTATGTGGATTCCTATGTGCCTACTCAAGCTATCATAAGTTATACCAAACTTTCTCAAGCCTAACCCTATTAGGTTAGCCTAAAAATATTCACTCCTCTGCAACTACCAATACAGGGACAATCATTTTGTTAAGAAAACTTCTCTCCTCCATAACTGTTGTTTCTCTCCTCCTTCACTCCCTTGCTCCCCCTCTCCTCTTTCTCATTGGAAAAAAAGAGTTCAGTGCCCATGTGGAATTAGCACAAGAGCAGGTGCTGTGCTAGGACAGAACTGTTAATGAGGATTGGTCAGTAGATATTTTGACGCAGGCTGGTGCAAGTCAAAACATTTGCTACCATCCTTTTTAATTTTTTTACATTTTTATGGGATGTGGACGTCATTGGCAAGGCCAGCATTTGTTGCCTATCCCTAATTGCCCTTGAGAAGGTGGTGGTGAGCTGTCTTCTTGAACTGCTGCAGTCCATGTGGGGTACATACACCAACAGTGCTATTAGGAAGGGAGTTGCAGGATTTTGCCCCAGTGACGCTGAAGGAACAGCAACATGGTTCCAAGTCAGGATGGTGTGTGAATTGAAGGGGAACTTGCAGGTGGTGGTGTTCCCATGTGTCACATCTCGGGCTGAAAGAATCACACTTTAAGTCACATATTTAACTTTAACAAAGATTTAACAAACTTTAATAAAGACTTTTTGCTTACTGCTGCTACATGGCCTGTCTGACCTTAAAACAACCCCCAGGTCAGGTGTTTTGTCCGAAAACACAAAGTTTTACTTTTAGATTGCTTCCAAGTATCATATAGTCTCCAATACAATCATGACACATTACATCTGCTGCCCATGACCTTCTAGGTGGTAGATGTCGCGGGTTTAGAAGGTACTGTCGAAAGACGCTTGGCGAATTGCTGCAGTGCATCTTGTAGATGGTACACACTGCTGCCACTGTGCACCGGTGATGGAGAGAATGCATGTTTAAGGTGGTGGATGGGGTACCAATCAAGCAGGCTGCTTTGTCCTGGATGGTGTCGAGCATCTTGAGTGTTGTTGGAGCTGCACCCATCCAGGCAAGTGGAGAGTATTCCATCACACTCCTGACTTGTGCCTTGCAATTGATGGAGAGTCTTTGGGAGTTTCTCACTGCAGAACTCCCAGCCTCTGACCTGCTCTTGTAGTCACAATATTCATATGGATGGTCCAGTGAAGTTTCTGGTCAATTATGACCCCCCAGGATATTGATGGTGGGGGTTTCAGTGATTGTAGTGCCATTGAAGGTCAAGGGGAGATGTTCTGAATCCAATCCTGCACGGCCTAGATATTTAGCTGTTAAAGAAAGGGACTTGCATTTATATAGCGCCTCTTAAACCTGAGGACATCCCATGGCGTTTTGTGACTGATGAAGTGCTTTCGAAGTGGTCAATATTCTAATGTAGGGAAGCTAATTTGCGTACAACAAGCTCTCACATTCATGTGATAATGACCAGATCATCTGTTTTAGTGAAGTTGGTTGAGGGATAAGCTTTGGCCAGGATGCTGGGGAGAACTCCCCTGCTGTTCAGAATAGTGGCCGTAGGATCATTTATGTCCGTCTGAAAGGCCAGACAGTGCCTCAGTTTAACGCCTGATCGAAAGACAGCACCTCCAACAGTGCAGCATTCCCCAGCGAGTTTCAGCCTTTTTTTGTTCTTGCACGGGAGGTGGGTGTCTCTGGCAAGGCCAGCATTTGTTGCCCATTCCTAATTAACCTTGACAACTGAGTGGCTTGCTAGGCCATTTCAGAGGGCAGTTAAGAGTCAACCACATTGCTGTGGGTCTGGAGTCACATGTAGGCCAGACCAGGTAAGGATGGAAGATTTCTTTCCCTTAAGGACATTAGTGAACCAGAAGGGTATGGAATGCAGGGAATCATTCTGTGGAATGCATTCAGACCTTCTGACTCAGAAGCAAGAGAGGCCTGCCAGCAGCATCTTTCAATACTGGAGAATTGTTTTGCTGTTGACTGTATTGCCTTCTCTCCAGATTGTGTGGAGTCACGTCTACAGGCCAGACTTACTGGAGATCATTTCCTTCATGGATCCTGGAGTACCGCCAGCCAGAAGAGAAAAACAACTTCAAACATCCTTCCCAAATACATCAAAAAATCCCTGTGTGTTCGTATCCCTTGTTTTAACCCCTTAACCTTTCTCGGTACAAGTAAATCCTGGAGTCAAGGTCCAGGCAATTACCAACATTGTGATTAATTGTAGCATCCTTTGTTTTTGTTTTCTGACTATTTTCAGTCAGGATGTTAGATAAAGTAACACTGAGTGCTTAAATTTATTTGGCGTTTTATCACACGTCACAACGTCACGAAATGCCTCAGTTATTTTTTTACCGAGCAGTCCCTAGCAATGTGGGTAACCATGACGATATTTCTGTTCCACAGCCCGCTGCTAATGTTGGCCTTGGGGGCGGTTTTGCAGCAGTCTCTCTCGACACTGAAGGCAAACAGTATTTAAAAACAATCAGATTTGCATTTATATATGACCTTGTTATCTCTCTCAGAAACATGCCGAAGAGTTTCACATGCAATACACTGCTTTGAAGCACGCTCCCTGCCATTAGCTTTGTACACAGCAAGATCCCACAAACAGCACTGAGATCGACGGTGGTTAATCTGTTTCTGATGGTGCTTGTCAAGCGAGGAGTGTTGGCCAGGACCTCTCGCTACTCTTCCTCAAGTGGTGTCTCAGGATCTTCAGTTTTCAGCAAGTCGAGCTGACGAAGCCTTGACAAAGTGCCCCATATGAAGAATTTAGAAGGCTGACTGTACATCACACCCTCGTTACTGCACTGGAGGTTCAGTCTAGCTTGCGTGCTCAAGTACTGTTGCAAGCTTTGAACCCACGATCTTTAGACTTACCATTTAGAATTCCTGATCCCAAATTACCTGATTCTGAGGTATGTCTGTTGGCGGAAATCAGATCTGGAGACGGAGTGATGATACCTTGATAAAGGGCAGGTCTTTACTGGATGGGGGTCTGGGGGTACATTTTGCCCTCAACATTACAACACCCAAATTCCTGTTGAGGGAATCTCGACACTGGAAGTGTGAAGGTGATAATTTGCCCCGTGGTTCTCTTGGTGATCCAGCACAGCGTCAGCTAATAGCTCTCGCACTGAGGGGTTGTCAATGCCGTGTGATAAATACCGATTTTGCAGTCCCAGAGAAGTATAGGTGGAATCTCCTTGCTGCTGTTGCAAATGTTAGCCAATGGTAGAGTGAGCTGGCTACCCAGAATGCCGTGTTTCCATCTCATTGACATAAGTATTCACCGCTGGATAAGCAGCCTTGTGCAGTGAGCTAATTAATCGGTGGGGGGGGAGGTTGGTGGGAGGTGGGTGAAATTTCAGCACCCCATCTGCCACCTTACGCGTTCACTCCCACGGGGGGATGGGGGAGGGGAAAATAGTCTCCAAACCTTCAGAAGAACTCAAACCGCATTTTCGCCTTCAAACAGGCTTTTCCAATGCTGTGAAGGAAGGAGAAAAAAGAGGTAGACAGAGATGAAATAAAATAACATCAGTGCGGAGTTGGGATGACAAGACATGGTGCTTGGGGGCACATGATAGAGTCCCCAACTCAGCTGCAACCCTTGGCTGGCAAAGTGGAGATGTCCAGGGCATCCCAAAGTGCTTTGCAGCCAATAAAGTACTTCTGAAGTGTAGTCGCTGTTGCAAGGTAGGGAAATTCAGCAGCTAATTTGGACACAGCAAGCTCCCACAAATGGCAGATAATGTGTTCCAGTGGTTGAGTCGAGGGCTAGACAGGGTAAACACTGAAAGGTTGTTGCCCCTGGCTCGGGAATCGAGAACACAGGAGCACAGTCTCAGGATAAGGGGCCGATCATTTAGGACTGAGATGAGGGGAAATTTCTTCACTCAAAGGGGTTATGAATAGGGCCCTACCAAATTCGCGGCTTTGCAAAAATGCGTCACGGACCGTGAAATCTCGGGTCCTCCATGAAATCACCATTTTGCGGGTTTTATTCGTTGACACAAGGCTCACCTCACTGATTGGTCAACGAGGGAGGGCTTCCAGTGTAGTTTTGAGAGGAGCAGTCTCATGTATTAGTAGAAAAGTGAGAATGCCAGAAGGAGCAAATCAAAACCGGCGACAACCATTACTGCAGCACATCGAGTGAAAGAATTTGGAAGTCAAATTCTGCATGCTGTTGGTGGAATACTGTTCTGGACAAGCTGCAATGTTTCATTGGATCACACAGGGCAGGCAACAGTTCAGCGCTGCTTGGAGTCCGAAAGCCAACACAGCAGAAAGAGAGCATCCGACACCGCATTGCTGGAAAATAAACAGGCAAATAAACACAAGCAACGATTTAGTAGGAAGTCAACAGAGAGCTCAGAAAATCGTCAGTTGGTTACAATGGAACTTGTGGATGCTTTTGCAAGCACCAACAGAGTATTGGAAAAACTTGATCACCCAAAGCTGCAGGTATTCAATTCAACGTAATGTGCAAAATGGTGGTTGCTTGCCGAATGTAAATAAACTATGTCAGGACTGCCCACTGAAGGCTTTTGCTGCACATTGTGAGGAGATGAAGTCTCAGATTAATGCATGTGGGTTGTCTGACAATACCAACAAATTCTGTGAGCATAGAGAGAATCTAAACATGGACAGGTGTTCACAGCATAAAGACAGGGAATGAAGAAAGAGACAGTTGCTCATATTCAACCACCGACTTCAGTGATTTTATAGTCAGTTTTTTATAGTAGTTTTTGAGTAAACAATAAATGCCATTTGAAACCAGAAACCTCCCTTGTCCTTATTTTTGTTTTAAATAGATCATTTTCATGGTTTCTTGCAACACTATAAAATTTATGATTTAAATATGTGAAATTGTGAAATTCATGATTCTTAAAAGGCCTTCACTGTGAAATTTGACAGGTCCCTAGTCATGATTTGTTGGAATTCTCTACCCATATTTTGGTCTCTCACGGAATCAAGGCGAGCGAGCGGGAAAGTGGAGTTTTTTTTTAGAGATACAGCACTGAAACAGGCCCTTCGGCCCACCGAGTCTGTGCCGACCAACAACCACCCATTTATACTAACCCTGCAGTAATCCCATATTCCCTACCACCTACCTACACTAGGGGCAATTTACAATGGCAAATTTACCTATCATCTGCAAGTCTTTGGCTGTGGGAGGAAACCGGAGCACCCGGCGGAAACCCACACGGTCACAGGGAGAACTTGCAAACTCCACACAGGCAGTGCCCAGAATCGAACCCGGTCCCTGGAGCTGTGAGGCTGCAGTGCTAACCACTGCGCCACTGTGCCACCCTTGAGGCCGAAATTCAGCCATGATCGTATTGAATAGCCGAGCAGGCTCGAGGGGCTGAGTGGCCTACTCCTGCTCCTATTTCTATGCTCTTATATTTGCCAGGCCCCTTTTACGTTCACCTGAGAGTTTAACATCTCATCCGAAAGGTGATGCCTCTTAGAGCATGACTACCCGAACCCGACTGGGCCCGACGACATGTGTCGGGTTTGGGTCGGGTCGTTCTTCCGGGTCCGGCATTTGGGCTCGGGTCGGGTCGGGCCAGGTTGGACACAGTGACAGCCAGGACGTCAAGGCGGGAAACGTGCATTTGGACTCCACACTAGTCTGCAGCGTGCGATTCCATCCAAGGGTAGAGCACAACCTCTTTAATATAATCAACTTTATTCCAGTGGTCGGGTCGGGTCGGGCACGGGAAAAAATGAAAGGGCTCGGGCCGGGTCAGGTTCGGGACAGATGTGGTTCTGTTGGGCTTGGGTCGGGTTTCATTTGCAGACCCGAGCAGACTTTTAATACCTCCTCTGACATTGCAGCATTCCCTTGGTGCTGCACTGAAGTGTTGGCTGAGATTTTGTGTCCAAGTCTCTGGAGCTGTAACCCACAACCCTCTGACTCAGAGGCGAGAGTGAGCCACATTGCATATATTTTGATGGTTCCCTCTTACACTTTCATTCTCTGAACTTTTGTAAAGGAGCAGGACATATAGTAAAGTCATTCACCATTAAACAGCAAATGCCCTCTTTCTGGTCCAAGTGCTAACGGGAATCAGTCGCTGCAGCCACTGTCAAATTGGTTGAAAAAATGTTCATTTTTTACATGCATTATCATTAATACTGGTGCATCATTGTACAGCTATGTGCCCTGGTCTCAATTTGAAGTATGACCTAAATGCTTTAGGCATCTTGCCAAGGAGCCTGATGCATATTTATTGTAGGTTATGCTCTACTATACACTCTTGAGCGGGGGAAAATGCTGCCTCTAGAACTGGGTATCGCAGTGGGTCAGTCTCTGACCTTTCACCTCTGGGACTGGGTGGTGTGTGGGGGGGTTTGCTCAGACTATGACCTTTCACCTCTTGAACTGGGAGGTGCAGTGGGTCAGAGTCTAAGCTTTCACTTCTCCTACTTAGCATTACATCCAGCTTCCAGTGACCAGCCACTTGGCTGGCTTCCAGACATCAGTTCGAAGTCACCCGTCAGCTGGTTGGAAGGTGGTTAGTTACTCGGCACAGAACTGGATGCCAACCAGGTCTGCCTGGTTCAGACCACCTCCAGGCCGTGTGCCTCCCAACTGAGCCATGCACTCACTCCACGATGGCGCTCTGACCAGGAGACGTACCTCAGTCCAGTCTAGCTGGACCAGGCCCAGAAATGTGATGGGCTCATTATACCAAGTGGAAAATGTGTGCTAATCATTCACTTCACGATACTGCTGCTGAGTACATCGAGTACGATTAAGATAACATCTCTGCCTCAAAAGCAGGAAATGAACGTCATACATGTCAAGGGCCAGAGGGAAGTTTCCATTGATAAGTGTGCAGACACTCACTTAGAGGAAGTGAGAACCTTAACCCTGTGATGATAGTCAGCCGCACAGAATATAAAATCACTATCAGACAATTTCTTACTTGTTTTTCTGTCCCAAGCCTGACCCATTTGCCGTCCCTTTCCCCCTCTCACCATCCCATTGGAGCAATCATTCCTCACCACCTCCTCCCATCTCATGGTTAACCATAGTGTTGAGTCTCTTAAACAGAGTTGGGGTGTTTCCCCTGAGACATGAAACACTGATGGATTGCCCGATCCCTCTCTTGCACTGTTTGCCCTTATCCTTCATGTGGATCAAAGAGGGCTCAGGACATCACCTGGATTAGACACCATTGATCCCTCTCCTGGAGCACACATTTTGGACCCCCCACCCGTGTAGAATTAGAATCTTACATGGAATTATACAGCACAGAAGGAGGCCATTCAGCCTGCATGCCTGTACTGGCACATTGAAAAAGTTGCCCAATTTAGTCTCACATCTCAGCTCTTTCCCATAACTCTGCAAGTTAGAGCTGCTCAAGTATTTAGCCAATTGCCTTTTGAAAGTTCTTATGGAATCTGATTCGACCACTCTTTCAAGTAGAGCATTCCAGATCTTAACTACCCGCTGTGTGAAGAAATTTCTCCTCATTTCCCCTTTAATTCTTCTGCCAATTTAGTTACCGACCCACTTGACATTGGAAACAGGTTCGCCCTACTTGATCTGTCAAGAACCCTCACAATTTTGAACACCTCTATTAATTCTCCCCTTAATCTTTTCTGCTGTAAGATGAAACAATCCCAGATTTTCCAGTCCCTTCACGTAACTGAAGCCCCTAATCTCTGGTGACATCATGGTAAATGTCCTTTGCACCCTCTCCAAGGGCATCCTTCCTAAAATGTGGCGCCCAGAATTGGACATTGTTCTCCAGCTGCGGCCTAGCCACTCACTTTGTTCACAGAATTGTCTCCCTCACTTGGGTCAGAGGATTGGCCCCTCTCTTGGACCATCAGGTGGTTGTCTGCTAGCCCATGCCCACAACCAACAGAAAGGGCACATCCTACACAGGCCAAGAGGAAAATGAGTGAAAATGATATGATGTAAAACAATTTTCACGGTTCCCTACCATATGATGTAGTTTCTTTGCGAGATGGAGCATGTGAATCAATTAATTGCCAAATTGTGGCAAATAGATTCCAATGTAGGCCATCGACTTTGAACCTAACAGGGTACTTTCTAAATGGTGAAAAGCTAGAAAAGTGAAGATCCAGAGACCGGGGTGGGGGGGCGGGGTCCAGGGATATAGACCATTAACATGCCATGAACTGGTATAGAATAATAAACAAAAAGAATGCTGGCCTTCATATCGAAAGGACTAGAATGCAACAGGATGGAAGCCATGCTTCAGCAATACAAGGCATTGGTTAGACCACACCTGGAGTTACTGTGAGCAGTTCTGGCCACCACACCTTAGGAAGGATATACTGGCCTTTGAGGGAGTGCAGTGTAGATTTACCAGAATGATACCTGGACTCCAGGGGTTAAGCTAAAAGGAGAAATTAAACACAGTACAGCTGTATTCCTTGAAATTTATAGGTTAATGGGTGATTTGCTCTAAGTTTCCAAGATATTAAGGGGAAGAGATAGGGTAGACAGAGAGAAACTATTTCTGCTGGTTGAGGAGTCTAGGACGAGGGAGCACTGTTTAAAAATTATAGCCAGATCTTTCAGGAGTGAAATTAGGAAACACTTCTACAAACAAAGGGTGGTAGAAGTTTGGAACTCTCTTCCATAAATGGCATTTGATGCTAGATCAGTTGTTTATTTCAAAACTGAGATTGATAGATTTTTCTTCGCCAAAGGGCACAGGTGGAATTAGGTGGCATATCAGCCATGATCTTACTGAATGGTGGAAAAGGCTCGAGGGGCTGAATACTTCCTCCTGTTCCAATGTTTCTATGTTAAACTCCACAGAGAGTGAATGGATCTCACCCCTTCCTACTGAGGACAGTCACCTTTAGACAGCAGAGCCTGCCAAGAATATTACTCCAGTGGTTTGTGGTGTTGTTTATGTTTAGCAATGAAGTCAAGAAGGAAAGGCTGTTGACTTACAGTGAGGATCTCGGACACTGACTCAGTGGCAATTGTTGATGATTATTCTTTAAAAAGACTTGGATTCATATAACCCCTTATCACGTCTCTCAGCAGTTTCCATTCAATGAATCATTTTTTTAGATGCACTGACTCTTGGTAGACATCCATTTTTGGCCCTTGAGGGTTGATTCTACATTCCCAGGAAATGCCTCGCACGCCATCCCTCCACCCCATTAAGACAAATGAATGGATAATCTCGAGCACGAGTTTCCTGCAAAATGCTAATAGACCATGAGATAGAGCAACCATTTTAATCTGTTCTTGGTAGAACTGGCTGAGGGAGGAACATTAGGTGGGAAGATGGAAGACTTTCCAAATAGTGCCTTGGGAGCTTCAGAATGCAGGAGGCCAAAGTTCGGCATTCCATCCATAGAATGGCATGTCCAACCATGTGAGGTTGCCGCACTGAACTTATAGGCTCGACCTCTGGAATTGGGACTTGCACACGTAGCTTCTGACCTAGAGGCAACAGTCTTATTAGACTGAGCCCTGTTGGCGTGATTATTTTTAGACAAAATTTCAATGTTTGGTATTGTTCCGTGACTAGTTTAATTTTGGGACTTCGGTGCTTCCCGCAGACCGGCCAGAGTTCTGTAAAGGCTGGCAATGGTATTACATCAAACAGACTGTATGTAAAGACTGAGGATGTAGACCTGCCCATGACCACATTACTGGTGACCTGTGGAACTCACACAGCTGAATTCTGGCTCTCTCCTCCTTGCTGCACCTTCCAAGCAACCATAGCCAAAAGCCAACCATAGCCAAATAGCTCGAGGCCCACTATAGCTCAAGGTCTTCATCAGTTTAAGATCATAAGATCATAAGAAAGAGAAGCAGGAGTAGGTCAATTGGCCCCTTACCTGCTCTACTATTCAATAAGATCATGGTTGATCTGCTTGTGGCCTTAACTCCAATTTCCTGCCTGCCCCCTATAACCCTTTACTCCCTTGTAGATCAGAAATTTGTTTAGCTCAGTCTTGAATATATTTAATGACCTAGCCTCCACTGCTGTCTGGGGTAGAGAATTCCAAAGATTAATGACCCTCTAAGAGAGGAAATTCCTCCTCATCTCTGTCTTAAATGGGACACCCCTTATTTCGAAACGGTGCACCCTAGTCCTAGATTCCCCTAAAGGGGAAACATTCTCTCAGCATCTACCCTGTCAAGCCCCCTCAGAATCTTATATGTTTCAATAACACCACCTCTCATTCTTCTAAACTCCAGTGGGTATAGGCCCAACCTGTTCAACATTTCCTCATAAGACAACCCCTTCATCCCAGGAATCACCCCTGTGAAACTTCTCTGAACCCTTTTATATGCAATTTATATCCCTCCTTAAATAAAGAGACCAAACTGTACATAGAAACATAGAAAATAGGAGCAGGAGTAGGCCATTCGGCCCTTCAAGCCTGCTCCGCCATTCATTATGATCATGGCTGATCATCCAACTCAGTAACCTGTTCCCACTTTCTCCCCATATCGTTTGATCCCTTTCACCCCAAGAGCAATATCTAATTCCTTCTTGAAAACATACAATGTTTTGGCCTCAACTGCTTTCTGTGGTAGCAAATTCCACAGGCTCACCACTCTCTGGGTGAAGAAATTTCTCCTCACTTCAGTCCTGAAAGATTTACCCCGTATCCTTAGACTATGACCCCTGGTTCTGGACTCCCCCATCGGGAACATCCTTCCTGTATCTACCCTGTCAAGTCCTGTTAGAATTTTATAGGTTTCTATGAGATTCCTCCCTCACTCTTCTGAACTCCAGTGAATATAATCCTAACCGACTCAATCTCTCCCCATACGTCAGTCCCGTCATCCCAGGAATCAGTCTGGTAAACCTTCGCTGCACTCCCTCTATAGCAAGAACATCCTTCCTCAGATAAGGAGACCAAAACTGCACACAATATTCCAAGTGTGGCCTCACCAAGGCCCTGTATAATTGCAGCAAGACATCCCTGCTCCTGTACTCGAATCCTCTCGCTGTGAAGGCCAACATACCATTTGCCTTTTTTACCACCTTTTTTTACGCAGTACTCTAGGTGCAGTCTCACCAATGCTCTGTACAGTTGTAGTAAGACTTTCCTACTTTTATACTCCATCCCCCTTGCAATAAAGGCCAACATTCCATTTGCCTTCCAAATTACTTGCTGTACCTGCATGCTAACTTTTTGTGAGTTATGTGCAACTACACCCAGATCTGTCAGCACTGCAGCATTCTGTAGTCTCTCTGCATTTAAATAATATTCCGCTTTTCTATTTTTCCTGGCAAAATGGACAACCTCAAAGTTTCCCACATTATACTCCTCCTGCCAAATTTCTGCCCACTCACTCAACCACTCACTTTCTCTCATTCTGTTTTTTCTTTGTTGCACCTCTCTGCCTTGCCCCTGCTCTCTCGTTCACTCGTCCACTCTCCCTCTTTGTTCCATTCTCTTTCCCTCCATCTCATTCTTATTTCCATTGCTTTTTACCTTTCTCTGTCTTTCTGTCTCACTCAGGCAGTCATGGGTTGAAGCCCAACTTTAGGGCTTGGCTGACAAGCTTAGTGCAAGAGCGATGGAGTCCTGCACTGTCATGAGTTGCGGTCTTTCAGATAAGATGTTAAACCCAGGTTCCAGCTGTCTAAACAGATTCTCCCCAGTGTTCTGGGCACCATTCCTACCTCAAGCGATCCCACCAAAAAACAAATGATCTGGTTATTCTTTCATTGCTATTTGTGGGAGCTTGCTGTGCGTAAATTGGCAGCTGCACTTCTTATAGTTTAAGACTGACTTCAAAAGTACTTCATTGGCTATGAAGCGCTTTGGGACATGCTGAGTTTGAGAAAGGTGCCGCGTGGTTACTTGTTCTTCCATCTTTGGCTCTCATTCCCCCGCTCTCTGCATCTCTCTCATTCCGTCTCATTCACTTTTACTCTCTGTGGGCTGTGGCTCAGTTGTTTGCACCTCTGAATCAGAAGGTGATAGGTTTAAATCCAAACAGGAGCTGGAGCCTAAAATCCCAGCAGACTCTCCCAGTCCCAGTACTGAGGGAGTGCCACACTGTCAGAGGTGCCCTCTTTCGGACGATCTGTTAAACCGAGGCCCTCTCAGGTGCACGTAGAAGATCCTATGGCACAATTTCAAAGAAGAGTAGGGAGTTTTCCCCGGTGTCCTGAGCCAATATTTATCCCTCAGACAACATCACAAAGACATAATCTGGTCATTATCACAGAGCTGTTGTGGGAGCTTGCTGTGCCCAAATTGGCTTCCATATTTCTTACAGCAGTGACTACACTTCAGAAATTTTTCATTGGATGTAAAACACTTTGGGACATCCTGTGATGGTAAAAGGTGCTACCTAAGTGCAAGTTTTTGTTTTATCTCTCTCTTGGACTTTCATTCCTTCTTTCCTTCTCATTCTATCCTTTCCTCCACTCCCTCCCTCACCTCTCTCTCTCTTTCCCTTTCTCTTTATGTCTCAGCTCCTGACCTTGCATTTAAAATAAAAAGGACCACAAAGTCAGGTCAAATGCTCGATAAAACCTTTGTGTGCGGGTGAGGAGCTGCACACTCAGGCTCACGTTTCCAGACATGCAGACAGACAGGAAGGAGGTGGCTGCTGGAATGAGTCGAGCCGCACACATAAACAGCAGCTTGTGAACCAACAGGTAATGGCAGGGCTCTGTGAATTAGCTGGCAGTCCACCCTCAGGAGAAAAGCATTCCACTCACATTGGCCTCTCTTATTACATAACACGGCAGCTTTTATGGTGCAAGACACCTGACTGGGAATCCATGGGGTGCTGTTGTCTGATCACTCACAGGCCTGAGGCAGTTTGAATGCCGCATTGCCGAGTTAACATTTGGAAAGTCACAGCCCGTACAGGTTGCATTTCACTTTAGTCATAGGAGGTGGTCACGCATTTACTACCCAAGCCCTATTTGCCCTCAGAAGACAGTGGAGATTACCGAGGTCAAATGTAGGTGTAACCTGTGCTTTACATGGCATCGGAAAGGTGAATGAGAATGGACAGAGACGGCTGGAATTGTGTACCTATCATAACCTCTGCATCACCAACTTGTTCTTTCACACTGTACCCTGTCACCAGGTTTCTTGGAGGCACCCAAGATCACATCGTTGGTACCAGCTGGACCTCATCGTCACAAGGCGAGCCTCTATAAACAGCGTTCAAATCACACGCAGCTTCCACAGTGCGGACTGCGAAACCGACCACTCCCTGGTGTGCAGCAAGGTTAGACTCAGACCAAAGAAGTTGCATCTTTCCAAGCAGAAGGGCCACCCGCGCATCAACACGAGCAGAATTTCTCACCCACAGCTGTTACAAAAATTTCTAAATTCACTTGTAACAGCCCTTCAAAACACTCCCACAGGGGATGCTGAGACCAAGTGGGCCGACATCAGAGACGCCATCTATGACTCAGCAATGACCACATCTGGCAAACGTGTGAAGCAGAATGCAGACTGGTTTCAATCTCACTTTGAAGAGCCGGAACCTGTCATAGCTGCTAAGCGCATTGCACTGCTGAACTACAAGAAAGCCCCCAGCGAATTAATATCCGTAGCACTTAAAGCAGACAGAAGTGCTGCGCAAAGAACAGCCAGGCGCTGCGCAAATGACCACTGGCAACACCTATGCAGTCATATTCAGGCCCCCGACACTGGAAACATCAGAGGAATGTATGATGGCATTAAGAGAGTTTTTGGGCCAACCATCAAGAAGATCGCACCGCCCCCCCCCCCACCCTCAAATCTAAATCAGGGGACACAATCACTGACCAATGCAAGCAAATGGACTGCTGGGTGGAGCACTACCTAGAACTGTACTCCAGGGAAAAGGTTGTCACTGAGACCGCCCTCAATGCAGCCCGATCTCTGCCAGTCATGGATGAGCTGGACAAACAGCCAACAAAATCGGAACTCAGTGATGCCATTGATTCTCTAGCCAGAGGAAAAGCCCCTGGGAAGGACAGCATTACCCCTGAAATAATCAAGAGTGCCAAGCCTGCTATACTTCCAGCACTCTACGAACTGCTTTGCCTGTGCTGGGACGAGGGAGCAGTACCACAGGACATGCGCGATGTCAATATCATCGCCCTCTATAAGAACAAGGGTGATCGCAGTGACTGCAACAACTACCGTGGAATCTCCCTGCACAGCATAGTGGGGAAAGTCTTCGCTCGAGTTGCTTTAAACAGGCTCCAGAAGCTGACCGAGCGTGTCTACCCTGAGGCACAGTGTGGCTTTCAAGCAGAGAGATCGACCATTGACAGGCTGTTCTCCCTTCGCCAGCTACAGAGAAATGCCGCGAACAACAGATGCCCCTCTACGTTGCTTTCATAGATCTCACCAGAGCCTTTGACCTTGTCAGCAGACGTGGTCTCTTCAGACTGCTAGAAAAGATCGGATGCCCACCAAAACTACTAAGTATCATCACCTCATTCCATGACAATATGAAAGGCACAGTTCAGCATAGCGGCGCCTCATCAGACCCCTTTCCTATCCTGAGTGACGTGAAACACGGCTGTGTTCTCGCACCTACACTGTTTGGGATCTTCTTCTCCCTGCTGCTCTCACACGCGTTCAAGTCTTCAGAGGAAGGAATTTTCCTCCACACAAGATCAGGTGGCAGGTTGTTCAACCTTGCCCGTCTAAGAGCGAAGACCAAAGTACGGAATGTCCTCATCAGGGAACTCCTCTGCTGACAATGCTGCATTAACATCTCACACTGAAGAGTGTCTGCAGAGACTCATCGACAGGATTGCGGCTGCCAGCAACGAATTTGGCTGAACCATCAGCCTCAAGAAAATGAACATCATGGGACAGGACGTCAGAAATGCTCCATCCATCAATATTGGCGACCACGCTCTGGTAGTGGTTCAAGAGTTCACCTACCTAGGCTCAACTATCACCAGTAACCTGTCTCTCGATGCAGAAATCAACAAGCACATGGGAAAGGCTTCCACTGCTATGTCCAGACTGGCCAAGAGAGTGTGGCAAAATGGCACACTGACACGGAACACAAAAGTCCGAATGTATCAAGCCTGTGTCCTCAGCACCTTGCTGTACGGCAGCGAGGCCTGGACAACATATGTCAGCCAAGAGCGACGTCTCAATTCATTCCATCTTCGCTGCCTCCAGAGAATCCTTGGCATCAGGTGGCAGGACCGTATCTCCAACACAGAAGTCCTCGAGGCGGCCAACATCCCCAGCTTATACACACTACTGAGTCAGCAGTGTTGAGATGACTTGGCCATGTGAGTCGCATGGAAGATGGCAGGACCCCAAAGAATCATTGTACAGCGAGCTCGTCACTGGTATCAGACCCACCGGCCGTCCATGTCTCCGCTTTAAAGACGTCTGCAAACGCAACATGAAGTCTTGTGACATTGATCACAAGTCGTGGGAGTCAGTTGCCAGTGATCGCCAGAGCTGGTGGGCAGCCATAAAGGCGGGGCTAAAGTGTGGCGAGTCGACGAGACTTAGCAGTTGGCAGGAAAAAAGACAGAAACGCAAGGAGAGAGCCAACTGTGTAACAGCCCCGACAGCCAATTTTATCTGCAGCGCCTGTGGAAGAGTCTATCACTCTAGTATTGGCCTTTATAGCCACTCCAGGCGCTACTTCACAAACCACTGACCATCTCCAGGCGCTTACCCATTGTCTCTCGAGACAAGGAGGCCAAAGAAGAAGAAGAAGACCTGCTACGGGAGTGTTTGATGGGACAGTGTCGAGGGAGCTTTACTCTGTATGTAACCCAATGCTGTACCTGTCCTGCAAGTATTTGATCGGGACAGTGCAGAGGGAGCTTTACTCTGTATCTAACCCCATGCTGTACCTGTCCTGCGAGTGTTTGATCGGGACAGTGTACAGGGAGCTTTACTCTGTATCTAACTCCGTGCTGTACCTGCCCTGGGAGTGTTTGATGGGGGTAGTGTGAAGGGAGCTTTATTCAGTATCTAACCCCGTGCTGTACCTGCCCTGGGAGTGTTTGATGGGGACAGTGTGGAGGGAGCTTTACTCTGTATCTAACCCTGTTTTTTTTTTCTTTTTTCATCATCTCCAATCAGGCAGCAGCTAACCCCTTTTTTTTCTCTGTAGCTAACCTTTTTTTTAGTGTAGAGGGAGCATTAGTTGTATCTAACCGCGTTTTTTTTTCTTTTTTTAGAGAGAAAGCTTTACTCTGTATCGAACACCTTTGGTTTTTTTAGAGGGAGCTTTACTCTGCATCTAACGCCTTTGGTATTTGTAGAGGGAGCTTTACTCTGTATCTAACGCCTTTGGTTTTTGTAGAGGGAGCTTTACTCTGTATCTAACCCTTGCTCTACCTGATCTGGGAGTGTTTGAATCTGGCACTGGGTGACTGTAATGGGCAGCTGAGCCATTCCTCATGCTTCTCAAAAAATGTGTAAAAACGTCAAGTAAGAAGCTGGAAGATAATCCCACAAGACAGAAAGAAGTATGGTGTAAGGTCAGGAGCTGAGTGAAAGCCCACAGACGAGAACTATATTGGAGAAATATTCAGTGCACATCCTGCCTTTAATTCTGTGCTGCCGCCCACAGCACAGCGAGGGCTCAGGGATTCCCTCTCATGTTGTATTGTCTCAGTGTTACTGTTTATCAGTGTTGTCTGGATGTGTAATCTCTATGTAATAATGTACGACCTTTGTGTCTCTTCCTCTTTCTTGTAATGGAAAATTTTTCAAAAACAGAAATAGAAATACATTCAACCAGCACTGACTGTAAATGTTTCACCGTACTGGTCACTGGGGAGTCCTTGCCCTCCTCCACATTGAAACTACAGGCCACAGCCAATGTTGCTCAACCCCGCCAGATCATTACCTCTCCCCTCACTTCCAATTGCCTCAACTTCCCCTCCCCGCACAAACTAATCACCCCCTTGCCCATTCTCCTCCTCTCCGGGAGACACCTCCTGCCTTGCCTTCTCTATCGTCCTTTTCCTCTCGATTGTCCTCCTCTCCTTGTCGCCTCTCTCCCAGAACCCCCCTCTGTTGGTCCACCTCCCAGTCGCTCCCCTCTCCCGGTACCACCCCCCTCTGTTGGTCCACCTCCCAGTCGCTCCCCTCTCCCGGTACCACCCCCCTCCCCTGTCCACCCCACCTGTTGGTCAACCCCCTCTCTCGATTATCCACCTCCGTCAATGGCTGGTGCAGTGGGTTTCAACTCTGGAACCCAGACTCAAATCCCAGAGCACACGTGCTTCTAGAAATCAATTTATTCACTTTGTAACAGGTTTTATTTCCCATAGAAAGATTGGCGCTCGAGGAGGCCATTCAACCCCTCGCACCTGTTCTGTCTTTCTATTAGAGCATGGCTGATTTGTACTTCAACTTCATTTTCCTACCTTTGACCCAACAAAAATCTATCAACCTCAATCTTGAAAGCTCTAGTTGACTCTCAGCAAGTAAGAAAATAATTTCTCTGTATCAACCCTTTCACATCCTTTCTAATTATTTTAAACCACTCAAGCAGATCACCCATTAATCTTCTAAACTGAAAGGAATGCAAAGCACAGTTATCGAAGTTTTCTCTTTTTCCCATCATGCTTTACATCATGGATCATCCAAATATTTAGCGCCCCCTGTAACTTTCCACCCCACCCCGTGCTTGAGTAAACTTCCAAAGATTCCTTGCATTTCTTAGAAAAGGTTTAGAGCTCAGTGTCATCATTTCCTGTTGGAGCTCAGCTTCTTCCCTTCTCCCTTCAATCATTATCTTGACCCTTGACCTCACAATAAGATCCACTTGTGGTTTGGGGCTATTAAAGCCAATTCCCAAATGTTGCCCCGTTTGGAAGATTTAGGGGTTTGAAACCAAAGCAGGAAGTAGCCCACGCATGTTGTCTTCCTCTGTATCCCCCCCATAAGCTTCCCCATCCCCCCACCCCCCCACCGCCATCATTCAGGAGATTTCTTCAAGTCACATCTCTCCAACTGGATCTTCGCTGGTGTCTCCAGTACTCATGGTTGGGCAAGAGAAAGGAGGGAAGGAGCAAAGGTCACTGCATCAAGCCCTGCACAGGCATAGACCCTATTATAGGCTGCATCACAGCCATTCAACCCCACTGAGGAAACATTCAGTGCCATCACTCCCTAGGGGTAAGTGAGGAGAACGCCAGAACATCTCTTTCTCCTGACAATGTCCATTATTCATCCTTGACTCGTTGCATTCCTTGGATGGTTTTCGCCCCGATCCTACCACCTCAGGAATCATTGCATTCCATGGAGTATTGGGTCATCTTCCTATTGACTGGATCTTTCAATCCCATTCCTAATCTGATAGTCAGCCTTTTGTTCCTTCTACTTTGGTCCATTTGCCAACTTTCTCCCCTCCTCTCCTTACCCGTTCTCTTTCCCAGGTCCTCACCCAAGAGGCCGTTTTGCAACTGTGCGCTCAGGTAGTGACTGCTATTCAACCAGGGTTCAGACCCAAGCTCAGTTGATAGTGACATATTCCAACCACCAGGTCACCAGATATCAAGAGGTAGCCGACGGAGCAGGCATTTTGCACACAGCAAGATCCCACAGACAGCAGTGAGATGAGTTAATGGGCTTTTCTTTGCACTCAGGGAGGTATGCTGTTCATGGATAGTACCGGGCCATAGTTAACATCCGCCTGAACAAATTATTTGGTCTTTGATCACACTGCCGTTTGTGGGAGCTTCCTGTGCACAAATTGGCTGCCACATTTCCCACATTACAACAGTAACTCGACTTCAAAAGTGCTTCATTGGCTGTAAAGTGCATTGGTTGTCCTGAAGTCATGAAAGGCACTATGCAAGTTCTTTCTTTCTTTGAAGAAGACCTCAGTTTAACGCCTCATCTGAAAGACGGCACCTCCAACAGTGCAGCACTCCTTCAGTACGAGAGGTCAAGATTGAGAAATAGTTCAGAAATCCATTTTAGATATAATAATGGCATATTCTATATTTCATTGATTTGAAGTTCTGTAAATAAGCCCTAAAATTGAAAGACTGAGAGTGTATCAGTGTGAGAGGCTTTCTGAAGGCCAGCTGGCACATGTTTACATGCAGATTCGCTTTAGTGCTCTAAACTGGAGGCTTCATATCATTGTTTGGGGGTCATGGCTGCTTTTGTGTCAGGCTGACCTCAAGATACTGATAATTTTCTCCTCAACTCCAGAGGTGATAAGAGGCCAGAATGGAGATTGAGACTGGGAGAAGGGGTCATGGAGGAGATAAGGTGAAAAGCAAGGCGAGTGGGGGCGATGAAAAAGCGAGGCATCCAGAGGGTTAAACTGCCTGTAACATGAGCACCTTCTGAAACTGATGTTATGTTGATCATTGGCGGTGATATATGCGCTGAGGTACATTTAATCATTTATAAATCTGTACGTATTTGGCTGTATGTGAATTTGCCTGGGACATGATAAAAAAAAAAATTCACATTCCTATTAAACCTGCTCTGATTGTGTGCTGAATCAATAAACTCAGGCTTGGGAGCATAGCCCACTGACACAGAGGCGACTGACTTTCGGATCTATTTAGCATTCTCCACATTCCACAGGAGCAACTGAGCTCTTACCCCCAGGCTCCTAGTCCCACAGATGTGCAGAAGGAGCTTTCTCCCCACTGACCTCAACCAGCTGGAGCTAGAGGGGTTGACACAGTGAATCAGCCCAAGACACAAGTCGAGAGCTATCTAAATAAGGGATTCATAAAGCAGTGACCAAGTAGGCTAGCCTGTCTCAAAATATGTCTGGCTGCCTTTTAAGGAATGGAGACTGTTGAGTGACATAGACTGTCTGAGAAGGTTGGTGTGGGAGCTCTTACTATTAAGAGAAGCAGTGAGTGTACGAGCAGGGCTGAGAGTCATTCTGTCCAACAGGATCTCCAGACTTGTATCTAAATTCAACAAGATACAAACAAGTGGGCTGTGCCTTCTGACACAGGCTCGCAGACAAAATCTTTGTCTCGAAAGATCTAGAAGGATTTAAAGCACAATCCCAAGAAATCGCGGTCAATATTAGATGGTCCCTCTCTGATGGTCACCTGAGATAAACCCAGCCAGGGCCCCCCGTCACTGCCTAAGACGTTTTACTACGTCAGGGGCACAATATAAATCGAAGTTGTTGTTGTAGGGGCCCACTAGACCAGGCCCTGATGATTTCAAGATTTAGGGGGGGGGGGGGGGGGCAAACATTGAGAGGGCAGGGAGGAGGAAGGGAAAACAAGATACAAAGCTTTCTTGACACTGAAGCCATGAGGCAGGAAGGGTACCATTATCAGGTTCAGTTTGTTAACCTCTTTGGAAAATGGCACCAGACTATCCATGAAGCTTCGGCAGGCAGTACCAAGTAAGGTCAATGCAAAACCAGATCACCACCCGTCCCGATGTAGCAGCCAATTTGTGCATAGCAAGCTCCCACTAACATCAATGTGATCGCAATCAGATAATCTGTATTTTAGTGATGTTGGTTGAGACATAAACATTGGCCCCAGGACACTGATAAGAAATTCCCCTGGGCCGTGGAATCTTTTACATCCACCGGAGAGGGCAGATGGGGCCTCGGTTTAACATCTCATCCGAAAGGCGGCACCTTTGACAATGCAGCGTTTTCAGGTCCTGGGATCTGGAGCTTTTCACCAAATCCCTTTATCCTGCTTCCATTTCTCAAAACTAACCTTTCACCAACCTTTGCTCATCTTGCTTAATTTCAGTCCTAATTCCTGGTCAGCTCTGCTCCGCCCTTCTTGATGTTCTGTAATTTGAAAGATTGATTGAAATGCGACGGTTGGTCTGTCATAAAAGCACAGCCTTTATGATCCTAAAAGCCTTCTCCAGTTCCTCAAACTGTTTCCATGCTTGACACTCCTGCTTTTGTTTCCCCCTTCCTTTCAATCTGTACTTCCTGCGACCCAGTCAGCTTGCCCTCAAGCCCCTCATACACTCATTCTCAGTGACCATTCGACCATCTCCGCTGAACCCTCTCTGGTGCGAACTCATCCTTCCTGTAATGTGGTGACCAGGGCTGTATGCAGTACTCTAGCTGAGGTCTAACTAGTGTTCTATACAGTTCTAGTGTAACCCCCCTGCTCTTCTACTCTAGGTGCCAGCTAATAAAGGAAAGTATGCCATATGCCTTCTTGACCACCTTATCTAGCTGTCCTGCTGCCTTCAGGGATCTGTGGACATACACTCCAAGCTGCCTCTGTTCTTCTATACTTTTCAGAATCCTACCATTTATTGTGTATGCCCTTGCCTTGTTTGTCCTCCCCAAATGTACTACCTTACACTTCTCCAGATTGAATCCCATTTGCCACTTTTCTGCCCACCTGACCAGGCCATCGGTATCTTCCTGCAGCCTAATATCTCTTTCTCTCCCTCATTGTCAATTCTGATTATCTTCCCACCCTTGGGACATTCTGCTGCATTAAAGGTGCTATATAAATGCAAGTTGTTATTGTTGCTGCTGATCGAAGAAGACTCATATTAAAGGTGGTAGCCCCGGAGCGATGGGGAACACCATGAGCATCACACAGTGACCTTTAACCTCTCAGTGAAACCCAGGTGAAGGTGAAAGGTGTCAGTCAGGGAGACCCAGCAAGGTTGAATAAAAGGTTAGGCAGAATATCAGTTCAAATGACGTCACTGAGAAGCTCTTTCATGAACCTCAGGCAGCTCTTTAACACAACCCACTCATACCTTCCCACAACTATCCTTACAAATCCAGTTAGTTTTGATGCACTGTTTCCATCCCTCGTCATGGAGCAGTTTTCTGTTTCCTCCACGCCCCCAGACTCATGAATCATGGCATCAGATGCAAAGTTGCCTCTCCCTATTCCTCTGATTTCACGCTGTCTGAGCTCCCCCATCTGAAAGGTATCTAAGTCATCGGCAAGGCTACAGCTCCACCGGTCACTCACCCCTCCCTCACCCATGTGGCCCTTCTCCACGTCTCAGCAGGCTATTTGACTACGGAGGTCTTCGGGTATGAGGAGAGGCTGGAAAAGTTAGAACTATTTTCCTTGGAACAGCAGCTAATAAAGGGTTTTAAAATGATGAGAGGTTTTGATAGAGCAGCTAAAGAAGAACTCTGGGGAGTGGGTCAATAACCAGAGGACACAGATTTGGCAGAAAGATCTAACGGGGAGATGAGGAGAATTTCTTTTCTAGCGTTGTCGGGATCTGGATCGCTCGACCTGAAAAGCAGGTGGAAGCTGATTCCTCAATTAACAAAAAGCAGAGGTGTGAGAATAAGCGTGACTGAAAGACTCAGCACAGGAATGACAGACTGAATGGTCTGCCTTCCGTACTGTAAGTTTCTGTAATTCTGTGATAGCCCAGCCCAATTCAGTTTTCACTCCAGTGAACTACAGAGCCCTTGAGGCTAAGCACAGTCTCTAACAATTAGAGGTCATGAAAGGTGAAAGGACCTCATAGAACCTCGTGGGATTTGAGCTGTAAAATTAAAAGCTGGCCAAACATATGGAAAGCCTTTTTTACGAGGGTTGATATAAAATATGTTTAGGAGGAGACGCCCTGGTGTTTTAATACACCTGGTATTGTAAAGCAACATCACAGCTGACACTCGTAAGCTTTCAACTCAGGGATTGAAAACTGACATTCTTTGAGGGAGATATAATTTAAAGTGATTTTTATCATCCTTCCTATACATGCCTCTCCAATTTTCTCTCCTGAGGTTGGCTTCCACTACCAATGAGGACATGAAGGCAATGGAGCTGAAATATGAAGGAGTGGAGTTATGTTTTGTTATCCAGAGCTCTGGCCAGATCCATCTGGAATAACTGCTTTCAGTTCTGGGAACCACAGATTAGGAAGGATATATTGGCTTTGGAGGGGGTGCAACACAGAATGGTTGCAGGGCTAAAAGGGTTAAATAATGAGGCCAGGTTGCATAGACTGGGCTTGTATGTCCCCGAGTATAGATTAAGGGGGTGAGCTAATCGAGGCATTTAAGATGATTAAAGAAGTTGATAGGGTAGATAGAGAGAAACGATTTCCTCTGTTGGGGGGGGTGGGGTGGGGGGAGGGGAGTCCAGTTCAAGAGGGCAGAACCTTAAAATTAGAGTGTGAGTGGATGGTGAATCTTTGGAATTCTCTACCCCAAAGGGCTGTGGAGGCTCAGTCATTGAGTATGTTCAAGATAGAGATCGATAGATTTCTAGATATTAAAGGCATCAAGGGATATGGGGATAGTGTGGGAAAATGGCATTGATGTAGAAGATCAGCCATGTTCTAGGTGAATGGCGGAGCAGGCTCGATGGGCCGAATGGCCTACTCCTGCTCTTATTTCCTATGTTCCTAGAGCCGGGCCTTTCAGGGGTGATGTCAGGAAGCACTTCTTCCCACAAAGGGAAGTGGAAATCTGGAACTCCGTCCCCTAAGAAACAGTTGAGGCTGGGGACAACTGAAAATTTCAAAACTGAGATTGATAGATACTTGCTCGGCCAGGGTAGTAAGGGTTCCGGAACGAGGGCGGATAAATGACCAGCCATGATCTAATTGAATGGCGGACACAGACTCGAGCGGCTGAATGGCCCCCTCCTGTTCCTGTGATTTTATGACACCTGGCGGGCACAGGGTATGTTGACATTGGACACTTGTTTTACCACCCCTCCCGCCTTACTCAATTTTACATCCAACGTAAAGCTGGCATCCGATCTGAACCTGCCCTGGGCCTTGCAAGTGAGTCAGGTCCAAATCAGGGCTGCGTTATTAGTGAGCTAGCCCATTCGGTGGTCCTGCTAGCTGGTCCCACACAGTGGTGACGCCCTGTGCTTGTACCAGACCATTTGCACCAAGCTCGGCTTCCACTGATCTTCAGTTTTTGATTCAGGCGATCTTATATCAAATGGATGGCTCAGTGGGTCGTAATCTCACCTCTGAGTTAGCAAGTCATGGGTTCAACTGTCACTCTAGCGATTCCAGCCTGATGCTTCCAGTGAGTATTGAGGGAGGTGTCATCTTTCAGTATGAAACATTAAACTGAGGCCCTGTCTGCTCCCTTGGGTAGGTGGAAAAATGTCCTGGGGTGATCTTTCAAAAAAGAGCAGGGGTGGCGTCTTAGCCTTGGTCTTGGGCCAATGTTTATCGCCCAACGACCAGCACTAAAAATTCAGATTATGCAGTCATTTATCACGTTGCTGTTTGTGGGATCATGCTTTGTGCGAATTGGTTGCCACGTTTCCTGTATTAGAACAGTGACTGCACTTTACAAATATTTCGTTTAGGGAGGGAATTTCAAAGCCGAGGGCCAAGGCAGCCAAAGGCATTGCCACCAATGCTGGAGCAAAAAAATTGGGGATGTGCAAGAGGCCAGAATTGGAGAACCTCAGAAGGGCTGGAGGAAGTCACAGAGATAGGGAAGGGAGATTAAATGAAACACAAATTAAAAAGCGAGAGGGAACAAATATAAAACCTGCAGATTGCTTTAAAAGTCTGTAATGGGTTAATTACCATTGGTAATCACTTCTGATGTGGGATAGTAGTAGCGAAAACTGGGCTATGTGGTTTAGAGATTTTCAGTTGCCAAAAACAGCACAACCTAAAGGTTGGTAATGTCACTGAGCTAGTAACTCAGAGGCCCAGGCTAATGTTGTTGGTTCATGGTGGAATTTAAATTCAATTAATTAGTTAAAATCTGGAATTAAAAACTGCCTGGTCTGGCCTACATGTGACTCCAGACCCACAGCAATGTGGTTAACCCTTAACTGCCCTCTGAAATGGCCTCAGACGTTACAGTTCCTTAGACAGCACCTTCCAAACCCGTGACCTCTACCAACTAGAAGGACAAGGGCAGCAAATACATGGGAACACCACCACCTGCAAGTTCCCCTCCAAGTCACACACCATCCTGACTTGGAACTATATCGCCGTTCCTTCACTGTCGCTGGGTCAAAATCCTGGAACTCCCTTCCTAACAGCACTGTGGGTGTACCTACCTCACATGGACTGCAGTGGTTCAAGGAGGCAGCTCACCACCACCTTCTCAAGGGCAATTAGGGATGGGCAATAAATGCTGGCCTTGCTCGTGATGCTCACATCCCATGAAAGAATAAAAAAATTGCAGGAACCATTACTGCATATGTTGTATTGCAACCACCAGAAATTTAAAGCAGTAAAACTAAGAATAAACAAACCTTTTGATTCATATCATTGAATTTACAGCACAGAAACAGGCCATTCAGCCCAATTGCTCTAACCCAGTGTTTATTCATCACACAAGCCTCCTCTCACTCTACTTCATCCAACCCTATCAGCATATCCTTCTATTCCTTGTTCCCTCATGTACATATCTAGATTCTCACCATATCTCTCTATCCCTCTCAGTCCAGGAACATGTCAGGGACAGTTTTCGGCAGTGCATTCAAGTGCTAACAATCATCGGAAGTGGTCAAGGTGGGGTCTTGAGCTGAAACAGCGGTTTAGCCTGCGTTTAGCTCAAGGCGCCATCTTGGTAAAGGAGTTGAAGCCAGTACTAGGAATGCCGCTGGAAGGCTCAGCAAACAGCCTTTGCCAGTTAAAATGCCTACGAGCGCATTTTTGTGGCTAGTGCATCAAATAACACCCTCTCCCAACAACGATCAGCTGTTTGGAGTAAACACGGCTTGGATGAGGATGTGGGAGCACTACTTAAAGGGGTTCTCAATGTTTCATCTTCATTGCTGTTGGACCTGTGAAGAGGACCTCTGAAACACATTGGGAGACTTTGTCAAGACTTCAACACTCGAGCAATATTTAATCTGTCAACTGTCTCACCTAAAAGCAGTAAGTATGGTGCTACTCCACCTTATTGGACACCTTGTAGGAGTCACTAGGAGAAAAGGAGATGCCTGTTTTACTGATCAGCTTCTCTCAGTCTCTCTCTCTCAGGGAGATATCTGTAGACTGACTAGTGTCTCTCAGTCCCCTCTCGCTCAGGGAGATATCTGTACTAGTGTCTCACAAGTCAGGAGTGTGATGGAATACTCTCCACTTGCCTGGATGGGTCCAACAACACTCAAGAAGTTCAACACCATCCAGGAAAAAGCAGCCCGTTTGATTGGCACCACATCCACAAACATTCCCTCCCTCCACCACTGACGCATAGTGGCAGCAGTGTGTACCATCTATAAGATGCACTGCAGCAACTCACCAAGGCTCCTTCGACAGCACTTTCAAAACCCACGATCTATACCACCTAGAAGGACAAGGGCAGCAGATGCATGGGAACACCACCACCAGCAAGTTCCCCTCCAAGCCACACACCATCCTGACTTGGAACTATGTCGCTGCTCCTTCACTGTGGCTGAGTCAAAATCCTGGAACTCCCTAAAAGCACTGTGTGTGTACCTACACCACATGGACTGCAGCAATTCAAGAAGGCAGCTCACCGCCACCTTCTCAAGGGCAATTAGGGATCAGCAATAAATGTTGGCCTAACCAGCAATGCCCACATCCCACAAATGAATTTTAAAAAGTCTCTCTCTCAGGGAGCTCTCTGTATACTGACTGATGTCTCTCAGTCCCTCTCGCTCAAGGTAATATCTGTACACTGACTGGTGTCTTTCAGTCCCTGTCTCTCAGGGTGATATCTGTACACTGACAGGTGTCTTTCAGTCCCTCTCTCTCAGGGTGATATCTGTACACTGATTGGTGTCTCTCAGTCTCTCTCTCTCTCTCTCAGGGTGATATCTGTACACTGACTGGTGTCTCTTAGTCCCTCTCTCTCAGCGTGATATCTTTACACTGACTGGTGTCTCTCAGTACCTCTCCCTTAGGGTGATATCTGTACACTGACTGGTGTCTCTCAGTCCCTCTCTCTCAGGGTGATATCTATACACTGACTGGTGTCTCTCAGTCCCTCTCTCTCAGGGTGATATCTGTACACTGACTGGTATCTCAGTCCCTCTCTCTCAGGGAGATATCTGTACACTGACTGGTGTCTCTCAGTCCCTCTCTCTCAGGGTGATATCTGTACACTGACTGGTGTCTCTCAGTCCCTCTCTCTCAGGGAGATATCTGTACACTGACTGGTGTCTCTCAGTCCCTCTCTCTCAGGGTGATATCTGTACACTGACTGGTGTCTCTCAGTCCCTCTCTCTCAGGGTGATATCTGTACACTGATTGGTGTGTCTCAGTCTCTCCCTCTCTCTCTCAGGGTGATATCTGTACACTGACTGGTGTCTCTCAGTCCCTCTCTCTCAGGGTGATATCTGTACAATGACAGGTGTCTTTCAGTCCCTCTCTCTCAGGGTGATATCTGTACACTGATTGGTGTCTCTCAGTCTCTCTCTCTCTCTCTCTCAGGGTGATATCTGTACACTGACTGGTGTCTCTTAGTCCCTCTCTCTCAGCGTGATATCTTTACACTGACTGGTGTCTCTCAGTCCCTCTCTCTCAGGGTGATATCTATACACTGACTGGTGTCTCTCAGTCCCTCTCTCTCAGGGTGATATCTGTACACTGACTGGTATCTCAGTCCCTCTCTCTCAGGGAGATATCTGTACACTGACTGGTGTCTCTCAGTCCCTCTCTCTCAGGGTGATATCTGTACACTGACTGGTGTCTCTCAGTCCCTCTCTCTCAGGGTGATATCTGTACACTGACTGGTGTCTCTCAGTCCCTCTCTCTCAGGGTGATATCTGTACACTGACTGGTGTCTCTCAGTCTCTCCCTCTCTCTCTCAGGGTGATATCTGTACACTGACTGGTGTCTCTCAGTCCCTCTCTCTCAGGGTGATATCTGTACACTGACTGGTGTCTCTCAGTCCCTCTCTCTCAGGGTGATATCTGTACACTGACTGGTGTCTCTCAGTCCCTCTCTCTCAGGGTGATATCTGTACACTGACTGGTGTCTCTCAGTCCCTCTCTCTCAGGGTGATATCTATACACTGACTGGTGTCTCTCAGTCCCTCTCTCTCAGGGTGATATCTGTACACTGACTGGTGTCTCTCAGTCCCTCTCTCTCAGGGTGATATCTTTACACTGACTGGTATCTCTCAGTCCGTCTCTCTCAGGGTGATATCTGTACACTGACTGGTGTCTCTCAGTCCCTCTCTCTCAGGGTGATATCTGTACACTGACTGGTGTCTCTCAGTCCCTCTCTCTCAGGGTGATATCTGTATACTGACTGGTGTCTCTCAGTCCCTCTCTCTCAGGGTGATATCTTTACACTGACTGGTATCTCTCAGTCCCTCTCTCTCAGGGTGATATCTGTACACTGACTGGTGTCTCTCAGTCGCTCTCTCTCAGGGTGATATCTGTACACTGACTGGTGTCTCTCAGTCCCTCTCTCTCAGGGTGATATCTGTACACTGACTGGTGTCTCTCAGTCCCTCTCTCAGGGTGATATCTGTACACTGACTGGTGTCTCTCAGTCCCTCTCTCAGGGTGATATCTGTACACTGACTGGTGTCTCTCAGTCCCTATCTCTCAGGGTGATATCATTACACTGACTGGTGTCTCTCAGTCCCTCTCTCAGGGTGATATCTGTACACTGACTGGTGTCTCTCAGTCCCTATCTCTCAGGGTGATATCTTTACACTGACTGGTGTCTCTCAGTCCCTCTCTCTCAGGGTGATATCTGTACACTGACTGGTGTCTCTCAGTACCTCTCCCTTGGGGAGGTATCTGTACACTGACTGGTGTTTCTCAGTCCCTATCTCTCAGGGTGATATCTTTACACTGACTGGTGTCTCTCAGTCCCTCTCCCTTGGGGAGGTATCTGTACACTGACTGGTGTTTCTCAGTCCCTATCTCTCAGGGTGATATCTTTACACTGACTGGTGTCTCTCAGTCCCTCTCTCTCAGGGTGATATCTGTACACTGACTGGTGTCTCTCAGTCCCTATCTCTCAGGGTGATATCTTTACACTGACTGGTGTCTCTCAGTCCCTCTCTCAGGGTGATATCTGTACACTGACTGGTGTCTCTCAGTCCCTATCTCTCAGGGTGATATCTTTATACTGACTGGTGTCTCTCAGTCCCTCTCTCTCAGGGTGATATCTGTACACTGACTGGTGTCTCTCAGTACCTCTCTCAGGGTGATATCTGTACACTGACTGGTGTCTCTCAGTCCCTCTCTCTCAGGGTGATATCTTTATACTGACTGGTGTCTCTCAGTCCCTCTCTCTCAGGGTGATATCTGTACACTGACTGGTGTCTCTCAGTACCTCTCTCTCAGGGTGATATCTGTACACTGACTGGTATCTCAGTCCCTCTCTCTCAGGGAGATATCTGTACACTGACTGGTATCTCAGTCCCTCTCTCTCAGGGAGATATCTGTACACTGACTGGCGTCTCTCAGTCCCTCTCTCTCAGGGTGATATCTGGACACTGACTGGTGTCTCTCAGTCCCTCTCTCAGGGTGATATCTGTACACTGACTGGTGTCTCTCAGTCCCTCTCTCTCAGGGTGATATCTTTATACTGACTGGTGTCTCTCAGTCCCTCTCTCTCAGGGTGATATCTGTACACTGACTGGTGTCTCTCAGTACCTCTCTCTCAGGGTGATATCTGTACACTGACTGGTATCTCAGTCCCTCTCTCTCAGGGAGATATCTGTACACTGACTGGTGTCTCTCAGTACCTCTCTCTCAGGGTGATATCTGTACACTGACTGGTATCTCAGTCCCTCTCTCTCAGGGAGATATCTGTACACTGACTGGTGTCTCTCAGTCCCTCTCTCTCAGGGAGATATCTGTACACTGACTGGTGTCTCTCAGTCCCTCTCTCTCAGGGTGATATCTGTACACTGACTGGTGTCTCTCAGTCCCTCTCTCTCAGGGAGATATCTGTACACTGACTGGTGTCTCTCAGTACCTCTCTCTCAGGGTGATATCTGTACACTGACTGGTATCTCAGTCCCTCTCTCTCAGGGAGATATCTGTACACTGACTGGTGTCTCTCAGTCCCTCTCTCTCAGGGAGATATCTGTACACTGACTGGTGTCTCTCAGTCCCTCTCTCTCAGGGTGATATCTGTACACTGACTGGTGTCTCTCAGTCCCTCTCTCTCAGGGAGATATCTGTACACTGACTGGTGTCTCTCAGTCCCTCTCTCTCAGGGTGATATCTGTACACTGACTGGTGTCTCTCAGTCCCTCTCTCTCAGGGTGATATCTGTACACTGATTGGTGTGTCTCAGTCTCTCCCTCTCTCTCTCAGGGTGATATCTGTACACTGACTGGTGTCTCTTAGTCCCTCTCTCTCAGCGTGATATCTTTACACTGATTGGTGTCTCTCAGTACCTCTCCCTTAGGGTGATATCTGTACACTGACTGGTGTCTCTCAGTCCCTGTCTCTCAGGGTGATATCTGTACACTGACAGGTGTCTTTCAGTCCCTCTCTCTCAGGGTGATATCTGTACACTGATTGGTGTCTCTCAGTCTCTCTCTCTCTCTCTCAGGGTGATATCTGTACACTGACTGGTGTCTCTTAGTCCCTCTCTCTCAGGGTAATATCTATACACTGACTGGTGTCTCTCAGTCCCTCTCTCTCAGGGTGATATCTATACACTGACTGGTGTCTCTCAGTACCTCTCCCTTAGGGTGATATCTGTACACTGACTGGTGTCTCTCAGTCCCTCTCTCTCAGGGTGATATCTATACACTGACTGGTGTCTCTCAGTCCCTCTCTCTCAGGGTGATATCTATACACTGACTGGTGTCTCTCAGTCCCTCTCTCTCAGGGTGATATCTGTACACTGACTGGTATCTCAGTCCCTCTCTCTCAGGGAGATATCTGTACACTGACTGGTGTCTCTCAGTCTCTCTCTCTCAGGGTGATATCTGTACACTGACTGGTGTCTCTCAGTCCCTCTCTCTCAGGGAGATATCTGTACACTGACTGGTGTCTCTCAGTCCCTCTCTCTCAGGGTGATATCTGTACACTGACTGGTGTCTCTCAGTCCCTCTCTCTCAGGGTGATATCTGTACACTGATTGGTGTGTCTCAGTCTCTCTCTCTCTCTCTCAGGGTGATATCTGTACACTGACTGGTGTCTCTTAGTCCCTCTCTCTCAGCGTGATATCTTTACACTGATTGGTGTCTCTCAGTACCTCTCCCTTAGGGTGATATCTGTACACTGACTGGTGTCTCTCAGTCCCTCTCTCTCAGGGTGATATCTGTACACTGACTGGTGTCTCTCAGTCCCTCTCTCTCAGGGTGATATCTGTACACTGATTGGTGTGTCTCAGTCTCTCCCTCTCTCTCTCAGGGTGATATCTGTACACTGACTGGTGTCTCTTAGTCCCTCTCTCTCAGCGTGATATCTTTACACTGATTGGTGTCTCTCAGTCCCTCTCTCTCAGGGTGATATCTGTACACTGATTGGTGTGTCTCAGTCTCTCCCTCTCTCTCTCAGGGTGATATCTGTACACTGACTGGTGTCTCTCAGTCCCTCTCTCTCAGGGTGATATCTGTACACTGACTGGTGTCTCTCAGTCCCTCTCTCTCAGGGTGATATCTGTACACTGATTGGTGTGTCTCAGTCTCTCCCTCTCTCTCTCAGGGTGATATCTGTACACTGACTGGTGTCTCTTAGTCCCTCTCTCTCAGCGTGATATCTTTACACTGACTGGTGTCTCTCAGTCCCTCTCTCTCAGGGTGATATCTGTACACTGACTGGTGTCTCTCAGTCTCTCCCTCTCTCTCTCAGGGTGATATCTGTACACTGACTGGTGTCTCTCAGTCCCTCTCTCTCAGGGTGATATCTGTACACTGACTGGTGTCTCTCAGTCCCTCTCTCTCAGGGTGATATCTGTACACTGACTGGTGTCTCTCAGTCCCTCTCTCTCAGGGTGATATCTGTACACTGACTGGTGTCTCTCAGTCCCTCTCTCTCAGGGTGATATCTATACACTGACTGGTGTCTCTCAGTCCCTCTCTCTCAGGGTGATATCTGTACACTGACTGGTGTCTCTCAGTCCCTCTCTCTCAGGGTGATATCTTTACACTGACTGGTATCTCTCAGTCCCTCTCTCTCAGGGTGATATCTGTACACTGACTGGTGTCTCTCAGTCCCTCTCTCTCAGGGTGATATCTGTACACTGACTGGTGTCTCTCAGTCCCTCTCTCTCAGGGTGATATCTGTATACTGACTGGTGTCTCTCAGTCCCTCTCTCTCAGGGTGATATCTTTACACTGACTGGTATCTCTCAGTCCCTCTCTCTCAGGGTGATATCTGTACACTGACTGGTGTCTCTCAGTCGCTCTCTCTCAGGGTGATATCTGTACACTGACTGGTGTCTCTCAGTCCCTCTCTCTCAGGGTGATATCTGTACACTGACTGGTGTCTCTCAGTCCCTCTCTCAGGGTGATATCTGTACACTGACTGGTGTCTCTCAGTCCCTCTCTCAGGGTGATATCTGTACACTGACTGGTGTCTCTCAGTCCCTATCTCTCAGGGTGATATCTTTACACTGACTGGTGTCTCTCAGTCCCTCTCTCAGGGTGATATCTGTACACTGACTGGTGTCTCTCAGTCCCTATCTCTCAGGGTGATATCTTTACACTGACTGGTGTCTCTCAGTCCCTCTCTCTCAGGGTGATATCTGTACACTGACTGGTGTCTCCTCAGTACCTCTCCCTTGGGGAGGTATCTGTACACTGACTGGTGTTTCTCAGTCCCTATCTCTCAGGGTGATATCTGTACACTGACTGGTGTCTCTCAGTCCCTCTCTCTCAGGGTGATATCTGTACACTGACTGGTGTCTCTCAGTCCCTCTCTCTCAGGGTGATATCTGTATACTGACTGGTGTCTCTCAGTCCCTCTCTCTCAGGGTGATATCTTTACACTGACTGGTATCTCTCAGTCCCTCTCTCTCAGGGTGATATCTGTACACTGACTGGTGTCTCTCAGTCGCTCTCTCTCAGGGTGATATCTGTACACTGACTGGTGTCTCTCAGTCCCTCTCTCTCAGGGTGATATCTGTACACTGACTGGTGTCTCTCAGTCCCTCTCTCAGGGTGATATCTGTACACTGACTGGTGTCTCTCAGTCCCTCTCTCAGGGTGATATCTGTACACTGACTGGTGTCTCTCAGTCCCTATCTCTCAGGGTGATATCTTTACACTGACTGGTGTCTCTCAGTCCCTCTCTCAGGGTGATATCTGTACACTGACTGGTGTCTCTCAGTCCCTATCTCTCAGGGTGATATCTTTACACTGACTGGTGTCTCTCAGTCCCTCTCTCTCAGGGTGATATCTGTACACTGACTGGTGTCTCTCAGTACCTCTCCCTTGGGGAGGTATCTGTACACTGACTGGTGTTTCTCAGTCCCTATCTCTCAGGGTGATATCTTTACACTGACTGGTGTCTCTCAGTCCCTCTCCCTTGGGGAGGTATCTGTACACTGACTGGTGTTTCTCAGTCCCTATCTCTCAGGGTGATATCTTTACACTGACTGGTGTCTCTCAGTCCCTCTCTCTCAGGGTGATATCTGTACACTGACTGGTGTCTCTCAGTCCCTATCTCTCAGGGTGATATCTTTACACTGACTGGTGTCTCTCAGTCCCTCTCTCAGGGTGATATCTGTACACTGACTGGTGTCTCTCAGTCCCTATCTCTCAGGGTGATATCTTTATACTGACTGGTGTCTCTCAGTCCCTCTCTCTCAGGGTGATATCTGTACACTGACTGGTGTCTCTCAGTCCCTCTCTCAGGGTGATATCTGTACACTGACTGGTGTCTCTCAGTCCCTCTCTCTCAGGGTGATATCTTTATACTGACTGGTGTCTCTCAGTCCCTCTCTCTCAGGGTGATATCTGTACACTGACTGGTGTCTCTCAGTACCTCTCCCTTGGGGAGGTATCTGTACATCGACTAGGATCACTCAGTCTAATAATAACTGCATATTTCGGCCCATGAGAAAGTCCAGAAGTGGACAACAACAATGATATCAGATCTCAGGAATCTGTTCTGAAAAACGCAAAAGGAATTTGTGCCTTTTTTGGAAAAGGTGAACATAAACAAACTGAAAAATCTGAAGCCACAGAGGGAATTAACCCGCACATCGTATTAAAATGTTCAAATACTAGGGACATGAGTTGCAAATTCGGAAGTTCAGAGTAAGAGGGGAATTGGGTGGAACTATTTTTTAACACGTAGAGGGATAGAATAAGGCAGTTGAAGCTGTCAGTATAATGGGTTCAATTAGAAGGGGGTTTCTTTAGGCAAAGGATGAAAACAGGCACTAAATGATTGCTGTGTTTTTTTCCCCCTTTCCTTCATGGGATATGAGCTTCGCTGGCAAGGCCAGCATTTGTTGCCCATCTGTAATTGGCCTTAAGGGGGTGGTGGTGAGGCTTCTTCTTGAACTGCTGCAGTTCCTGTGGTATCGGTATATCCACAGTGCTGTAAGGGAGGGAGTTCCAGAATTTTGACCCATTGCCCTCTACCTGCAGAGGGTCAGGGAGCCACCTTGCCATCCTGTCCCGCTCTCCTGCAGCAGCTGGTGCTGCTTTGCCTGGTCACTGTGTCCTCCTACCATTCCTCATCCAGACCAAGGGGGTCCCCAGCAAGGTGCCCATGGCCCCTCCGTGAGAGAGGGAATAAAAGACTCCAGTCAGCTTAGAGGAACTTGAGCACGTATTCAGACTTACACTCAGTGCAGTGCTGAGGGAGTGTGGAGGTGCCCTCTCAGGTGGATGTAAAAGATCCATGTCACCATTTCAAAGAAGAGTAGGGGGTAGTTCTGCCTGGTTCCTGGGCCAATATTTAACCCTTAACCAAAAAACACAGATGATCTGACCATCATCACATTGTTATGTTTTTGTGGGAGCTTGCTGTGTGCTGATTGGCTGCTGCGTTTCCTACATTACAACACTGACTACACTTCAGAAAGTACTTCATTGGCTGTAAAACGATTTGAGGACGTCCTGAGGTTGGGAAAGAAGCTATATCAATGCAAGCTCTTTACTAAGAATTTTGCATCGGGATTGTCAGCCTGGATAGTTTGATTAAGTCTCTCAAGTGGGGCCTGCACCCAGGAGTTCCTGAGTGGGAAGTGAAAGTGCCATTCACTGCTGCCACCTAATCTAGGAGGTCATTGTTGGGGAGCAGGTGGTCAGTCACTGACCTACCGACTTTGGAATCTGGGTTGAAAGACGGATCAGACCGATGGGATAAAGCCTCCACTGCCCTAGAATCATAGAATGATACAGCACAGACGGAGGCCATTTGGCCCATCATGCCTGTGCTAGCTCTTTGAAAGAGCTATCCAATAAGTCCCATCCAGCACCCCTTCCCTCCTGCACTTTCCCCCATAACCCTGCAAAACTTTTCCCCTTCAGGTATTCATCCAATTCATCGCCCTTTCAGTCAGTGCATTCGAGATCACAACAACCCGCTAACGTATCTTCTCATCTCCCTCTGGTTTTTGCCAATGACGTTAAATCTGATCACCGACCCTTCTACCACTGGAAACATTTCTCCTTATTTACTCCCATTAAAAAATGCATATGATTTTGAACACCTCTCTTAAATCTCCCCTTAACCTCCTTGGAGGGCGGCACAGTGGTGCAGTGGTTAGCACCGCAGCCTCACAGCTCCAGCGACCCAGGTTCAGTTCTGGGTACTGCCTGTATGGAGTTTGCAAGTTCTCCCTGTGACCGTGTGCGTTTTCACCGGGTGCTCCGGTGTCCTCCCACAGCCAAAGACTTGCAGGTTGATAGGTAAATTGGCCATTATAAATTGCCCCTAGTGTAGGTAGGTGGTAGGAGAATGTTGGGGATGTGGTCGGGAATATGGGATTAATCTAGGATTAGTATAAATGGGTGGTTGTTGGTCGGCACAGATTCAGTGGGCCGAAGGACCTGTTTCAGTGCTGTATCTCTCTATGACTCCAAGGAGAACAATCCCAGATTCTCCAGTCTCTCCACATAAATGAAGTCTGTCATTCCTGGTACCATTCTAGTAAATCTCCTCCGCACCCTCTCCAAGCCCTTGACATCCTTCCCAAAGTGTGGTGCCCAGAATTGGACACGGTTTTCCAGCTAAGGCCTAACCAGTGATTTATAAAAGTTGTAAGGGCACTGAGTGAAATGAGGTTCAGGGCAGCCTCAACCTGACTCCTCGTGGGCACAGGCCTATAGCACAAAGGAGACCAGCACTAAACTGCACGAGAGGTCACAGAAGGACAGGTAAGGGAAGTGGAAAATCAACACACTGCCACAGTAAGGTGCTGGGTGGGGGATGATAGGGGGAGGCTCATTTATTTGTGTCTTTTTCCCTCCCTTTGCTGATGTAGGATGCCCCAACCAGCCCTCTTAATGACTAAATATGAGCTGTTGGACCATGGGGGGCATCACACATAATCTTGTTAGCTGGACACCTGTAGTATTCCAGTAATAAGGAGCTGCAGTGGATATTTCCTCTTCCTCCCCGCCTCCCTACCTCAACAATGCTGTCAAACACCAATGGTCAGACCAAGATTAGCTAATATGGCCCAGACTGAGAGTCAGACTGAGACCCCCCGGTCTATACGACCCCAGCAGAGGACGCCTTTGCAGACTGGGCCCTCTGTAAGGTAGTTAGACTTAGACAGGTTGCTGGAGCATGAAAATGGGAGGTTTAGTCTGCATCCAGCAGTTGGCCCGGGACTGCTTGACGCAGAATTGGGTGAAGGAAATTTCCCAGCAATCATATCATCTGTAAGAATGAATGGAAACAAAAACATGGATGTAGTGACTGACACAGACGATCAAAAAAACAAAGCGCAGCACTGTCAAGATGTCTCAGACTGTCTCCCGTCTGGGTTTGCAAATGATCAAACACATTCCTGATTAATCACTGGGGTCAGGGGAAGCCCGCCCATTGTTGTCCCTGTCAGAAAGTGTTGTCCCTCAGTTTGTAATGGAGCACTGCCAAATGGAACTCATTCAATCTCTCTGTACTTTCTGCTGAATGCCGTGTGTGTGTGTGTGTTTATTGAAATTCCAGTCAGGAGTGACTTACTCCAAGGTTTCTGATGCCTCACCGATGCCCTCCAAGTTTTCACAAGACACAGCACTGCCCAACACTCGCATTATTACAGCAGCGTTACTCAGCGCAATGGCCCAAGGTGCTGCACATACAGAGTAAAGCTCCCTCTGCACTGTCCCCATTAAACACTCCCAGGGCAGATACAACACGGGGTCAGGTACAGAGTAAAGCTCCCTCTACACTGTCCCCATCAAACACTCCCAGGGCAGATACAACACTGGAGTGCATCGTCGACGCCGAGAATGGCATTTTAATTTGAGTTTTTTGTTTATTTATCTGTTTTAATAAAGTTATTTTAAAACTGTAAATATGTACATAAAGGGGGCCTGAGGGATAAAGGCCCCCTCGATGTGAAAAATATAAAAGGGGCCTGGGGTATAAAGGTCACCTTGTAAAAAAAAAAAAAAAAAAACGGGGTCAGGTACAGAGTAAAGCTCCCTCTGCACTGTCCCCATTAAACACTCCCAGGGCAGATACAACACGGGGTCAGGTACAGAGTAAAGCTCCCTCTACACTGTCCCCATCAAACACTCCCAGGACAGATACAGCACGGGGGTTAGATACAGAGTAAAGCTCCCTCTACACTGTCCCCATCAAACATCCCAGAGCAGGTACTGTCCCTGCCAAGACTGAGGCTAAATGCAAGGCCTTGAAAGCAAAGAAAGCTGTTTTTGAAGGGAATTCATAGTCACAGGCAGAAGAAAATTAGGATGACACGTACCTTCAAGAGACCAAAGACACTAAGACTGAGAAGGCAACCCAAGTACCCGCAGAAAGAGTGCTCCCAGGAGGAACAAATTGGACCATTCTGCAATCGTTAAGTTCCCTCTGACCACTGAGTCTGCTAAAGAAGAAAATTGAGGAAAACAGTACTTTGGTTTTCATTGTTGACGTCAAGCACAGGGTTAGATACAGAGTAAAGCTCCTTCTACACTGTCCCCATCAAACACTCCCAGGACAGGTACAGCACAGGGTTAGATACAGAGTAAAGCTCCCTCTACACTGTAAAAAAAAACAAGGTTAGATACAGAGAAAAGCTCCCTCTACACTGTCCCCATCAAACACTCCAAGGGCAGGTACAGCACAGGTTCGATACAGAGTAAAGTTCCTTAAAAAAAAGAAAAAAAAAAGAAAAAAAGCTGGGTTAGATAGAGAGTAAAGCTCCCTCGACACTGTCCCCATCAAACATCCCAGGACAGGAACAGCATGGGTTGGCTGATGCTTGATTGGAGGTGCTGAATACTGATTGCAGCAACAAGCCTCAGCTGACAGTGCTGGTGGCAGTTGGAGGAGCTACACTGAGCAGAGGGAGAGCAGTTGTAACCGAGCAGAGAGAAAGCTTGAACAACAATCATCTTTCCAGTGAAGAAAGAGACTTTTTTTTTTAAACAAAGCTTTGTTTGGAGGTGGGTGCTGAACACCAGAAGGTTCCTTTGCTTTGGACTGTTGGAGGAGGAACAAGTGGCCGCAACAACAAGGGGTGGGGCTGCCAATTCTGTAGGGATCTGTGTTGCTGCAATAAGCACATCGGGAAGCTCCCTCCCCAGCCCATTTGCCCAGCCTGGGTCAGCTGAAGCTGCCCGGCTAAAGAGACAGAAGGGGATAGCTTGTGCTGGGCAGCTTCAACTGACCCAGGTGAAGACACCTCTCCCCAACCAGAAGACTGGAAGACCAAGTGTGCTGGCAAAGACTGTTTTAAGTGCACCACCTATGGAAAGCAAGCCATCCCTTACAGCCTGTCTTTCTCTCTCCTCTATACCCTCCGCCTCTCCCCTAATCTGTTATTTGTTTTTTTTCCAGTATCTCTTGTGAACTTTTCATTTTGTTCGATTTGCAAGCCTACAATTCGGGGTGGGTTTAGTTCTTGGACCCATGGCAAGCCCTTCATCACCGGTGGCGGGGCCCTCTACTACCTAAGCAGCTGCAGCCTCTGTGGCTGCCCATGTGGTTCCGTGACCTTTTAAATTAAAAACATCCAGCCATGGGGTGAAGAGCTATGCCCACCCCAACATGTCTATTGAGGCCTGCGTAAAGGCAATGACCGAGGTTGTCGGCCTCTCGGCCATTGTTGCAGCCTCGAATATGTCCGGGAAGGCTGTGTTTTTCCTGAAGTCCGAGTGGGTGCTGTCCCTGACCCTGAGTAAAGGGCTCACTGTGGGGGGGACCTTTCTGCCAGTAGACCCTCTGGGGGCCACAGCGCATCTGATCTTGCTATCAGATGTCCCGCCCTACATTCCCTGTGAGCTCCTTCTCCCTCATCTGCACCATCTGAGGGAGGTAAGGTTGGAGATCACCCTAGTCCTGCTCAGTCTTGGGGAAAACAGCCTCCGGAAAGCAAGTCATCCCTCACAGCCCATCTTTCCCTGTCCTCTATACCCTCAGCCTCACCCCAGCTCTTTATGCAACTCGCGTGGGAGGAGGTCTTGGTGGGCCACTTCAGTGTGGAGTTCTAGGGGGCGGCCTACCGTGCCTTCTGGACCTTGGACGGGGCACAGTGCCATGCCTGCAAGGGGGTGGGGCATGTTCATAAGAACTGCCCCAACCTCCCGGCCACCAACTCCACCTCGGTGGCCCAGGGTGGCGCCACTGCACCTCCCACTACTCCCCTGACACCTGTAACAACTACTGCTCAGGTGGCTCTGGAGGCCGTGGTTTTCACAGCCTCCAATGGGGAGGGGGAGACCCATCCAGGTGGAAGGAAGGTGTGGCGCAAAGCAAAACACCAAAAGGCGTGTCCCCTGGAAACAGAAAAGAGTCCTGAGCCTGAGCTCGGCCCTACGGCTGATCCAGGGAGCCCACCTGCCCCGTGGCTGAGGTCAGGCCCAAGAAATCTGGGCAGGGGGGTGCGGAGGAAGGAGCAGAGGCCTCTACTGAAATGGAGGTCTCTGAGCCTCCTCACCCCTCCCGCAATAAGAGAAGACATTCCTCCTGTTAAGAGGGCTATGAGTTTCAGGGCCCATCTCCTGGTGTGAGTCCTTGGGCTCCCCCCGCCACCAGCACCATGAGGGCCAAAAGCCCTGGGTGGGAACCCTCTGTCCCTGGGGATGGAGCGGGGAGAGATCCCCCTGTAACTTTGAGAACTCCCGAGGAGGGGGGGCCTGCCCAAGGTAGGGGAGCCTGTGGACCCCACGGGAGAAATCATTTCTTTGGCCGATGGGTCGGGTGTGCTGGGTGGGAGCAAGACCTGTGAGGGTCAACCCGCCCAACAGCCTGATGCTGCCACCCAGGAAGTACCCGACCCCACGGACAATCTGTGTAATTCCCCATCTGCTGGCGGAGGGGGAGAAGGCCTCCTCTCTCCGTCTCTGGTCTCTGCTCAGGCTGGATTTTCAGAGTCAGGAACTTCCATCTCCCCTGGGTCTCTCGCTGGCCTGGGGACGGAGGTGGGGGGAGGTGCTCCTGAACCGCTGGCGCCCATAGGCTCCAGCCAAATGGATGAACCCAGAGAGGACTCCTCCGCCATTGATTCTGGGGGTGGGATCGTGCCGGAGGCGGGACCAGCTGGCAAGGCCAGGACGTCCGCCCCACAGTGGGTGTGTCAGCTGCTGGTGGTGATGACCCAGGACTCGGTGTGGGACACGGAGGATGACCTTGAATCCATCGCCAGTGAGGTGGGTGGCGTCCCTCATGCCTCCCACCGAGTCTCCTCTCATCCCCATCCCGGAACTCCAGGACTTCCTTGCGGCATGCAGGGGTTGCCGCAATAAAGTTCAGCTGGCTCTTGGCCGGAGGTCGAGTTTGTCGCTGATCATCCAGTCAGTCCGTGCCGCCCTTAATAAGGCGGGGAAGGGCACGGGCGTGTAACTGGTTGAGAGGCGCATGTTTAAAGCATTCCTCTCTGGGTTGCTGGGGGAGTGGAGGCGAGGTGCACTTCCGCTCCCTCCTCACAGTGAGGTGTTGGTGACGGGTTTCTAAGTACATTTGACATGAACATAACCATAGGCAGCCTAAATATCAACAGCAGCAGGGGGTCTCACCGCAGATTTCACAATCTTTCAGTCCTTAGGGAAGGGAGATACGCGGTGAGCTTTCTGCAGGAAACCCACACCGTTCCGGGAGACGAAGCCACCAGGCACCTGGAGTGGCAGGGTGGGGTCTACATGAGTCACCTCACCCCTATTTCTAGTGGGGTGGCTATCTCGTTGGCCCTGAACTTTCAGCAGGAGATCCTGGGGGTCGATGAGTTGTTATGGGCCGTTTGCTCCACCTTGCCGTTTGCCTGGGTAGTGTGCCGGAAGTTTGTCAACGTGTACGTGCCCGGCCCCGGCGTGTTGCAAGCGCGCTTCTTTAAAGAAGTGTCCGCTCTCTTGAGCTCTATTGATAGTGGCAAGTGGATAGTCCTCGGGGTGGGGAGGGGTGGGGGGATTTTAACTGTACTCGCGAGGTGAGGGATTGCTGTGGTCCCCAGCGTGGCCAAGCGTTGGTGGAGAAGTTGAGGGAACTGATCAGCCCCCTCAACTTGGTGGACGTCTGGCGGAATCTCCATCCCGACTCCACGTGGAGGTCTGGAGGAAGAGGGTCCCGAATCGACCACCTCTACATTTCGCAGGTGTACGTCTCGGCGGCCTCCATGCGACTGGTGCCGTGCTCGGACCACCACCTGGTGTGGGCAGAGTTCACTCCGCTCCGCACGCGCGAAGGGTCCGCGTACTGGCACTTAAACAACCGGCTGCTGGAGGACGAGCGATTCTGGGACTCATTCCGTCGATTCTGGACCAACTGGAGCAGGAAGCAGGGGGGCTTCCCCTCCTTGAGGCTATGGTGGGATGTGGGCAAAACTCACATCCGCGTCTTCTGTCAGGAGTATGCAAAGGGGCCGACCAAAGGGCGGGAAGCTGAGATCGGCACCTGGAGAGGGAGGTGCTCGACTTGGAGTCCCACCTGGGTCATGCCGTCGCAGACCCGGCCCTGTGGCAGGCATACAAAGAGAAGAAGGGCACGCTGAAGGACCGAGGCTGCATTTTAGCCCCACGCTTCTGATCTTTGGGCACCCGATGCGGAGGGGGGGGAGGATCACCTTGTCGGTCTGCTCCTGGGCCTAGCCAAGGTGGCAATTCACAGGTCCATGCTGAGGGCCATTGTTGTGGGGGGGGGGGGGGTCTGTTCGCACCCGGGTGTCCCTGGAGAAGGAGCATGCGGTGTCCGACGGTTCGCTTGAGGCCTTCCACAACCAGTGGGCACCGTAGGAGCTGGAGTGCATCATCGATGACGAGAATTTAATTTTAATTTGAGTTTTGTTTTATTTATTCAAAAAAGAACAGGTTAGAAAAAAAAACAGGGTTGGATACAGAGTAAAGCTCCCTCTACACTGTCCCCATCAAACACTCTGAGGGTACAACATGGAGTGAGATAGAGTTAAAGCAGGGGAGAGAGCCTGAAGTGAAATCTCTGAAAATGAAAGCAACATCTGCAAGACAGCTATAGTGACATCCCAACCGGGGAAGGAGCCAATTGGTACATTGTTGGCGTTTCCAGATAATAGTCTAGACAGTATGGCAGAAAATTAGTAAACGTGTTTGTAAGGCAGAGGATACAAAGGCTAGAAAATAGACAACAAGGGAGTTTGGCAGTGCTAAATGGTATATACTTCAATGCCAGGAGCCTAGGAAATAAGGCGGATGAATTGAGAGAACAGATTGAGACGTGGGAGTATGATATAGCTATTACTGAGACATGGCTGAAAGAAGGACAGGAATGGCAGCTCACCATTCCTGGCTTAGTGCGTTCAGACAAGATAGAGAGGGGGATGAGAAAAGGAGAGGGTTTGCAATATTGATTAAAGAAACAATTATAGCTGTGAGGAGGGATGATATGGTAGAAGGATCATCAAATGAGGCCATATGGGTTGAACTGAGAACACAAAAAGGGGCAGTCACACTACTGGGAGTGTACTGTGGACCCCAAACAGTCAGAGGGAGATTGAAGTGCAATTATGTAGGCAAATCTCTGACAATAGGGCTGTGGGGGATTTCAACTACCCTAGTACTAACGAGGATAGAATTAGTGTAAAAGGCACAGAGAGAGCAGAATTCTTAAAATGCATTCAGTGAAAGTTTTTTAGCCAGTACATAGCAAGTCCAACAAGAGAGAGCACGGTTCAGGACTTAGTTTTAGGGAATGAGCTGGGCAGGTGAAAGGGGTATCAGTTGGGGAGCACTTTGGTGGAAGTGATCATAATTCAGTTAGATTTAGGGTAGATATTGAAAAGGACAAAGATAAACCAGGAATAAAAGTTCTCGTTTGGTGAAAAAGTAATTTTACTAAGCTGAGACGTGATTTAGCTGAAGTGGACTGGAAGCAGCTACTTGAAGGTAAATCAGTGCCAGATCAGTGGGAGGCGTTCAAGGAAGAGATGGTGAGGGTTCAGAGCAAAAGGATGGGACTAAAAAAGTTCAGAGCTCCCAAATGTCAAGGGGCTTAAAGGAAAGGATAAAGAACAAAAGGGAAGCTTATGACAGATACCGAGGGCCAAATACTGCAGAAACTGAAAGGAGTATAAAAAGTGTAGGGTGAAATTAAAAGGGAAATTAGGAAAGAAAAGAGAGGGCATGAAAAAATATTGGCAAATAAAATCAAGAAAATTTTTTATAAAGACGTAAAGAGCAAGAGGATAACTAAAGAAAGAGTAGGGCCCATTAGGGACCATAAGGGTGACCTGTCGGTGGAGGCAGAGGATGTAGGTATGGTTCTCAATGAATACTTTGCATCTGTTTTCACAAAAGAGAGGGACGATACAGACATTGAAATCAAGGCAAAGGAGTGTGAAGTATTAGATGAAATTAACATAGTGAGAGAGGAAGTATTAAGGAGTTTAATATCTTTGTTAGATCCCCAGGCCTGGACGATGTGTATCTTGGGCTGTTACGGGAAGCAAGAGAAGAAATAGCAGAGGCTCTGACCATCATTTTCCAATCCTCTCTGGCTACAGGTGTGGTGCCAGAGGACAGCTATTGTTGTATCATTGTTTAAAAAGGGAGAAAGGGATAGACTGAGTAATTACAGGCCTGTTAGCTTAACCTCAGTGGTGCGAAAATTATTGGAAAAAAATTCTGAGGGATAGGGTGTTCACAGATTAATCAAAGACAGTCAGCATGGATTTGTTAAGGGAAGGTCTTGTCTGACTAACATGACTGAATTTTTTGAGTTGGTAACAAGGAGGGTCAGTGAGGGTGGTGCATTTGATGTAGTCTATATGGATTTTAGCAAGGCTTTTGTTAAGGTCCCACATGGCAGACTGGTCACGAAAGTACAAGCCCAAAGTAACCAAGGCAAAGTGGCAAGTTGGATCCAAAACTGGCTCAAGGGCAGGAAGCAAAGGGTGATGATCAATGGGTTTTTTTGTGACTGGGAGGCTGTTTCCAGTGGAGCTCCGCAAGGCTCAGTACTAGGTCCCTTGCTTTTTGTAGTATCTATCAATGATCTGGACTTGAATGTAGGGGTCATGATTAAGAAGTTTGCAGACAATACAAAAATTGGAGGTGTTTGATGATGAAAGAAAAAGCTGTAAACTGCAGGGAGATATCAATGAACTAGTCAGGTGAGCGGAACAGTGGCAAATGGAGTTCAATCTGGAGAAGTGAGAGGTAATGCATCTGGGGAAGGCTAACAAGGCAAGGGAATGCACAATAAATGGTAGGATACTGAGAAGTATAGAGGACCGGAGGGACCTTGGAGTGCATGTCCACAGATCCCTGAAGGTGGCTGGACAGGTAGATAAGGTGGTCAAGAAGGCATACGGGATACCTGCCATTATTAGCAGAGGCATAGAACATAAGAGCTGGGAGGTTATGCTGGAACTGTGTAAAACACTAGTTAGACCACAGCTGGAGTACTGTGTCAGTTCTGGTCACCACACTATAGGAAAAAATGTGATTGCACTAGAGAGGGTACAGAGGAGATTTACGAGGATGCTGCCAGATCTGGAGATTTTTAGTCATGAAGAAAGATTGGATAGGCTAGGGATGTTTTCTTTGGAACAGAGGAGGCTGAGGGAAGACCTAACTGAAGTGTATAAAGTTATGAGGGGTCTAGATAGAGTGAATAGAAAGGCCCTATTCCCCTTGGTTGAGGGGTCCTTAACCAGATGGCATTGATTTAGGGTGAGAGGGAGGATTCATCGGGATTTGAGGGGATGTTATTTCCACCCACTTGATGTTGGGGATCTGGAACTCACTGCCTGAAAGGGTGGTACAGGCAGAAACCCTCATATCATTTAAAAAGTACTTGGTTATGCACTTGAACTGTTGTACTCGACAATGCGATGGACCAAGATCTGGTAAATGGGATTAGGCTGGGTGGCTCCTTGCCGGCTGGCACAGACATGATGGGCCGAATGGCCTCCTTCTGTGCTGTAAATTTCTACGATTCTAGTAAAGCTCCCTCTACACTGTCCATCAAACACTTCCCAGGACAGGTACAGCACAGGGGGTTAGATACAGAGTAAAGCTCCCTCCCAGGGCAGGTTACATGATACATTTTCAAGACGAAAGCCACTTACCGTGACCGTTTTCCTGTTGACATCAGTGAAGAATGTCTCTCCTCCCTCAAACTCATCGTTCAGGTACAGGAATGAACTGAAAATGGAGAGGGGGCAAGATTTCAGCCGCAGAAAGAGAATGGAGTGAGGAAGGTGTGGTATGAGGAGGGGGTGTGTGAGGGAGGGAGCAGAGCTAGCGAGGGAGGGAGAAGAGTGACGGAGGGGAGGAGAGTCTCATCAAAGAAAAAAAAAAGAAAAGAATTTTTAAAACGGGGTTAGATACAGAGTAAAGCTCCCTCTACACTCTCCCCATCAAACACTCCCAGGACAGGTGCAGAATGGGGTTAGATACAGAGTAAAGCTCCCTCTACAAAAAGAAATAAAAAGAGTTAGATACAGAGTAAAGCTCTCGCTACACTGTCCCCATCAAACACTCCCAGGGCAGGTATTTGATTTTAATAAAGTTATTTTAAAAAAAATGTATATAAAGGGGGCATGAAGAATAAAGGCCCCCTCGACATGAAAAAAAAATGGGAGTTAGATACAGAGCTCCCTCTACACAGTCCCCATCAAACACTCCCAGGACAGCTACAGCATGGGGGTTAGATACAGAGTAAAGCTCCCTCTACACTTTCCCATCAAACATTCCCAGGACAGGTACAAGAGGTACCTAAAATACCTCACCAAGAAGTACCTCAAGAAGAACAACCTGCGTGACTGTCTTCGCGTAGTTGCCAACAGCAAAGAGAGCTACGAGCTCCGGTACTTCCAGATCAATCAAGATGAAGAGGAGGAAGAAGATGAAGACTAAGCATAAGGCTGGTCTGAACTTTTGTACAAACTATCTTCAATAAAGTTAAAAAAAGGAAAAAAAAAAAACGGGAGAGTGGGATGAGACTGGGTGGGATATTGAAGGGTATGGGCAGTGAATGAGAGAGTGGAATCAGACAAGGTGGCTCATGGAATAAAACACTGGCCTCGTTCCGTGCTGGAAAATTCTGTGATTTGTATCAACAGAGGAAGCTGGGCTTCTTGAAGTGGCTGTAAATGTAATAGAAAATCATTTGACTCAGCTGCTGTTTAGAAGTGTGAATCATTTCAGCAGCCTGTTTTGCATGTCTTGATTTTTGTTACCTTTATGACCAAACGACCTCTCTTTGATCTGATCATTCAATCCGCAGGCGACCGTCTGATGTAGAAGTAAAGAGGCTGGGGTGCGAGGTTCCCCACTCTGGCCCACCCCCTGCCCAGCAACATGACGCAAGGCTTGCAGTGATGCTCTCTGCGTCGGTTCATCCCAGGCAGCTAGGCCTGGTCCAGACAGGCCACTGCAGGCCTTTCCAGGATGCATCTCCCCAAACATTACATGGCTTCTGTTCCCAAGGCAACCTGAGTGCCTCAGCAAAGGTAAATATTTCTCATAGAAGGGCCAACCTTAGTTAGGTTCCGCCCAGTGTTACACGTGGAAGAATAAGGAATGCCAAACAAAATGTACATCTGTTTGTTTGAGTCTCTGTTTTGCTTGAGTGGTTTCTATTCTCCCCTCCTTGTTCCCCCAATTCTCCTACTCCTTCTCTCTCACACTCCTCTACCACATTGTTGGAGTCCAGCTCCATAGTCGTCCCTCAGAGGGGACATTGAACCGAGGCCCCGTCTGGCCTCTCGGGTAGAGGTAAAAGACTTCACAGCCTTAAAGTTAGAGCCAGGCCATTCAGGGGTGATGTCAGGAAGCACTTCTTCACACAAAAGTATCAGGCACTCTTTCCCTCAAAATGCTGTGAATGCTGAGAGGGAATTGAAGCTTCCAAGACAAAGATAGGTAGTTTTTTTTTTATTAGGGGAGGGTGTGGAGGGAAATGGAGCAAAGGTTGAGGTACAGATCAGCCATGATCTGAGTGAACGTTGGAACAGACTTGAGGGGCAGAGAGGCCTCCTCCTCTTCCTAATGTCCTTATGTTGTTCCTGACCAGAGGCCAGAACATACGAACATACAAATTAGGAGCAGGAGTAGGCCACTCGGCCCCTCGAGACAAGATCGTGGCTGATCTGATTCTAATAACCTTAACTCCACATTCCCGCCTACCCCCCCAATAACCTTTCACCCCCTTGCTTATCAAATCTATCTACCTCTGCCTTAAAAATATTCAAAGACTCTGCTTCCACCACCTTTTGAGGAAGCGAATTCCAAAGACTCACGACCCTCTGAGAGAAAACATTTCTCCTCATCTCTGTCTTAAATGGGCGACCCCTTATTTTTAAACAGTGACCCCTGGTTCTCGATTCTCCCTCAAGGGGAAACATCCTTTCCACATCCACCCTCAGAATCTTATGTTTCAATCAAGTCGCCTCTTACTCTTCTAAACTCCAGTGGATACAAGCCTAGCCGATCCAATCTTTCCTGATAAGGCAACCCGCACATTCCAGGTATCAGTCTAGTAAACCTTCTCTGAACTGCTTTCAATGCATTTACATCCTTCCTTAAGTAAGGAGACCAATACTGTACACAGTACTCCAGATACTCCAGAAGATCAAAGGGCAGGAGAGGGTAGAATATATATACTGCACAGAATAAGGGGCTTTACGTAACTAATTCCAGCACCTGGCCTTTGGACTAATTATCAACAAATAAAACTTTTTGAAGAACCAGCTGAGAAAGCGAGGCCTGCTCAGGCCAGATGGAACATCAAAGAGAGCCAGTTTATAAAATCAGACCTGGAATTTTAAGATTCGAGACATTTTATTGTGTTGCGGAAACCCAGCCACCAGTAATGTTCTCCTCCTGTCTGGAAGCAGGGCTGGCAAGTACACAGGGCCATTGTGAGTGTTCCCTGCTGACAAAGGCTTGCAGCCTGAAAATATTAACCCGTCCTTTCTTCCTTCGCCAGCTCTGAGGAACAGTCGGGCACAACGATGAACAGTCGGACGCGGTCACAGAGTGTGAGGAACAGTCGGACACGGTCACAGAATGTGAGGAACAGTCCGACATGGTCACGTGGTGAGGAACAGTCGGGCATGGTCACGTGGTGAGGAACAGTCAAACAAATTCGCACAGTGTAAAGAACAGTTGTACACGGTGAGCAACAGTCGGACGCAATCACAGTGAGCAATAGTCGGACGCAGTCACACAATGAGGAACAGTCGGACACCGTTGCACAGTGTGAGGGACAGTCGTACACAATGATGAACAGTCGGACACGGTCACAGAGTGTGAGGAACAGTCGGGCACGGTCACGCGGTGAGGAACAGTCAAACACAGTCGCACAGTGTGAGGAACAGTTGGACACAGTCACACAATGAGGAACAGTCAGACACAGTCACACATTGTGAGGAACAATCAGACACCATAACACACAGTGAGGGACAGTCGGACACAGTTACACAATGTGAGGACAGCAATAGCTTTTCTGCCTCATCTCCCTCCTGTGCCCCTGCTTGGCTGTATTAGTGCTCAGTGTAGATTCCCAGAAAATTTCTACCATCCATTTACACACATTTTTCTGCAATGAAAATAAAATAAGCAGACATTGTCCCTCTTAAAGCACCCAGCAAGCTAATCAGTTGAAGGAAAATTGCTCAGCAGTTCTGGAGAAGGTCCACCGTCATCTTTTCAGAGAAATTGGGGATGAGCAATAAACTCCGATCTTTCCAGTATCACCGGCAGCCCAAAAAGACAGTGTATAGCCGGCATTCGGGAACCGTGGTCCCAATGTATACAGTCAACAGTGTTTCCAAGACAAATAATTAAGGGGCTTTCTTGTTTCACTTAAATTTTCAGAAACTATAGTGCTCCAGGAAGCATTCTTATTGCTGAATCATTGCACATCCTGGACAGGACTCATGAAAGAGTTTCTTGCCTGAAATCCCTCACTCCACTTGACACTTCATCCTCTCTCTCACATGCAAACCTTCTCACCATTGATAAGTTTATCCTCCTTTTAAACCATCCTTTCATCCCCTGGATACTTCATACTCCTGAACAACAACCACTTGTGTGTATACTAACTTTAACATGGTAAAACGTCCCAAAGCACTTCACAGAGAATTTTCAAATTGAAGTGTTGCCGGACCGGGAGCCAGTGTTGGTCAGAGAGTACAGGGGGCGATGGGTGAATGGGACCTGGTGTGAGTTGGGGTACAGGGCAGCAGAGTTTTGGATGAGTTTATGTTCTCACTCTTCCCTCTCCCTGCATTCTCAGTGTGTTGCACTTAAGACTCATTGCCCACCCTCTCCAACTCTTTCCCAACACGCTAAAACTGTCGAACCCATCACCTTCCTCAGCCTTCTCGTACCCCTGCAGTCCAGGTTTTAAAAAAAAACAATCTGGTGTCATCCCTTTCCCTCCTGCTCTTTTCAACCTTGACCTGCAGGTATTTTTCCCAACAGTTTGTGGTTCGAGAAGCATTGCACCCTGACCTTTACCCAGGAACTGATCGTGATGTCACATTGGACCACCTGTCATTCCCCAAAGACCAATTTAGTTGAACGGAGTGTCAAGAGATGACATCTGCAGGCATTGACCTTTCACCCCTCCCTATCTCTGCAATCTCCACAACCCTCCAAGGTATTTGTGCTCTTCCAATTCTGGCCTCTTGCACATTCTCGATTTTATTCACTCCATCTTCAGCTGCCTGGGCCTTATGCTGTGGAATTCCCTCGATAAACCTCCCTGCCCCCTCTACCCCTCTCTCTCCTCCTTTAAGACACTCCTTATTCCTACCTCTTTGACCCTCTGCCTTGGCTTTGAATCCAACCTTAGCGGGTTGGTCAGGAGCCTGGCCTCTCTTTCAGCTATGGTCGAGGGACTGCAAGGATTGGAGAATGGAGGGTTACGCGGGTCCGAGTGAGGGAACAGACTGCGGGACCGTGCAATGTACGGAGTCAGAGTTTAGCGAGTGGTAGCACTGCATCTTCAGACTTCGTGCGAGAACTTCAGTTGGTGCCCATCAGTTCAGGCTCTGCTGGGTTTCAGACCCATTGTCGCTCATAGCTGGTTAACTCTCCATCCATCTCTTGTTCCCAGCTGTCAGAGCTGGTTTCCAGGCTGGATGCCAGTGGCAGTAAGTTGTACAGGGCCTGGCTCTGGGCCCAGAACTCATTCTCAACATCTTCCTGGCACAGCAAAGGTGCTTGTGTTTGTGACTGATCCCACAGCCAATTCCCAGTAGTCAACACTGAGTGGCCTGGAAAATGCTCATTCCCTACCCATTGGAACACATTCCCTGGCAGCAATCTGTGTGCGCGGTGTAGTAAACCCTGCTCTCCAGTGTGCGTGTAAGCATGCATGTCTGTGTGTGTAACTGTGCATGTGTATAACAGGGAGAAGGTTTATAACTGAACCCTATAACAGGGGTGGAAAATAGGGGCAGGAGGAGGCCATTCAGCCCCTCGAGCCTGTTCTGTCATTCAGTTAGATCATGGCAGAACTGTATCTTAACTCCATTTACCTGCCTTGGTTCTGTAACCCTTAATGCCCTTACCCAACAAAAATCTATCAATCTCAATTATGAAATATTCAGTTGACCTCAACAGTTTTTTGAGGGAGAGAGTTCCAGATTCCCACTCCCCTTTGTATGAAAGAAGTGATTCCTGACATCGCCCCTGAATGGCCTGGCTCTAATTTTAAGGTTATGCCCCCGTGGACTACCTCCCACCAGGTGAAATAGTTTTGCTCTATCTACCCTATCAGATCCTTTAATCTTAAAGACCTCGATTAGACCACCCCTTATGCTGCTACACTCAAGGGAATGCATGTCTAGATTATACAACCTCATAATTTAACCCTTTTAGTCCTGGTATCATGGAGTCATAGAGTTACATTTTGGTGAATCTGTGCTGTACCCTGTTATAACTTGTCGCTGTGTACATGGTATCTTTTGCATCCACCGAGGGAGCACTGGGGCCTTGGTTTGATGTCTCATCTGAAGTGCAGCACTCCCTCAGTACTGCATTGGGAGTGTCGGCCTGGATCATGTGCTCAAGTCTCTGGGGTTGGGGCTCGAACCCACAACCTAGGTGGAAATGACAAACCCAAAACAATGCCTTACACTTTAGAAACCTCCATGCGTTCCATTGAAAGGTCCAAACTGTCCAATCCAATGCAGGTGAGTCCCGACCCTGTACATAGGACCTGGTGAAATGAACTGATATTTGTAAATCCAGTCATGTCCAGACTCCACCCCAGACTTACAGCTCCTGGTAAAATCCTAGACAACACAAAGTAGCTCCCAATTCATACACTTCATATTGTGCAAGGCCACCACTGCTCCATAAATAGTAACAAAAGTGCTTTGTCATCAGCACTGCTCGGCACAACTCAAGTTTAACAGCTGGGTTCCGTTGTGTAAACCCTGTTATGCCTTGATAGCTCAAAGTTCTCCACTTGCTGCTTTTAATCACCATCTGCAGAACTTGGCCCCAGCCATTATTTAGCCTGGTTATATTCTGTTCTAGTTATGTTAGGGCCTAGTTACATTAGTACCTAGTTATGTTAGAACCTAGTTATGATACAGACTAGATTTTTTAGGGACTTCTTATGTTAGGGATTACTTATATTTGGGACCAGTTATGTTCGGGACTTGTTTAATTTGGGCTCAGCATTATTTCTAAGTGCACCTTCATAAGGTCATCTTTTACTAATATTTCAATAGAAGCCTATTCTGCAGAGTACGAGTGTTTGACTAAGGAGTCAACCACACTGCTGTGGAACTGAAGTCACGTAGAGGGCGAGGCAAGGTTAGGGCGGCAGGTTTCCTTTCCTGAAGGACATTAGTGAACCAGCTGGGTTTTTACGACAATTTGACAGCTTCACGATCCAATATACAGATACCAGCTTTTTATTTATTTACTGTATTTTAAAAGCTGAATTTAAGTTTTCAGGCTAAGGTGGCAGGATTTAAACTGCTCACCTCTGGCATAACTCTGACCCAACATGCCAACAGCATGTTCCGAAGAAGGGTCACTGACCCGAAACGTTAACTCTGCTTCTCTTTACACAGATGCTGCCAGACCTGCTGAGTGGTTCCAGCATTTCTTGTTTATATGCCAACAGCATTGACTTGTGAAATTCTCAGACTGTCTAATCCCTCTGTAGCCTCGCTCCCTCCCCGATCTCTGTAATCTCTTCCAGCCCTACAACCCTCTGAGATCTCTGAGCTCCTCCAATCCCGGCCTCATGCGCATCCCCAGTTTAAATGGCTCCACCATTGGCGGCCGTGCCTTCAGCTGCCTGGGCCCTATGCTCTGGAATTCCCTCCCTAAACCCCTTCACCTCACTCTCTCTCTCCTCCTTTAAAACTTGCCTCTTTGAGCTTCTGGTCACCTGTCCCTAATATCTCCTGATGTGGCTCGGGGTCAAGTTCAATCTACCTGCATAAACTGAGATACCGCGGACAAGACTAACGAGGGATTCCTATTCGGATACAGCCACCCATTCCCAAGTTTCCTTTGAACAGCGACCAGGAACTCTCCACCTGGAGGGCAGCAGAAGCAGGAATTACACAGTTTTCCTTCTTTCTCCGATACTGGGTGACTCAGTAATTGTTACAGTTGTATAATGCTCTGGTTGGAACCCAATTAGAGTACTGGGTTCAACTCTGGGCCCCGCTCTTCAGGAAGGATATATTGACCTTGGAATGGGTGCAGCACAGATTCACCAGTATGATACCGAGGTTAATAAGGTTAAGTTATCAGGACTTGTTGCAAAGGCTACGCTTGTATTTCTTTGGGTATACAAGATTAAGGGGTGATTTGTTTTCCAATTATTTGTTCATGGGATGTGGGCGTTGCTGGCTAGGCCAGCATTTATTGCCCGTCCCTAATTGCCCTTGAGAAGGTGGTGGTGAGCCGCCTTCTTGAACCGCTGCAGTCCGTGTGGGGTAGGTACACCCACAGTGCTGTTACAGAGGGAGTTCCAGGATTTTGACCCAGCGACAGTGAAGGAACAGCGATCTAGTTCCAAGTCAGGGTGGTGTGTGACTTGGAGGGGAAATTGCAGGTGGTGGTGTTCCCATGTGTCTGCTGCCCTTGTCCTTCTAGGTGGTAGAGGTCGCGGGTTTGGAAGGTGCTGTCGAAGGAGCCTGGGCGAGTTGTTTGCAGTGCATCTTGTAGATCTAACTGAGGTTTTAAGATGATTGAATGAATTGACAGGGTAGATAGAAAGTATTTCCTCTGGTGGTGGGAGTCTAGAACAAGTGGGCTTAACCTTAAAATTTGAGCCATTCAAGTGTGATGTTGGGAAGCACTTCTTCAAATTATGGTGGAAATCTGAAACTCCCTCCTCCAAAAAGCTGTAGAGGCTGGGGTCAATCGAAAATTTCAAAACTGAGATTGATAGATTTTTGTTGGGTAAGGGTGGATGAACTAAAGGTACTTAAGATACAAATCAGCCATGATCTCATTGAATGGTGGAACAGACTGAAGAATTGAATGGGCTTCTCCTGTTCCTACATTTATAATTTTTATTTCATATTTCCGTTCTCTTTGAGCGAAGTCTTGACCCTGTCACCTCTGATTCAGATGCTTGTGGGTTAAGTTTACCAGCCATCCAGGATTGTCCTCGAGCCTCCAGCAGTGGGAGAGTGACCTGGGCACCGCTGTGAGCAAATCCATAGGGCTACGTAAAATAAAAGTGATTTTTTTTTTGTTCCCATTTTCTTTCAACAGTTTCGCTTCTTAGTTTTAAAATTACTGGAAATGGTAAGAAAAAAGTGCTGTTTGAGTGGACGCGAGGTGAGATAATGAAAACTCGAGGATTATGCCCAGCCAGGGTTGGCAGCCCTACTACGGGAATGCTGCACTGCTGGAGGCACTGCCTTTTGGATGAGGCCCCCAGCTGCGGTCTCAAGTGGACGCAAAAGATCCCATGGCCAGTATTTAAAGACGAGCAGGGGATTTCTCCCCGGGGTCCTGGCCAACCCTTAACGTCCTGAGGTCACTAAAAACCCAATGATCCATTCATTATCACATTACTATGTGTGGGATCTTGCTGTGTGCAGATTGGCAGCTGCATTTCCTACATTACTAAGTGCCTGTGTTTCAAAAGCATTTAATTCACTGTGAAGCTTTTTGAGATGCCCTGAGATTGTGAAAGGGGCTATGTCAATTTGAGTCTTTTGTTGACCGAGGAGCTGAAACAGGGAGCTTGAAACTTAGAGAGCCAAGTTGTAGCTGCTCCATTTGCTGCTCTGACAGGCAGATGGTGTTCAGGATAATGTCCTTTTCTTACAGATGTTACCTGACACCAAACATCTGTCAGGCACATGGTGCCAAGGGATGAAGCTGCAGCTTTAAAGAGGCTACGCTTCAGGGCAGTTTAACCGGCACTACACCACCACCAGCTGGTGGAAGAAGGTTTTACTCTCACTGTGTTAAAGGGGCCGTTTGTCCCAGAAAAGCTGATCCACTCTCAACCAGAACAGGAATGGATTCAGATGAAGCGGAATGTCTGATCCAGCTCAGCTGTAAAAGATCTTGCATTTCTGTAGCGCCTTTCATGACCTCAGGACGTCTCAAAGTGCTTTACAGCCAAGGAAATACTTCTGACGTGTAGTCACTGTTGCAATGTAGGAAACCCAGCAGCTAATTTGCGCACAGCAAGCTCCCATCAACAACAATGTGACAATGACCCAGATCTTCTGGCTTTTCGGTAATGTTGATTGAGGGATAAATATCAGAACATAAGAAATAGGAACAGGAGTAGGCCAAAGAATGGGGGAGTGGAATAGTGTGACTTAGAGGGGAACTTGCAGGTGGTGGTGTTCATATGCACCAGCCGTCCTTGTCCTTATAGCTGGTAGAGGTCACGGATTTGGGATGTACTTTCGAAGGAGCCTTGGCGACTTGCTGCAGAGCATCTTGCAGACGGTACACACTGTAGCCAGCGTGCACCGGTGGTGGGGAGAATGGAAGTTTAAGGTGGTGGATAGGCTGCTGATAAAGTAGACTGCTTTGTTTGGATTGTGTCGAGCCTCCTGAGTGTTATTGTAGCTGAAGAGTATTCCATCACATGCCTGACTTGCACCTTGTAGTTGGTGGAGAGGCTTTGGGGAGTCGGGATAAGTACCACCAGTCTCTATTCTGCTCTTATGTCAATATGGTTGGTCCAGTTAAGCCCCTGTTTAGGGTTGACCCTCAAGATATTGATGGTGGGGCTATTGAGAATGTTTACAAAGTATTACATAGTATTTACAGCATAGAAATAGGACATTCAGCCCAATAGATCCATGCCAATGTTTATGCTCCACATGAGCCTCCTCCCCTCTTTTCATCTAACTCCATCAACATATCCTTTTATCACTTTCTGCCTCATGTGTTTATCCAGCTTCTACTTAAATACAACAGCCCCGACAAACAAATTTCTCTGCAGCACCTGTGGAAGAGCCTGTCACTCCAGAATTGACCTTTATAGCCACTCCAGGCGCTGCTTCACAAACCACTGACCACCTCCAGGCGCGTATCCATTGTCTCTTGAGATAAGGAGGCCCAAAAGGAGGACTTAAATACATCAATGTCAGTCACCTCAAGTACTGAGTTCCACATTCTCACCACTCTCTGGTTAAAGAAATTTCTCCTGAATTCCCTATTGGAGTTATCAATGACTATCTTATGTTGATGGCCCCTAGTTCTGGCCTCACCCACAAGTGGAAACATCTTCTCTACCTCGACCCTATCAAACCCTTTCATAATCTTAAAAGACCTCCACCCCATCACCCCTCAGCCTTCTCTTTACTAGAGAAAAGAGCCCCAACCTGATGGGTATAACACCTCAGTTCTGGTATCATTCCAGTACATCGTTTTTTCATCTTCTCCAGTTCCTCCATCTTCTGTTTATAATACGGAGACCAGACTGTTCACACTACTCCAAGTGTTGTCTAACCAAGCTTCTATACAAGTTTAACTTTAAGTGATTTGTTTAGCTGTACCCCACAGATCCTTCTGTTCCTCTACCTCATTGAGACTCTTATTATCTAAGGAGTACGTGGCCTCCTTATTCTTCCTACCAAAATATACCGCCTTAGACTTACCTATACCCAAGTTCGTTTTAATTACATGCCCAATCTGTAAGGTTATTAATATCTTTGTGTGTTTTGTCGCAGTCCTCCTCTGTATTAACTACAACCCTAATTTGGTGTCTTCTGCAAATTTTAAAGTTCTGTTTCTGATTTCCGAATCTATGGTGACGTCATTGAAGGTCAGTGGGAGGTAGCCGAGCTTTCTCCTCTTTGAGATTATTGTAAACTGGTGTTGATGCAGCATGAATGCTACCTGCCCTTCATCAGCCCAAACCTGAATGTTATCTGGGTCCTGCCACAGACTCCTCCATTATCAGGAGAGCTGTAAATGGAGCAGAGTTATCAGCAAAAAACCGCACTGTTCAAACTTATAAAGGAGGGAAGGTCATTGATGAAGCAGTTGGAGATAGTTGGGACATGGTTGTTTCGCTGCAGCAATGTCCTACGGTGACTCACCTCCAACAAGCACACCATCACTGCCACTGGACTGGTAATCTAGAGGCCCAGGCTAATGCTCTGGGGATATGGTTTGAATCTCATCACAGCAGAAGGTGAAATTTGAATTTAATTAATAAATCTGGAATTAAAAGCTAGTCTGTTGGTGACCATGAAACCATTGTCGATTGTCGTAAAACAAAAAAACCCACCTGGTTCACTAATGCCCTCTAGTGAAGGAAATCTGTGGTCCTTACCTGGTCTGGCCTACATGTGACTCCAGACCCACAGCAATGTTGGTTGATTCTTATATGCCCTCTGAAATGGCCTAGCGAGCCGCTCAGTTGTATCAAACCACTACGAAGTCGAAGAAAGCACTGTTGGTGTACCTACACCCCAAAAACTGCAGCAGTTCAAGAGGCAGCTCACCACCACCTGCTCGAGCGCAATTAGGGATGGGCAATAAATACTGGCCTAGCCAGCGACACCCACATCCTATGAACGAATGAAAATAAGTTTACCTTTGCCTCAGCCTCTAATTGACTTCAGCCTGAGCCTAAGTAGGCCTTAAACTCACAAAAGTACCAGGAGCAATGTCCTCAGGTAGGGATAAGTGCAGCTCTTTCGTAGAGTTTAATTGTTGGCTTATTGGAATACATTGAGAAAGGAAAAGGGCTGTCATAGGTGTCAGCACTTATGCCCCTGATTCAGAAGGTTGTGGGTTCGACACCCGTTCCAGAGACCTGACCACAGAATCCAGGCTGACATTCCCAGTAAAGTACCGAGGGAGTGCTGCACTGTCAGAGGCGCTGTCTTTCAGATTAGACATTAAACCAAGGCCCTGTCTGTCCCCTTAGGTGAATGTAAAAGATTCCATGGCCATTATTTGATGGAGAGTAGGGGAGCTGTGCCTGCTGTTCAGCAATATTTATCCCTCAAGCAACACCTAAAACAGATTATATCTGGTCACACTGCTGTTTGTGGGAGCTTGCTGTGCACAAATTGGTTGCCATGTTTCCTACATTGCAACAGTGACCACACTTCAAAAGTACTTCATTGGCTGTAAAGTACTTTGGGACATCCTGAGGTTGTGAAAGGCGCTATATAAAGGCACGTTCAATGTTTATTCCGTGAATGTGTCTCGGACTTCTTCCTCCAGCAGTATGTTAGTCAGCCTGCAAGGGTGGATATGTTCCTAGATCTGGTGATGAGGAATGGAAATATGTGAGGTAGATGAGCTAAGTGTGGGTAAACACCTTGAGCGTAGTGACAAGATGATCATAGAAAGAGAGAAAATTCACAGAACAGAAGGCAGCCATTCAGCCCGTTGTGTCTGTGCTGGCCAAAAAAGAGCTAGTCAGCCGTAATCCCACTTTCCAGCTCTTGGTCCAGAGCTCTGTAGGTTACAGCACTTTAAGTACAAATCCAAGTACTTTTTAATGCAGTGAGGGTTTCTGCCTCTACCGCCCTTTCAGACTGTGAGTTTCAGAACCCCACCACCCTCTGGGTAAAAGCATGTCCCTCAACTCCCCTCTAATCCTTCTGCCAATTTCTTTAAATCAACACCCCCCCCCCCCCCCGGTTTATTGACCTCCCTGCTGAGGGAGCTGGATCCTACCTCTCTACTCTATGTAGGCCCCTCACAATTTTATACACCTCAATTAAATCTCCCCTGAGCCTCCTCTGTTCCAGAGAAAACAACCCCAGCCTATCCAATCTTTCCTCATAGATAAAATTCTCCATACCTGGCAACATCCTCGTAAATCTCCCCGTGCCCTCTCCAGTTCGATCACATCCTTCCTGTAATGTGGTGACCAGAACTGTATGCAGCACTTTAGCTGCAGTCTAACTAGTGTTCTATACAGTTTTAGCATAACCTCCCTTATATTCTTATTACTCTTGTATTCTAGGCTTTGGCTAATCGAGGAAAGTATCCCATATGCCTTCCTTGTGCACTTTATCTACCTGTCCTGCTGCCTTCAGGGATCTGTGGACATGTGCTCCACGGTCCCTCTGTTCCTCAACACTTCTCAGTATCCTACCATTTATTGTGTATTCCCTTGCTTTGTTTGCCCTCCCCAAATGAATGATGAGCTTTAATATCCAATTGGAAAGGAAGAAGTCAGCAGAGGTTCATATTAGATTCAGGCAGAATTTAGATGACAACCGAGCTTGCCGAGGCAAGGCAAAAGTAGAAATTTTAACACTGGGAAAATAAAGAGGGAAGAAGTCAAAGAGGAGGACCTATAAGAGCTTTAAAAGAGTAATAATGAATTTTTAAAAAGATTGTAGATGAAACAAATTAAGACGTTAAGGTAACCCGAGGAGAGCGCATGAGGGGGACAATTGGAACAGTGGAGGAGAAAGACAATGGAGGGGTGCTGAATCTTCACTGAAAAGGATATTGGAGAGGAGATGACTCCTAAAGAGGCCGGGAGCAAAATGAGCAACATTATGCTGGATAAAAGGAACTTTTTTAGCCGCTGAGAGGATGTTTTCCCTCATGAGGGAATATGCAACTAAGGGGCACTGTTTTAGAATAAGCGCTCACCCCTTTAAGACAGCGATGAGGAGGAATTTCTTCCGAGAGTCGTGAATCTTTGGAATTCTCTACTCCAGAGAGTGGTGGAAGCTGGGTCATTGAATATATTCAAGGCTGATATAAATTTTTTTGCCAAAGGGAATCGAGGGTTATGGAGTTGAGGTCAAGATCAGATCATGACCATCCCTGATCTTACTGAATGGCGGAGCAGGCTTGAGGGGCCATAGGGCTTACTTCTGCTCTTAGTGAGGTTAATTAAGCTGGTCACTAGGATCCACGTCCTAGAAGTTATATTTAAGGACTCTAATATTTAGAGTGTGGTGTGTGTTGAAGGACTGATGACTGAGAAAAGTTAATTGGGGAGGCAGTTAATCCTTGACCTCCTGTTTGGTGAGCAGTCCATGAAACAACCTTTAACTTAACAAACATTTCCTTTGAGGTTACGCGAGCACTCGAGATTATTTTTGTCTAATACGAACTAATCTCGGTCTGATTCATCCAGGGCCTCAAACCATATGTGGGGAACAGATGCCAAAACTGGAATGTCAATGCTACTGACGTGATTCTTTCCTAATGTTTTTTTTTTTCCTTCTCCGCCGCTCTCCCACCCCACACCCCCGCCGGTCACCTTTCCTACATCTTTTGAAGTCACCGGGGCAGAAATTCCTTTAGGGCCTATTTTCGGGGCCTGAGATGGGGGAGACGCACACCCACAACCGGCCCCATTTCCTGTCCCAAACCCAACTAGGGTTTGCCAATGCTCCAGGGTTGGTCTCCAAGGTTTGAAGATTAACCTCTCGCCCATTGCTGTGAGGAGGAAACAAAAAATGGCAGGAGCATTAATAAAAGTATACCTTTGAACATTTTCATTGAAAACATTCATTTCTTAATGACAGAAACACTGGTCGTGGGGAAAGCCTGTTTGACCAGCTGTCACTTATCATCCAATGGTCTGGAGCGATCAATGGCTGTTGCAGCAGCTTGGAAGTCAGAGGTGATGTGATGGCACCTCCAGGAATATATCGCATCAGAGTTGGTAACCTAGTACCCCACACCACACACATTGTCCCCATTGCGGTCAGACCTTGGCAGGCAGGCTTCATTGAGATCCCGTCAAAAGAGGCAGAAGATCCTGCCAAAGGCCACAGGTTGGGCAGCGGAGTAGGGTGCTGGGGGACATGTTGAGGAAGGGAAGGGGAGAAACGTCTAGAGGGAGGGGTGTCTAGGGGAGGGAGGTGGGGATGCAAAGAGGCGTCTAGGGGGAAGGTGTGCGTGTTTGGGGAGGGAGGTGTCTCGCAGAAGGGGAGGGCCGTTGAGGGGGAGGGGAATGGTGTCTGATAGAGGAGGGATGTCTAGGGGAGGGAGTATCTCGGGAGAGAGGAAGTAGTGTCTAGGAGAGGGGTGTTTAGGGGAAGAGGAGGGGCATTTAGGTGGATGGAGGACCATCTTGGGCAGAGGGGTGTCAGGGGGATGGGGAAAGGCATCACCCATTTGGGAAGCAGGAGGGTGTATCCAGGAGGCATTAACTCGCCTGCTGGGGCCCCACAGAGCCACTCGCCTCTTTCAGTCAGGAAAGCGCAGCTGACGTTCACGGCTTTGCGTCTAAAGTCAGGCTTCTGTCTTGGGTTCCTGACGACCTCACTAACCTGTGCCAATGCGCACATTATGAAGGGCCGCAGGAGGTGACTGTCCTCGCTGAATCGCGGAAAATGGCGGACCCTGGCCTCCCCAGGGCGGCTATTTTAACTGCCGAACTGGCCAGTTTCCCACCGTTCGGGTAGGAGTTAAAATTAAGCCCACCCTACCCCCCCCACCCCAACTTTTCCAGGATTCAGTTGCCCTGGCAACCGATGGGAGGTTACTCAGGGCCCAGGAAGTGAATGCGGTTGAGGGAGCCTGTGCTACATTTGATATCCAATTAATTTTAAGGTTTTGAAGCAATGTTTTCTGACATTATTAACACAGTAAAACAAGTCACATCCTGGTCTTAATCTCCTGCTGACTCATTCATCTTGAAATGTCCGGTGGTTTTATTGGGTGGGGGGGGGGGTGGAAACTTTGGAGTCTATCCCAAACGATTCGGGAAAGTCACCAATTATTAGTTCTGTCCACAAGTGCCACAAAAATAGATGGGAAAAGTATTTTTTACCCCCAAAGTTGTTCCGGAATAAATAGCTCAGGATGAGGGAGCCCTGCTGGATTTGCTGGTCGCCCGCTGGGTCCTCGTGCACGCCGAGTTTAAGTCATTGAGTGTCAGGGACATGCTGGGTGTTCGGTTGAGTGTTGCCCTGTTGGTTGCAAAGTTGCAGCGGAGCAGCGAGAGGACTGAGCAGTCGCAACTTAAGGAAATGGGGTAGCCAGTGGGTGCACAGTGAGATCCCACAAACAGCCTTGAAGTGACCGGTTGATCTTTTGTTAGTAGTTGGGGAGCACAGAGGATATTATAGGGTGCTTTGAGCGAGATATTCAACATGATGAAGGGATGGGACAGACTGTAATGATTGAGGCCCCCGGGTTGAGGGGACATCGATATAAGATTAAACAGAAGAGATTTCGGGCAGAGAGCAGCAGGATTGAAGCAGAGACAATGTCAGCAGCTAAGAGGAGGTTGGATAGGTGGTTGAAGTGAAGAGAGATAAAGAGATGTGGGAGTAGGCAGGCACATGCGATTAGGGAACTGCTCGAGTGCAGGATAAACATCGGCATAGACCAATGGGCCAAACAGCTTGTGCTGTGTAAAATTGTACATAAGATAACAAAAGCAAGGAGGACCTTGGACTCTCTTTAATCTATCAATTGCGCCGCCTCTGCTAGCTAATGAGCAAACACAAGCTGTGAAAGGACAGGGCGCAGCAGGTAATCTGGAGCAGGTGTGGGGTCACCACCACCCCTCCCCGGTTCAGGGTGCCATTCTCCTTGGCCAGCGACTCCGGTTTGAACCTGTCCGTCCATCGCCAAAGCTTCTTGCCCCCGGCCTTGGCTGTGGTTTTGGCAGGAGGCCCCTCCCCCAAACCTGACCCTGACCCCTCCCTCTGGAGGTCGGTGGGAGCGGCGGGGATGAGCGGGATGAAGGGTTTGCCGACAGCCACAGTCTGGTCCTTTACCCAGTCGATGTAGTGAGCCACCCTGGTGTAGACAATGGCCGATTGGCAGTCGCTGGGGGTCAAGGACAGGGTGCCCAGTAGTATCCAGCGACTTGAGATTTGGGACAGGCAGACCAGCGGACTCCCGGCTTCCACCTGGAAAGATAAAGGAGACTTTGAGTTCAGCAAAGCCAAGTAAAAGCCCTCCCACTCTATAAACGCACTAGCAGCTTTTAGCTTCTGTTGTAAGCAGTAATCTTTGCTCTACATACTTCCAGAATTATCACTGTATCAAGCTGAACAAACTACATTCCCAGACAGGAATAAAAAAAAAATTAGTTAGTGAGCTGCTCAACATTACAGAGCCGCCATTTTGCGATCAGATGGCCAGGCAATGATGATTTGATAAAACACTGCCAGTAATAAACAATATTGTTAATACTGCTGGGAAATGGACCCAATCAGGCCCAAAGGAATCACGTGGTTTCCTCACGGACTCTTTCTACCCCGCTCTCCAAACCTGGGGTGCTCTCTCTCCTCTCCATCTCCCCAGACCTCTTTCCCCTCCCTGAACTTCCATTTGCCTTTGCCCGCAACTTGAAGAGTGACTCCAAAACGGAAGGGAACGCAAAGGAGCCAAAAGCGCGATTCGATCAGAAGACCGAGAGGCGCCGAGCTTTGGGCGGGACGCAGCAGAAACAAATCGCAGGAGAGAAATCAGGAAACACTTCCTTCACACAAAGGGGGAGGAAATCTCGAACTCTCAACCCCTGCCCCCTGCCCCTCAAACAAATGGTTATGAATGCCAAAGGAGAGGGGGACAGTTGGAGCTTCCAAGACCAAGATCGATAGATTTTTTCTTGTTGGGGATATGGAGCAAAGACGGATTTATTGGGGTTGAGGGACAGATGGACCATCTGCCAATTGAATGGCGGAGCAAGTTCGAGGGGCTGAGTGGCCTCCGCTGCCTGGTCATGTGACAAATGCACTCGTGAAGACCTCCTCTCCCATGCCTGCCGCCACCCCATCCCCGGATTCATCCCTTTCCAAGCAGAGTTCCAGATTGGGGGTGGGGGAGGTAGGTGCAGGGAGAGGGGAGCAATATACACCCACCCTTCGCTCCAGTCACAGCCAGATCTTTGGGGTCATTAGAGCTTCACAGTAGGAGAGAGTTCCAGATGGGAGATGGTGCTGCAACAACAGATGATCCATCCTGGCCCGAAGATCAGAACGACAATTCCCAACGCAGACCTTGACTAAGAGCGAGTCCTTCAGCAGGTAAGTGACTGAGAAGGTTACTGCGTGGCCTTCTCCCTCCCATAACGAGCATTTAGCACCATCTTGGGGCCAGCTGCTACCTACCAAATGGAGACCCTCCTGGAAATCTTCAGGGATGTCAGACCCCCCACACCCCACTGTTTATTGCCCATCCCTACTTGCCCTTGAGAAGGTGATACTGGGCTTTCATCCTGAGCCGCGGCAGTCCGTGTGGTGTAGGTACGCCCACAGTGCCGTTAGGGAGGGAGTTCCACGATCTTGACCCAGCCATGATGAATGGCCAATATGGTTCCAGGTTAGGATGGTGCTGGGTGCAGGCTTCAATATACAAGCTACCAAATAGGAGGTTAAGAGTAAGAAGTTCAGGTGGCACTTTAAAGGGTTATAGACATTTCAGACGAGCTCAAGAAGCAACTGGATGTACTTCTGGAGAGTGAAGGGACTGAAGAAGTGAAGTGGTTGGGAGATGGCCACTGATATAAACTTGTTGCGCTCAGTGTGGGTATTCCTTGCTCCCAAAGGCACTAAAGAGATTAATTGAATGCCGAAAAAAAAACCTGCAAATGTGGGAAAGGGGAAACAACTAAAAATTGTAGGTCGTTCTCCTTAAGGGCAGAGAAGGTGATTCAATCAAATTGTTCAAAATCATGAGGGGCTTTGACAGAGTCAATAAGAAGAAACTCCTCCCAGTGGCAGGAGGGTCGGTCACCAGAGGAAGCAGTTTTAAAATAATTGACACAAGGACCGGGGGGGTGGTGGGGGGAGAGGTGGGGGCGAGGAGATTTTTTTATTTACGAGCGAGTTGTTGTGATCTGGAACGCGCTGCCTGAAAGGGCGGTGGAAGCAGATTCAATAGTAACTTTCAAAAGGGGAATTGGATAAATTAAGGGGAAATATTCGCTGGAGGAAGGGGAAAGAACAGGGGTGAATGGGACGAATTGGAAAGCTCTTTCAAAGAGCTGGCACGGGCACGATGGGCCGAATGGTCTCCTTCTGTGCTGTATCTTCCTAAGATTTGCACAACGGGTCAGTAAATGCCTGCAGAGTGAGAGGGCAGGAGAAGGTTTTGGGTTGACGCCGCCTCCCAAAAGTGGGGGTAGCTGAGTGACCTGCCCTGGTTTTGCTGCCCCTCTCCACCTCCCCCCCACCCCTTTCTATCCTTTAAACACTGCAGAGAAGCAATTCTTTGAGTCGACTTACTGAACAGCTCTTGCTATTGGGACTGGTGTTCTGTGTGCAAATCATGTCCTTCCATATAATGTCGCCCCTTTCAATCTCGCACTGGGACTTGCTGAGGTAATCCGTCCTCGTTTTGTGTAGGAACCGAACCTGCTTTGGTGAGCCTGTGTGGAAAGATGTTGAGACAAGTTGAGAATCAGAGGGCCCAATTGACCTAACTTATCTTTTTTGATTGCAGGCCCATGGGTTGGCCTGTGGCTCAGTGGGGAGCACTTACACACCTCTGAGTCAGACAGTTGTAGGTTTAAGCCCCACTCCAGAGACTGGAGCCCCATAATCCAGGCTGATGTTCTTAGTGCTGTTACTGAGGGAATGCTGTGCTATCTTTTGGGTGAGACATTAAAACTGAGACTCTACCTGCCCTCCCAGGCGGATGAAGATAAACAGGGGAGTGAAGAGTTTTCCCCAGTGTCCTGGGCCAATACTTATTTCCCCCCAACCAACTGTCATACTCGGCACCCACCTGCCAAGAATGAGGCACATTAATTTTGTCACGAACATTGCCTTTTAACTGTTGCTGGAGTGAGGAAATGACTTGTTAAACAGATCAGCTGTGGCTGGAAAAGACATTTGCATATTAACAGACAGTGCTTGGAAGGACAAAGGACCATTCCCTGACACATTCAACCCACAATGGATGTTGATCACCAGTGAGGGGGTGGGGAAGCGCATTTCAGGGCCTGCTGGGGTGATGCAACCCACAGGGGCCAGAACTGGTTAGAGCAGCAGGTTACATGACTAACTGGCCTGTTCCAGGGCTTTCTTTTGAACTGGCCAGAGAGTTTGAACTCAGAAAGACTGTTTGCTCCTGGACTGAGACGATCTCTCCTGTCTGCTCCCATCTCTTTCTCCACAAGCCTCTGAATCCACTGAAGACACATGAACCCCAAGAAAGAAAAGTCTCCTCCAGCAAATAAGGTTTAAGAAGAATACTAGGCCCCAACAAAAAGCAAGATCTACCTACAATCAAGGACTCTACAGTGAGCTCGAAGAACCGTAACAAAAACTCCAGATATTGCCTCAAACTTTTTTCACAATTTCTTCTGCTCTTTTCTGTCTCTATTTGCATGTGTTTATCACGTATGTATGCTAGCATGGGTGTGGTGTGCATCCGTAGGCATCAACCAAATTAGAGTTTAAGTTTAATAAATTTCAACTTTTCTTCTTTAAACCTAAGAAAGCCTGTTTGTGCTTGTTTCTTTGCCTTATAATTGGAAAGCGGTGAACAAGGATTCACCAAAGGGGAGATAAAAACAGTGTATTTAAAATTAAACCCTGTTACGGTTAGACCTCTAGACACCTTTATCACCTTATCGTAACACAACAAACACTAAAACGGATTATCTGGTCATTGTCACACTGCTGTTTGTGGGATCTTGCTGTGCACAAATTGATTGCCACGTCAAAAGCACTTCATTGGCTGTTAAAGGAAGGATGCAAGGGCCTTAGAGAGGGTGCAAAAAAAATTATGAGAATGGTTCCAGGGATGAGGGACTTCGGTTACAAGGATAGATTGCAGAAGCTGGGGCTGTTTTCGTTGGAGAGGAGATTTGATAGAGGTGTTCAAAACCATTAGGGGTCTGGACAGAATAGATGGGGCAAAACTGTTCCCATTGGCAGAAGGGTCGAGAACCAGAAGACAAAGAACCAAAGGGGACATGAGGAAAGGGAGGGATAAGGGGGAGGGGGGTGGGGGAGCATCAGGGGGAGGGGGCTAGAATTATCCCGTGTCCTAGGCTAGGAAGATGATGAATCAGGTAGAATTCCTGCTTCCAGTCACTACTAGTGGCATTTACTGCAATGGGAGTGAATGTGGATTGAGATTGGCTGTTAGTAGATTGGTCAGTGGGCTCTCAGAGGAAATCTAATTCAGAGGTAGGTGAGGTGAAACATTTTGAGAGGAATAAGGAGAGATGTACACTAAACATCGAGACCAGCATCACAACACACGCTGGGCCCTCCACCTGACTTTCCTAGTTGTGTAGTTCCAAAGCAAATCTTCTATGGAGAGCTTGAGTCTGGGGCGCGCTCTCATGGCGGTCAAAGGAAGCACTGCAAAGACACTCTGAAGGCTTCACTTAGGAGTTTTGATATCGAACCACCCCCGAGTCCTGGGTGAAGCTCGCCCAGGATCACTGCGCATGGCGCAACCAAATGAAAAAGGGTGCGGCCTCCTTCAAAAGCAAATGCATATCAGAGGCGGAGAGAAAACACAAGGAGAGGGCATCCCAAGCTAGCAGCTCGTCCAAAACACAATCTTACGCGGTATCCTGCCCTATTTGCAGCAGAACCTTCTGGGCACAGATCAGCCATCGCAGTCACCTACGTACCCACCAGAACCTTACCAAACACCCTGGTTGATGGACATGGTCATCTTTGCCTTGAAGGACGAACAACAGTTAGGTAAACGTAGTACATTTGCAGGTTGTGTAAAATAGTACCAATTAAATGTTTATTTTTGCACATAAATACAATTCTTCATCCAATAACAAAGCACTAAGCTATAGTTCCAACCAACTGATTCACAGCCCAGTTAAACAATCTTCCTGCTTCCTATTACTAATTGCCCATCTGGAGATATTCTGAGATCAATACAGGGGGAACTACAGAGCCAAAGGATTGAGTGTTATTCTCAATGTCCAACGCAGGACTTCAGTGTGCTACAGAGCTGAGGACAGCTTTCAAAATTGGGAGCCCTCCTGTAGTATCTGAGACTGGCGTCAGCCTTGTGGAAGCACGTTTCTCTCAGGGTCTTCCAGTGTCCAGAAGACCCTCCTCTGATGGGTTTCCCTTGGTTCCATGAGCAGTGGATCAGACTAGAAGATCGATCATTCTCCTTGAGTGCCAGGTCTTCTGAGACTGGGCCAAACCTTGGTTGGTGCTAAGTCGGAGTGTCCATTCCATGAGCATGTGGGTGGTCAATCTTCTACTGGGGTAGCCAATCCTGGGGTGCCTTCTAGGACCCTATCTGGAACACAATGGAGAGAATTTTTACTTCAATTTTCTATTCAATTGATTTTTATTTTATCCCTTATGTTTTGCCCATCTTGCTGTGTCTGGCACCCCTTCCCTCAAACAAGAGGTACTTATTCCCCAGCTTCTGCCAATTGCCAATCTGTAACCCGCTGCTAAGGTAGTAATTTAAAGTGGTGTTGGATTGAGTCCTGCCAGTGGCTTCTCTCCCCTCTCTCTGCCCTCCAGGAAAGCTCTATCTGACCCAACTGAGGTCGCAATCTCGCCCTGAGTTGTTACAGACCTGTGTGTACCACTCCAAGGTGCCCATAGGTCAAGCCATGACTGTTCACCCACGCTCAAACCCTTCAGAATATTTACCTTATCTGCCACCTTCACCTCTACCAGTTAGACCTCCCTCTATCCTTGTTGCCCTGATCTGTATGGTTGGGATCATTGGATATAGGACTTAAAGGTGTTGAAATCCATTCACGACTTCTGTCTTCTCTTGGGAAGCCACCTCCAGATCCCACCAATCCTGGACACTCAACTGCTCGAGGTTTGTGGGGGATTGGGGGGGGGGGGGGGGTGGGTGAGTAACTTGGCTTCTATCCATGGCTGCAAATATCTTTTAATATCATGGGGTATCCATGGGAAACTCTGGGTTTTCCCAGGAGATGGTTGCCGGTGCCTGAGAAGACTCAGCTCCCTTGCTTGGGTGGGAGGTTGCGCCACAGGTGACTTCTTCCGTCTCTCCAATGGGGTAGAACTACTTCGCAAACAGCTTCCATTCTTTCCTGTTCACCGCTTGGTTCCAGCCATACATGGACAGTGTTATCATGGTCGCATGTCCATCTTCTGATCTGCATGACTGGCAGTCCAGCCACTGGCGCCAACTGTGCCACCAGTTTACATTCTTCTAATGGCCGAAGCACAAAGCAAACTAGTCGACATTAGTGGCATTACCACTGTAGAATCACATTTCTTTGGTTTTGTCGTGCTAACTCAAGGGCTGTGATTATATAACCTTAAATAGAGAGCTATTAGTAAAATAAATGCCATCATTCTTTGGGACGCTTAGCAGTTAAATAAAAAAAATAAATCAAGCAGACTTTAGATTAATTCCAGTACTCATTATAGAGCCACTGAGGAGGAGTTGGACAGAAACAGTTGGCCCTAAATCAATGCAGATCGTAGACTAAGCTTGTACATCTTGAAGATCCACCTCACCTCCCTCAGCCTTCCCCCCTCCCTTCTGCCATCAATCTACAGCCTTCCGAAACCCAAATTTCCGGTCGCTTGACCATTTCCTCATTTACCTCGTCGTCTCCCCTGCTCTTTTCAATATGTTTCGTTGTCTTCCTCCTCCCTCCCTTTGTATGATCAAGAGCCTCCTTGCTTCTTTGCATCTCCAAGGTCCTTGTTCAATCCAACTGCTCTAACCTTGTGATTTTCTATACGTCTGTGGCATAATAGGGTCTTTCAACCAACTATTATTGTCTGCTTGGTGGTTAATGCTACATTCTCCAACTCTTTCCGCATCAGCTCAGATGATCCCCGGGCTCAGATCTCTCTTCCATTTTTGTTCCTTCTCCACTTGGAGATATATCATTCACCTTCATTGCCACTGGGTCAAAATCCTGGGACTCCCTCCCAAACTCGTCGGGTGCACCTACACAGCACGGACTGCAGCGGTTCATGAAGGCGGCCCACCACATCTTCTCAAGGGCAACTAGGGATGCAGAATAAATGCCGGCCTTACCAGCGACGCCCGCATCCCGTGAATGAATTTAAAAGATCATTCCCATCCTGCTTCTGCTGAGGATTCATCGACCTCGCCCTGGTCACAACTCCCACAGAACAATTGCTGCATTACTACATCTTGAACCCCTCTGTACTCCTCAGTGGTTGGGTAAAAATGTCTTTCTTCCAACTCTTCAAAGACATAGTTACTTTATTTCTTTCACAAGTCGAACTAACAGCTCCCATCCTGTACCTTTGGTGGTTTTATCTAGTCACAAGATCACAAGATAATTATGGATAAGGATGGCCATTCTTAGGTTCATTCATCCAGTGACTCAAAAGTCTTCCCCATTGCAAAATCCCATTGCTTCTTAGGTGATTCCAAGATTTTCACCTCCACTGCTCCATCTGGGAGTCTATTCCATGTATTTCTCACTCTTGAAGTGAAGAACCTCTTGATAGCAACCCAAAATTTAGCGGCTACTAGCTCACACTTGTCTCCTTATTCTACTCTCGTTATTTAATCTGAAATAATTTTCAAGATTTACCTTTTCTATTCCCTCAACTACCGTATATGCCTCTACAACATCACCTCTCAGACACCCCCTTTGAAGATTAAATAGCCCAAGTCTTTCCTCATATCTCAAAGCCCGCAGCATTAGGGATCAGTCTCACAGCTCTTCGCTGCAATTCCTCCAGTGCTTGTGTCTTAATGAGGGAATCGGAGTCGCCCTCAGGATCGGGGTCTGACCAGTGTTGTAGAGTTTGATACGGACTTCTTCAGATATATATATATATATTCTACTGTTTTCCCTATGTAGTTCAATGTTCTACTGGCTTTGTTGATTGCTCCTCTGCATTAGTTAAATATATTAAGTGTTAAGTCTACTAAGATTCCTGGGGTTTCTTTTTCATCTTCAGCATCATTCACGGAATATGTGCCTCGGTCATTTTCAGTCCCTTTGTGCAATTTCTTACATTTCTGTTAAATTCCACCCGCCATTGTTCTCTCCAATGATATACTTCTTCCCCATCTACGGAGATTCTTGGCCTCCTAATCTCCGCAGATCTCAATTGGAACTCTCATTGTCCTCCTCCATTTCTGGAGCTGCCTTCAAGAGGACTGGTTTCCTCTTTCCTGCCAAATACTTCCTCAATAATGTTTCCAACGCCCGGGATTTCTGCAAGCCTTCTCTGGCAACAGGTCCACAATTACCTCAGGAGAAAAGAGGCAAAAACAGCCGTTGACGCCAATTCTGCAGTGTTTCGGCCGATCTTACAGTGATGATAACGGCAGAAACTGAGGGTTATGAAGTCCAAGTCTGTCCAAAACTAGGATCCTGCTCCCATATGTAGGAAGGGTTTGCTATCACCTGTTACATACTGTTGGACAAGTGACAAGAGAAAGCGAGTTGTCTGATAGGCTCCTAGCTGCCAACCTCAATTGCGTTTTCTTTCTTGCTTCCCCTCTCGATACTGCAATGTTCATTGCTGCTTCTCTCTTCCAAACCTCAAATTACACCATCTTGCTTACTCTTCTTCCTCCAGCTAACCTCATTGAACCCTTTGCTATTCGAACTTGCTCTTCCCAATCTTGGTGTGACATTATTATGGCTTCTTGACTGACATAGTCTTCTCACCACCTCTCGATGGTTTCCTTCAATCTGGACCATTATCCTTCCATCAACAATAGCAAAACCTCCACTAATCCAGTAACTTTAAGAAGGTCCCTACAACAGAAATAATTCAATCTGAGGAACTGTGTCCCCTGTCCTAATCTCCTGCACAAATGACAGAAAGTTGTAAGAGCAGTGAGTGATTGGAAATAATAATCATGTTGAAGGGTCCAAGTATAGCTACAAGCTGTGAAAAGCTACATTGCTCCACTTTCCCCCCAGACCTGTAACAATCTATAACGGCCCCGTTCTCTATCCACAGCCCTGTATCAATCCCAAACTAATCCCACTGCCCTGCTCTCTCCCCATAGCCCTGTATCAATCCCAAACTAATCCCACTGCCCTGCTCTCTCCCCATAGCCCTGTATCAATCCCAAACTAATCCCACTGCCCTGCTCTCTCCCCATGGCCCTGTATCAATCCCAAACTAATCCCACTGCCCTGCTCTCTCCCATAGTCCTGTATCAATCCCAAACTAATCCCACTGCCCTGCTCTCTCCCATAGTCCTGTATCAATCCCAAACTAATCCCACTGCCCTGCTCTCTATCCACAGTCCTGTATCAATCCCAAACTAATCCCACTGCCCTGCTCTCCCCATAGCCCTGTATCAATCCCAAACTAATCCCACTGCCCTGCTCTCTCCCATAGTCCTGTATCAATCCCAAACTAATCCCACTGCCCCGCTCTCTATCCACAGCCCTGTATCAATCCTAACCTAATTCCACTGCCCCGCTCTTTCCCCATAGCGCTGTCTCAATGCCAAACTAATCTTTTCTTAACTCTCTCCTCGACGTTATTAAATTGATGGCCCCTCACCTTTGACTCCCCAACTGCTCTTTCCCCATTTATGCCGTCAAAACCCTTTATGAATTGAAAAACCCTCAACTAAATCTCCTCTGAAGCTTTCTTTACTCTAATGCAAAAGGTCTCAAACTCTCAAGTCTCTCCTCACAGCTATGTTTCCCATCTCAGGAATCATCCTGGTGAATCTATGGTGTCCTTTCTAAAATTGGACACCGAAATTTGTATAGTGATCCCACTACGATCCATAACTCTTCCTTTTATCAAAGGTCAAAGATCCAACAGCCATCCCCTTCTCTCTACTGTCTCTCTAACTTGCAGACTTCCAGTGCACCGCTCAAAGTATAATGAAGGTTAGGGTTAGATGTAAGGTTAGGTCAGGGTGTGAAAGGCAGAGTTACGGGAGGAAAGATTGGGGGAGTGAAAGAGTCAGGTTAAATTGGATGGTCAGCAGACTCACAGGCGGTGGAAGGCATCAATTTAGGGATCCATGGCTACTGCCTTTCCTATGGTTCTGAGATCTGATTGGACCCTGTTAAGTATGTGATGGATAATAGCGTGACCAATGAGAGATCTAGGAGGAATTTTCCATGCACTGAGACTGACACAATGTTAATAGAATGGATGTAGCTTCAGAAATGTGTCACAATGGGAATCTGTTGGCGAGGGCAGGAGGGCCTAAATTGTTCCTCGGCAATAGGATAAAGCTGGCAATAGTGAATCAGCAGCCTGTTAATAGCAAAATAATGGGCAGAGAATTGCGGTTTGTGAGATTCCCAATTGCCTGCAAAGTGCCCCCTGCCAGTGCCACCCAATGAGAGTGTGGGGGCACTGGGCCAGCCTAAAGCAGTCCATTCAGAGAATGACCACAACCAAAAGTTCTCATGACATAAAACAGGGTAACAAGGAGCAAGCACTGGGCTGGGTTAGAATCAAAACTGATCAAACGGTCTCCTACTCCACCACATTGCTTCCCTAGGACCTCTTTGAGAAATGTCTCACTCCTCCCTTTTCCCCTATAATCTTGACTCTGTCTTTGCTTCTTTGTGTCGCAATCTCATCTCCTGCCCTCTGTTGAGTCTCTCTTGTGCCCCACGCGATGGCTTCGGATTTCAGCTGGGTTTCTCAGCTTAAATCATTGAGAGCCCACAGCCCACCTCTCCCACTCACCATCTTCCTAAGAGCTCATTCCACATGACACCGCAGCACTGAGGTTTCCAGTCCCCATTGTATTTTAAGCTTACTGATCTCAATGCAGTTGGGTGACTGAACTAGCTTCCGTGCCCTCTGAGCTACGGAGTGGCAAAAAAAAAAAACGTCTGGTCCTGATCGCTCATGTTGGGAGGAGGAAGGGAATGGCTTTGGCTGTGATGTTCCCCATGGTTGAATAGTCACTCATGGTCCAGCCACACATGACCTCTTGAGCTATGAACATTAGAACATAAGAAACAGGAGCTGGAGTAGGCCATTCGGCCCCTCAAGCCTGCTCTGCCATTCAATAAGATCATTGCTGATCCTCTACCTCAAATCCACCTTCCCACACTATCCCTTTTGATTCCCCTGGAGTCCAAAAATCTATCAATCTCGGTCTTGAATATACTCCATGACTGAACATCCACAGCTCTCTGGGGTATTCCAAAGAGTCACAACTGTCTAGAGTGACGAAATGTTCATATCTCAGTCCTAAATGGCCGATCCCTTATCCCGACCCCTGTGACCCTGTATTCAAGACTCTCCAGCCCCAGGGAAACATTTTCCCAGCATCTACCCTGTCAAGCTCTCTAAGAATCTTACATGTTTCAATGAGACCACCTCATTATTCTAAACTCCAGAGAATAGGCCCATTCCAATCAATCTCGCCTCATCGGACAACCATCTCATCCCACGAATCAATCAATCAGGATCACCTCTCATTCTTCAAAACTCCATGAAACCATAACCCAATGAGATGCGGCTGATGTGGGATAGCAGAGGGGTTGGGGGATGACGGGGCTGAAGAGCTGGACTCCCTTACCCATATGCATGCGACTCCAGCCCGTGGTCCAGCAGCTGTCCAGGCGGTCAGGGTCCATGTAGTTGGTGTCTGGGAAGCAGACGGGACTGGCCAGGTCACTATAATTGACTGGTTGCGTCAGCTCCAGCAGGGCGATATCATCACTGAAGATGATCGGATTGTAATCCTCATGCGAGATTATTTTTTCCACGTTGTGCGTGTTTTCCTGGTGAGTGAGGTCAACTGTCCCAGTGACGACTTGTAAGTCCTTCGATTTTCTGAAAGAGATACGATTATTTTTAAAGGCTTTCCCGACATCTCCCGCCCCTTTAATATCACAATCCCTGCCGAGAAGCATTCTCATAATGTTGGCAATATTGGTAAGGCCAAGGATTACCCATCCTTGTTGCACTGCCTCATCAGACACACCCAGGACAGGTTCAGTACGGGTTAGATACAGAGTAAAGCTCCCTCTACACTGTCCCCATCAAACACTCCCAGACCAGGTGCAGCAGGGGGTTAGATACAGAGCAAAGCTCCCTCTACACTGTCCCCATCAAACAATCCCAGACCAGGTGCAGCACGGAGTTAGATACAGAGTAAAGCTCCCTCTACACTGTCCCCATTGAACACTCCCAGGACAGGTACAGCACGGGGGTTAGATTTTAGATTAATGGTGGGTGTCACTGGCTAGGCTGGCTTTTATTGGGCACCCCAATTGTCCCGAGAAGGTGGTGATGGGCCATCCCTTTGAGATGTTGCAGATAGACGTTTGATACTTCAGTGGGCAGTGAAAACGTCGATCACATTGGTGTCTGACTGATGCCACATATAGGCCCAGATTGAGTCGGATGGTTTCTTTCCCTAAAGAAAACACGTTCACACACACATACGGGAACTGTAAAAGGGAATAAGAGGGGCATAAAGATGTAGGAGAATACATTAATGGGTAACATAAAATGGAACATATATAAACATATAAATAGTAAAAGGGTAGGCCAAGGAAGGGTGGGGCCAATTAAGAACCAAAAAGATCTACTTGTGGAGGCAGAGGGCATGGCTGAGATACTAACTGAGTACTTTGCAGCTGTCTTTACTGAAGAACGTGCCAATGCCACAGTAAAGGAGGTAGTCGCAATATTGGATAGGATAAATAGATAAAGAGGAGGTACTTAAAAGATTGGTAGCGGTCAAAGTAGAAAAATCATCTGGACCGGATGGGGTGCATCCTACGTTACTGAGGGAAGTAAGGGTGGAAATTGCAGAGGCTCTGACCACAATCTTCAAATCCTCCGTAGATATCTGGGTGGTGCCAGATGACCGGAGAATTACAAATGTAACACCAGGAGAGTGGGATAAATCTAGCAATTACAGGCCAGTAGGTCGAATGTCGGTGGTGGGGAGACTTTTAGAGGCAATGACCCTGGATAAAATTAATCGTCATTTGGAAAAATATAGGTTAATAAATAACAGCCAGTACAGATTTGCTAAAGAAAAGTCACATTTAACGAACTTGATTGAGTTCTTTGAAGAAATAACAGCGGGTTGATGAGGGTAGTGTGGTTGATGTCGTGTATATGAACTTTCAAAAGGCATTTGATAAAGTGCCACAAATTGGACTTGTTGGCAAAACTGGGATTAAAGGGACAGGGCAGCATTGATTCAAAACTGGCTAAGGGACAGAGTATTGGTGAACCGCTGTTTCTCAGACTGGAGGGTAGTGTGCAGTGGTGTTCCCCGGGGCAGGCATTAGCACCATGGCTCTTTATGATATAAATCACAGAATTAATGATCTGGACTTGGGTAAACAGGGCATAATTTCAAAGTTTGCAGATGACACGGAACTCGGAAGTGTAACAAATGGTGAGGAGGGTAGTAAAGACTTCAGGAGGACATAGACTGGTACAATGGGTGGACAAGTGGCAGATTATTATTGCAGAGAAGAGGGAAGTGATGCATTTTGGCAGGAAAGATAGGGAGAGGCAATATAAACTAAATGGTATAATTCTAAAGAGGGTGCAGGAAGAGAGATGTGGGGATGTACAGACACAGATCTTAGAAGCTGGCAGGATGAGTTGAGGCGGCTTTATAAACAGAGGCATAGAATACATAAGAAAAGAGGTTCTGCTAAACCTTTATAAATCACAGGATAGGCCCCAGCTGGAGCATGGGGCTGAATTTTCATCACGGAGACGGGAAACGGGAGTTGGGTTTGTTTTCGGGTCAGGAACCCGCCTCCAGTGGGAAACTGATTAAAGTCAGGATTTTCACAGGGATGAGCCCTTAATTGATACGGAGACGGGTTCCCTGTCCAATTAGAGACAGTGGGGGTGGGAATGGAGGTGGGTCAGATGAAGTGTGGGACTGGTTTGGACTCCCTGAGGACACCCTCTTTTGCCCTTGCGGGAGAAACAGGCGCACAATGTGAGGGAGGGGGCCCAGGTGGGAGGAGGGTGCCATTCTTCTACTGAATTACCCCAATGGAGCAGACAGCGATGGAGACAGCCATGATAGTGGAGGAGGAGGCAGTCGGGCCTAGCTATACGGGAGCTGTTGGTGGGCCTGGTGAACATCTACCATTGAGAAGCCCTATGGCCTGTGTAGTGCTAGTAAGCAAGTGGTATTGGTTGTACCTCTTCTTTGCCTTTGTCTAGGGCTTCTGTACAGGGTGAGTATCCATGTCTTCAAGGGATATCCCTTGTCCCCTTGGATCCATCCATACACTTTGAGGGATGGAGTGAAGATCTGAGGCAACCTGGACTGCCGGAAAATGAAGCAGTCATGGCAACTGCCAGGAAAGCAAGCGCACACATTGAGGAAACTCTTGTTGTGGTCTCAGACTAACTGGACGTTGAAGGAGATGAACCCCTTCCTGTTAATGAACCTGATTGGGTGGTCTTTTGGTGCCTTGATGGCCACATGGGTCCAACAGATGATGCCCTGCACCTGGAGGAATCCAGCAATGGCGCTGAAACCCTCTGTGCCTGAAAGGCCTTGTGTGTCATGAAATGAATGTACTGTCCAGCTCTGGCAAAGAGGGCATTAGTGAGGTGCGATGGTGTGCAGCCATTTGTGAGATGCCACTATGGTCCATAGCTGATGCTTGTAAGGAGCCAGAATCGAAGAACTTCAAGGCCACAGTGACTTTGATGGCCACCGGCAGGTCATGGTGACCAGTGCTGCGAGGTTTTCGGCGACGAGGGCACTGATCGCTGTGACCATCTGCCTGGAGAGTCGCAGTCTCCTGAGGCACTGGATCGGAGTCATCTCCAGGTAGCTCCACCTTTGGCGGTCAATCCTGGGTTGGGGGTTTGGCCTCCGTTGCCATCCTGCCCTCTCTTTCCTCTCCCGTGCCCTCCTGCTGCTCAGGATTCTGCCCTTCCTGCAGAGGGTGTTGCCCCTCATTGCCACTGGGCCCAAAATCTGACAGTCATGCCCCCATTGCCAGCTGCAGTCTTCCTTTTCGACAGGTGGCCGCCCTATTGTGATTGGCAGCCTTGTCCCCTGCTCTTCTGTGCCCATGATGCCGGTGGGGGTGGTGACTCCATTCAATGCCCGAGTGCTGAGTGCCCACTCTCCCTGCCACCTGTGCAGCACCAAATGCAGAGTCCTCCTTTGCCCCGCTGACCCTCTTATGGGCCAGAATGATTCTGTGAGGCAGCCATGACTGCGTAACCACTCTGTACCTGCTTCCCTTCAGGTAGTCAGTAACAGGCAGCACGTGTAACCCATGTGCATTCTTCAAAATTCCAATCTCCACCTCTGACAAGCTTTTAACAAGCTGTTTATGTACTTTAATTGGTCTTAATCGGAAGATGGAGGTGATCTCAGACCCGCCCTCCCACCGCCCTGGTGAAAGTTGCCAGCACTGGGAAAGGCATCTCGAAACTGACACGCCAGCTGTCGTAGGTATTTTTGGGCTCTCTCGCCTCCATTCCTGACCTCGGTGGGGGGGCCCGAAAATTTAGATCATTGTATCCAATTCTAGGCACTGGACTTTAGGGAGGATGTCAAGGCCTTGGAGAGGTTGCAGAGGAGATTTACTAGAATGATACCAGGCATGAAGGACTTCAGTTCATGTGGAGACAATGGGGAAGCTGGGTTGTTCTAATTAGAGCAGAGAAGGTTAAGCGGAGATTTAACAGAGGTGTTCAAAATTATGAGAGAGTTTGATAGAGTGAATAAGGAGGAACTGTTTCCAGTGGCAGAAGGGTCCGTAACCTGAGGGACACAGATTTAAGATAATTGGCAAAAGAACAAGAGGGGGAGATGAAGAGAATTTTTTAATGTAGTGAGCTGTTGTGATCTGGAACGCGCTGCCTGAAAGGGCGGTGGAAGCAGATTCAATGGTAAGTTTCAAAAGGAGAATTGGATAAATATTTGAAGGGGAAAAATTTGCAGGGCAGTGGGGAAGGAGCAGGGGGAGAGTGAGACCAATTGGATAACTCTTTCAAAGAGCCAGCACACGCACGATGGGCCAAATGGCGGTCTCCTGTGTTGTATCTCTCTATGATTCTATGAGTGCAAATGTACATGTCGTACACATGGACATTTCAATATCTTGGCCTCTTTTCACCTCTGTGAAAACTCTGCCACTTTCTTTACCTATTTGCCACACACTGGGCTGTTGTTACAACCCAGTATTCATTAATAAGGGAGCCTCCACAGTGGTGCTTCCTCCAGTGTGTTATGGTCACTTGCCAGGGAAACTCTTTGAGATGCGCCTTACTATCCTCTCCGCTTTCGAAACTACCGACACCATTTTCATATTCACTCTGAGTATCTGCAGCATCAGAGTAGAATGCTCGCTCCCCACATTCTGCAAAAAAAAAAGATAAGAGCAGAGTTCAAATTCATTCACATTTTCTTGCCAAATTTAACTGTCAGTGTCCCGAGCCAAACCTCAGGGATGCAGCATTCAAAAAAACACAGCTCACAGACAAAGATCACTAAGTACAAATGCATCAGCTGCCTGTCAGGTCATCTTCCAATTGCATCTATTGCCTTATCTGCCCATTGATTTAATGGCCCACCAGTTTACATCTATTTAACCCCGAGATGAGTTCCCAACCACATATCCGTGTCATCTCTAAGACTGCCCGTTTCCACCTCCGTAACATCATCCAATTCTATAATAAAAGCAAAATACTGCGGATGCTGGAAATCTGAAATAAAAACAGAAAGTGCTGGAAATGATCAGCAGGTCTGGCAGATTCTGTGGGGAGAGAAACAGAGTTAGAGTTCCATGTCTTTAAATTTTGCTTCTCTCTCCACAGATGCTGCCAGAGAGAAGCAAAATTTAAAGACATGGAACTCTAATTCTGTTTCTCTCCCCACAGATGCTGCCAGACCTGCTGAGTATTTCCAGCACTTTCTGTTTATATCATCCAATTCTAGATCTGCCTCAGCACATTCGCTGTTGAAACCCTCATTCCTGCCTTTGTTACCTCTCGACATGACCATTCCAACGCTCTCCTGGCTGGCCTCCCACACTATACCCTCCTTAAACTTGAGGTCATCCAAAACTCTGCTGCCTGTGTCCTTACTCGCAGCAAGTCCCGTTCACTGTGCTCGCTGACCTACGTTGGCTCCTGGTAGAGCAACGCCTCGATTTTAAAATTCTCATCCTCGTTTTCAAATCCCTTCAGGTCTCACCCCCTCACTATCTCTGTAATTGTCACCAGCTCTACAACCCTCCAAGATCTCTGCCCTCCTCAAATTCTGGCATCGCAAGCATCTCCAATTTTAATCGCTCCACCATTGGCAGCCGTGCCTTCAGCTGACTGGACCCAAAGCTCGGGAACATCTACCTTGACTTCTCTTTCCTCCTTTAAGACACTCTTGAAAATGTACCTCTTTGACCAAGCTTTTGGCCATCTGACCCAATATCACCTTATGTGGCTTGGTGACAAACTTTGCTTTATAACACACCACTGTGAAGTGCCTTGGTGCGGTTCATTGCATTAAAGGCGCAATACAAATACATGTTATTGTTGATTTGTCCAACTGTCCATCATTTTATCTGAGTTTATCTACCTATCAATTATCCTGCCTACCTTTCTCCACCTGTACAAACCTATTTGTTGAACATTTACCTAGGCATCTGTCCATCTCACAGACTATCGAATTATTCACCTATCCAACAACTTAAGTCTATCTACTAATTAGTCTTTTGACCTTCTCCATTTGCCTTCATGGTCCACCTGTCATTGAAGCCTACCATCCAGCTCTACCCAACCATCAGGTTAATTGCCTGCATATTGACATCCATCATGTTGCATTATTCCATGGCCGGGGGAGTGGGGGTGGGGGTTTAGTTCTCTGACCCCATACTCCCAGCAAGGAACTATGATGCAAAGGGACACGCATTGAAGGATTGACTTTCTATCTCCAGCCTGTGCACTTGGGAGCTCACATCCTATTCAGAGTTGTCGGTCTCTGCGTGTTTCACGGTCTGCCCTCCTATCTTCCCATCCTAGTGACTGGGGACACACTACTTCGTCGCGATTGACCAACTAGCCCCAGCTTACCGAGGCTGGTGTCGCACTCCCAGATCAGCTTAAACAGGATAAAGAGCAGTAGGAATCTTGGTTTCATAATTTGGGCGGGTGCTCTTCATTCAGCAGCAAAAGGGCTTTTCCTATCTGCTCAGATAGAGGTGGGGAGTGACAAACGGGCCCATGGCTTTGTGATGTCACCGTCACAGTATAGCATCACTCACTGCAGTACTACTGACTCTGTGATGTCACGTTTAGTTGGAATGAAACTAGATGAGCAGTTTTACACAAACTTCCCAGCGAAGGGCCCGGGCTCACAACCTCAAAGAGTGCCTTACTCACTCGCCTCACTCCACAACGCTACTTTATTCCGCAGCACGCGCATCGATCTTTTAATGCAGACCCTTCACCCGTTCCTGGTGAGTCATTGGGTCATATCCAACAGCTCCTGCAATGTTTCATTCCTCCTGGCCGCTCATGGATCTTTTGCGGGGATGTTGATAGTAAGACAGAGAAGGTCAAGATTTGACGTTAGGGACCTTTCTTTTAGAATATTAATAATTACTAGCCAAACTACTTTGGTACTGCACGTGCAGAGTCAAGAACAAGTGTAGGCCTCAGGTGAAGCAGTTCCAGGGTGCAGGATCCTGGTTGCACAGATGTAATTAAATCCCATTTTAAAGTCATGCACTCCACCCATATTCACATTATAAACTCATGTCCATATTTACAACAGAAACTCTTCACCCTGTTGTTAGACCTTCCCAGTAGTGGTGGAAAGTGTCAAGATGAGGTTTATTATTGATACACACGAGAACTTTTTTTTAAAAAAAAAGTGGCCCTGCTATGGCATGGAATGTGGAACACGGTGTGATGTGTTCGCATGTGGCATGACTATGTTACGACATGATACAGTGTATGGTGGCATGCTGTAGCAGGCTTCTCTTGTTCTGATGTGCTCTGGCATGTTGTGGCATAGTATGGCATGGTATGGTATACATTATGTGGCATGATACAGCATGAACACAAGAAATAGGAGCAGGAGTAGACCATATGGCCCATCAAGCCTGCTCCGCCATTCAAAACAATCATGGCTGATCTTGGGCTTCAATTCCACTTTCCTGCCCATTTGCCATCCCTTGATTCCCTACAAGACCCAAAATCTATTTCGATAGGTACATGTGAAAAGGAATAGGTTATGCTGGTAGGGTTTGACAAAGAGGCTCATGTGGAGCATAAACACCAGCACGGACCAGGTGGGGCAAATGGCCTGTGACTGTGCTGTACATTCTATGCAATACAGATGGCCAGGCAGCTCACTAGCTGCAAACTCCCTGTACCTCATGTGGCCACCAGAGGGAAGAAAAGCACTTCCTCAGTCACAGGGAACAAAATTTCAGAGCTGCAGCCTCCAGTTCTGCAGAGCGCGGAACAAAAAGTGTGGGATTACTGTACCCTGCAAGTATGACACCATATCTGGACAGTGGGTCAGGAACCAGTCTGGGTCAAACCAGCCCTCAAACCCCCCCCTCCGCCACCACCACCACCATACCCCTGCCAGTCTTTCACAGAAGTTTGATCGTGACAACTCCTTGGTGCTCTACCCAGATGCTGCGGTCGGCCGGGACCTAAGCAAAACACTGCGGCTGCTGGAGATCTGAAAAAACAGAAAATGCTCGTCAGGCCTCTGTGGAGAGAGAAACAGGAGTCAACAGTTCAGGTTGATGACCTTTCATCAGAGCCTGAAACCGGGACCGAATGCTCTCGCCTCAACCATGATGGCTCAGCTACTGACAGTGAAACCTGGGTTCGCCATTGTTTCCTGTCGTTTCCATCTGACTGTTCATCAACAGCGTCAGAGAACTGGACACGCCGACCTACCTGCATTTCATTATCCCATGCTCCAGCATCCTAGGCTTATTTAATAGGGGCATAGAGTATAAAAGCAAGGAAGTTATGTTAAACTTATACAGAACACTGGTTCGGCCTCAACTGGAGTATTGCGTCCAGTCCTGGGCGCCACACTTTAAGGTAGATGTGAAGGCATTGGAGAGAGTGCAGGAAAGGTTCACGAGAATGGTTCCAGGGATGAGGAACTTCAGTAACGTAGATAAATTGGAGAAGCTGGGACTGCTTTCTTTGGAGAAGGTTGAGAAGAGACTTGATGGAGGTATTCAAAATCATGAGGGGTCTGGATGGAGTAGATAGGGAGAAACTGTTCCCGTTGGTGGAGGGATGGCAAACCAGAGGGCACAGAATTAAGGCGACTGGCAAAAGCAATAGCAACAAACTTTTTTCATGCAGTGGGTGGTTAGGATCTGGAATGCACAAAGTGTAGAGGCATGTTCAATCAAGGCATTGAAGAGGGAATTGGATTGTTAGCTGAAAAAGGATGTACAGGGCTACAGGGAGAAGGCGGGGGAATGGCACTAGGTAAATTGCTCTTTTGGGGAGCCAGCACAGATACACGACAGGCTGAATGGCCTCCTCTGTTGTAACAATTCTGTGATCTGCATAAATTACCCAATCAACTGATTTTCTTTTGAACTGTGATTTCTACATCCGCACTGCCGCCCGAGAGCAGAGGTAGGTGAGGTTCGGGGGGTTACTTAATGATAGAGGGCACAAAACGCTGAACTGGATGGGTACACGGGGACGAGGTACACAAGCTATACCGTACCCAGGTGGAAATGAATTGTTCCCTTTTGCCCAGTGTGTGGGGTACAGGAGCTGGAAGAGACAAGACAGGGTTTGTGCAGTACCGGACGGTACTGAATTGTTCCCTTTTATCCAGTGTGTACCATACAAGGGCTGGAACGAAGTGTACCAAGCTGCACAGTGCAGAAGGGCAGGGGCTTCTCTCACCACCACCCCCCACCCCCCGGCCTTCACCCAGTGCGTATAGTCCACACAAGCCTATGCTGCCAGGCAGGTGAGAGTTCTTCCCTGTGATTTAAAACTATTTTGCATCCTCTTACTGCCCGCTGTCCATAAGAGGTGGGATGGGCCATTGGTCACTTCTGATTGCAAAGGGCAGTGCTGCACCAGTGGCCAACATCTGGGACTGGGGGGAGATTCACTGGTCTACAGGGAAGGAAACAGGATGGATTTTCTTGGTTGTACAAACTCTGTTGATGAATTGTCAGGAGATTGGCATTAACCTGCTTAGCTGAGCCTAGAGGTTGGGGCCAGTTAAAGCCTACGAGCAGGGGATGGTTGAGGGGGGGGGTAACTGGGAGTGAAAGCACAGTACCTTGACACTCATTGGCATCAAGAACACAGGAGCCTCGGTTAGCTGACTGCCCTTTCCCATCTCGGATGTGGCTCCCAGTCCAGCGCAGGCTGATGGGGCAAAAAGTCTGCTCTCTCCCAACAGATCTAACGTGCAACCAATTCAGGAAAGGCCGAGGCAGGAGCTGGAAGCCACAGGTGTGCTTACAAGGTCAAGGTCAGTGGGTCACAGGTTAGGTTGTGAGCGAGGCTTCTCTCCCCTGCTCTTAGCAGAAAGTCAGCCTCTGGTTTGCAAGTCGTCTTCAGTCTCCAATTCCTGCCGCATTCCCCTGTCTTTCCCAGAAGACAATCAAAACAATGTCAGAACAAAAGTGGTCCAAAATGAATCACCTTCTTCACAGGTCACGCGAGACGATACACCAAGAGACACAGAATTATCAAGGAAACAGAAGCAAACTGTACACAAGAGGTCACAGACCCTTCTATTTCTTGCACTATAATCAGAGGTTCTGCATGAAACTGATCGCCGCAAACTTTCACGGCGCAGCTCTGAAAGCGTCCGCGCTCTACAGAGCTGTGTTTATCGGCTGTGCCAATCGTTTCAAATAAGTTGGCACAGCTCACGGTTATTAGGGTACTATCCCAAGTATCTGTTGCCCCCTTGCAAACATCTTGCTTTGCAGGAGGTTGACAGACAAAAACCCGTCCCAGACATCTCTCCTGTGCCGCGAGTTGCAATTACTGACCACAGTTGCCACAGGACGAGAGCCATTGCTGACTGAAATCAACTTTTAAAAAGAAAAATCACTTACCCATCAATCTGAAGTCAAATACAAAAAAAAAACATTTATTCCATCTGTCTTTGAGACCCGCTGTTCGGACGATGAACGTTCCTTTGGATCGAAGGGTCTCCTCACAGGTAAACTCCTCGAGTGGACAGCAGAAACAGAATTCTGTGGTGTAGGAATACTTTTACGCCCCAGTTTAATAACTCTGTACCGTGCAAGTGAAAACAGAATCGATAGGAGTGCTTCCATAGTAATTGCATTTATTAATTGTGTATACAAGTCTCAAGTTCTGCCCTGTTGACAATTATGTTCAGGTTTTTATAAAAACATAGAAAATACAAACACACACACACATACAGACAGAAAACATGGAGTTTTCCCCACCCTCAATCCCTGTCCACACAGTCAGATGACTTCAAGACTGTTCCAAAGCAAAAACAGCGAGATAACTGACCCTCCCTCCCTCACACCCCCCCCAACGCCCCCCCCCCCCAGACAAAATGAACGCAGCTCCAGAGGAGCTGTTGCCACGCTGGCCACTGCACTCTCACCCTGTCAGACCGTGCGCTCTGCGCCGCGGTTCCCCGCACCCAACCCCAGGTGGTGTGGCCAAAGCGGTTGGCACCTCTGCCATCTCCATTGGGGGGAGGGGCGCACTCAGGTGCTGGTGCTCGGTGTCACTGTTGCTGCCATCTCGTCCTCCTCCTTGTCGGGCGGGCAGTCCACGAAATCCGCTAACATGGCTGCTGTCCTGTCGTCTTGGGCCTGAGCAGAATGTGTGTTGTGGGGCGGGAGGGGGGAGAAAATGCAAGTAAATAAATGAGGACGTCAGAGAAGCCCTCTGCCACAAGGATGGCTGTGTCCGCAAAGCAGTCTATATGCCAGACTTATCACCTAGATGGGGAATATACAGAAAAGCAGCCCCGATCGACATGGGAATTAAAATATATAGGGGCCAGACAGCACCTCAGATACCAGTGGCAGATGAGGCCTTTTGGCCCATCTTGCCTATTCCAGATCCATACTGGAGCTCTCTACTCTTGTAAAATTGACACATCTGTGTCATCCTAATTGACAGTCACAATCAAATTAACAGTTTTTTTTAAAACATCAAGCACCAGTAAGCTACAAAATAAGAAAAAACGAAAGGAAATTTAATAGAGTTAAAGCAGGTCGTTGTTCCAGGTATCAGCTACGCACTTCGGTCGCTCACTGCCCAGCGGTTGCAGAAGGCATCAAGCGTTACTGAAGGACGCTGTGGTCTCACTCTCCGGGGACATAACCGCGGAGAGACTGGCATGCAGCCGGGCTGAACAACCCTTCAATTGCCACTTAAAAAAAAAAAAATCATTGGCTCACTTGTGGTAAAATATTGCATGGTCAGATAACCTTCTGCACAAAACAAACTCCTTCTAGACTGCCTTCACGGGCACAATACTTCTCAATTGGTCGCCCTTTTGTTACTGATTCAACTAGCGCAAATCATTACGATTAAACCACTCGAATCCTTTAGCAGTATCAACAGTTACACTGCCCTTCCCAATAGGGACTCTCTGGTTGTGAAATGCTTTGGGACAACTTGAGGATGTGACGAGATGCTACACAAATACAGTTTCATTTGTTCTTTCCGGATCCCCTTAAAGCTCTCCACCCCAGTGAACACAGCTCCCGTTGCTTTAAAATTTAAAAACACCATTATATCCTCGTGACCCCCGGTATTGTCCTGGGGAATCTGCTGGATCAGTGCCAACAAAGTGACCAAGGAAACCCATCCTTGATGCTCTGGGATAATGAGGCAGGGCTCTACATTAGGGTGGACTGTGAACACGGCCTTTCCTTACCCTGAAGGGAAAAGGTAGGGGAAAGTGGGACTCTCCAAGTAGCTGTTACAGAGCTGACATGGACACAACAGGCCAAATGGCCTCCTCTTGTGCTGTAACCATTCTATGATACTATGACCAGTTGGAGACAATGGGCTGGGATTTGCCCCCAGCATTGGCTTTCTTCCGATACAATGGGACCAGCACGTAAGGAAGTGGTGGCTCTCTTAACCCACTGAGTACACCCTCAAACATGACTCTAGCTTTCCAAATAGGCACAGATACCTTACCTCTGCCTCATCAGCTTTTTCGGTTGTTTCCTCCTTGTCCTGTTGGTCAGTTGCACTTTCCTCCGCCTTTGCCTCAGTGGCGTCGACAACTTCAGCTGCGGTTCTGTCCTCTGCTTTGTTCTCTGGCACCTCCGCACTCGAGGCGTCCCCTTTATCCGATGCAACAGGTCCTTCAACCCCGCCTTCCGGCGTCCCAGCATCTGCTTTGTCTCCATCCGATGCCACGTCCAGCGTCAACTTCCACGAATCAGACTCCACAGCCGGCTCGGACACTTCCTGCGACGTCACTTCCTCCACGGGCTCCGCCAGCGGCGTGGTCACCTGCGCCTTGGCGTCACCAGGCTGTTCCGCTGCTTCCAGCTTTTCCGCCTCCACTTTCGTCTCACCGGTTTGCTTATCCTTCCCCACGTCAGGGGGTCGGTCCTGCACCACCTCGTTCTGCGGCAGAGCCGTCACCTCCTTCGTGCTTCCCTGCTGGGAGGCTGCGTCTTGCTGCGCGCTGTAGACCTGCAAGCTTGCTTCAGGTGGACCCTCGCCTGTCACAGGTACAGACAGAGGCACAACCTCGCCAATCTCTTCAACCTGCACTGTCAATTCCGGATGAGGCTCTTCGTCCTCCGACATCACCTCTTGGTCATGCTCAAACAGCTCGTCTTCTTCATCCTCCTCCAGGTCATCAATCTCTTTGTAATCCATCTCGTCTAGATCCTCGTCTTCTTCCTCCTCCTCCTCATCCTCCTCCTCTTCCATTTCCCCTTCTTCAAAGTCCTGTTCATCTTCATAGTCTTCCTCTTCATCATCATAATAGTCATCCTCGTCCTCCGGATATTCCTCCCCTTCCTCATCCTCGCTGCTGTTGATATTTATGACGGTCAGATCTTCATCCACTTCCTGGGTTTCCAGCTTCTGCTCTTCGACGGCTGGAAGTTGGGATGAGGGTTGGACCGGAGCCGGAGTTATAGGCTGGGCTTGAACGGGGGCAGCAGTCTGCGCCTGGCTTTGAGGGGGTGAGGTGACCACAACTTTCTCAATCTCTTCCATCTCTTCTTTCTTGGCCTCGGGGGAGCCCCGCTCGGGCAGGAGACCCTCCGGGACGATCATGACGCTGTCGTCGGAGTCGCTCTCCAGGGAGATCTCGACATCGGACTCTTCCTCCTTGTCGTATCTCACAAAGACCGGCCTGTGGCCGCCATTCCCGAACAGAGCTTCGTCGTCCTGCTGCACCGCCAGCAGACTGTTGGCGTCGGTCTCCATTTCCCCCTCGGCAGCGTGGTTCTCCGCGGATTCCGCAGCACCTGGCGTGAGCGAGGAAGGAAATCTCGCTGGCACCGGCAGGCCGGTAGATCGCCCCTGCGAGGGGAGGCCAGCTGGGTGGCCAGGCTGTGGCCGAACCGTAGGGGCTGGCAAGTGGAATGTGGGTACTTGAGGCTGCCTGCTGGGTGCCTGCACGTCAGGCACTGAGGGTTTGAAAGCTGCCGCGATGAGGCTCGCGGTGTTGAGGGGCATTTGAAGAGATGGCACCCGCGGATGGATTAAGCAGTTGCAGATCACCAGCGCTTCAGAGCAGAAAGCAGAAACCTGTGGGTATAAATAATGCAAATTTATTGCTGGAATCTTAAGGTTCCAAGCCACTCAAACCCGTCCCATTTCACACTTTGACAAAACGAGCCATTCTTTGCTTCTCACGCCATTATAGATTTTTTTTTCAAAGATATACCTGAGCATGTCCTGCAGGACTGCCCACAGGGAATGAAGATCTGGAAGGGAGTTGTTAAAAGTGGTATAGAACCTTGTTTGGACTACAACTGGGAGAAGTTCTGGTCTCCATATTATAAAATGGGATATACAGACACTGGAGAAGATGCAAAAAGGATTTATTGGAATGATACCAGAACTGAGAGATTATCCCTCTCAGAAATGATGAACAGGCTAGGGCTCTTTCCTCTAGCAAAGAAAAAACTGAAGGGTGGCATGATTGGGGTCTTCAAGATTATTAAAAGGTTTGATAGGGTAGACATAGAGATGTTGTTTCCACTTGCTAGGGAGACCAGAACTAGGGGCCATAAATACAAGATTGTCACTCATAAATCCAATCGGGAATTCAGGAGAAACTTCTTTACCTAAGGAGTGGTGAGAATGTGGAACTCACTACCACAGGGAGTGGTTGAGGCAACTTTTTTCTTATTCACTCACAGAATGTGAACGTCACCGTCAAGTCCAGCATTTATTGCCCATCCTAATTGCCCTTGAGAAGGTGGTGGTGAACTGCCTTCTTGAATACAACTTAGTGGCTTGCGAGGGCAGTTACGAGCCAACCACATTGCTGTGGGTCTGGAGTCCCATGTAGGCCAGACTGGGTAAGGACAGCAGATTTCCTTCCCTAAAAGGACATTAATAAACCAGATAGGTTTTTAAAACGACAATTCCATATTTCCATGGTCACCATAACTAATATGAGTTTTTTTTTATTCCAGACTTATTTGATTGAAATTAAATTCCCCAGCTGCCGCAGTGGGATTTAAACTCGTGTCTCCAGATTATTTGTCCAGGACTCTGGATTAACTAGTCCAGTAACGACTATGCTATTGCACCTACACATGTAAGGGGAAGCTAGATAAGCAGGAGGGTGAAAGGAATAGAAGGATAAGATGAAATGCAGAGGGCTGGGGGGGGCAGGCTTGTGTGGAGCATAGAGCAGTTGGGCCAAATGGCCTGCTTCTGTGCTGTACGCTCTACGCAATTCTAAGTAAAAGACCCCAACGGGTGACAACTGGGCTGAAGCATTCAGACCTAATTAGGTTCCCTTTATGGGATTGTTCATCCTGTGCTTAAATTTACAGAACACTGACCAAATCTCCAGCGATTCAGGGAACAGGATGGTTGAGTTGATTGCAGTATTTCTGCTCCTCCGAAGTACCGAGACGCGATACAGAGCTGCTACAGCGCCACAACTGGCAGGAAGGTATAATTGCAGCGTGACGTTTACATAGTCTGAATTATATGGTTATTGTAATGGGATAATTTGGCAAAGTGTGCACGGATGCAGCAGTTTTTTTTTTTTACCTCAGTGTTTCCATCATTCTGACCCCGGCTGAACGTTCTGACGGCGCAGTGCAGCGGTGGTGGCCATTTTGAATTGGGAACCAGTAGCAGGAAGAGCAGGAGGCGGTAGAGTTCCCTCCGACAGTCCGCGCGGAGGTAGGGGCTCGTGGTGCTTGCGCCCTGCTGCAGGCGGATCAGGAGAGGCAGCACCAGCTCATGGAGTTTCTGCCACAGAAAGAAGATGATGTCATTAGCAGGGTAATGGCTCACAACACAGACTCGCTACTGAAGATAATCAGAGGGCTCGCCTGCAAAAACTGGCCTTAACTGCAAAGATAAAAACCTCAAAGCCCTAACTTAAATGTTTTGTACTCTCCCTTGCAGGCCAGCAAGTCCATCCCTCTCTCCTTCTTTAAGACATTTCTCAAAATCTACCTCTTTGACCAAGCTCTTGATCAGCAGTTCCAATATCTCCCGTGGCTTGGTATCAATTTTTGTCCGATAATGCTTCCGTGAAGCGCCTCAGGACATTTCACTATGTTAAAATCATTACACAAATGCAAACCGTTGCGCTCAAACCTCTCAGAAGCATGTGAGCGCTGTCACTTAAGACGACAGGCTGATACAATACTGAGACAGTAATTAAGTTTCTGAAAGGAGAACATACTGTGGAAAACAAAGTAAAACACATCTGACAATTTTGCCACGGGTAAGCTTAAAACAGGATTCAGAACTAGGATTGAAGAGAAAAACTAACATTAATTTCTTGAAGACTAAATAAAAGCACAAATTCAGGATTAAATTATTTCATAGCAGGTGGCCATTCGGCCCATTACGCCTGTTCCGGCTCTTTGAAAGAGCTATCCAATTAGTCCCACTGCCCCCTGCTCTTTCCCCATAGCTCTGCAAACATTTCCTTTTCAAGTATTTATCCAGTTCTCTTTTGAAAGTTACTAATGAATTTGCTTCCACCGCCCTTTCAGGCAGCGCATTCCAGATCACAGCAAGAAATGGTCATCTCCCCCACTTCTTTGGCTAACCTGTATCCTCTAGTCACTAACCCTCCTGCTGGTGGCAACAGTTTCTCCCCATCAAAAACCCCTTTGGAGCATACTGCTCCAAAACTTGACTTGTATCTAATTAATAACTCAACTGCATTAGCTTTTCAGCGAGAAACTTTAACCCCCTCACATTGCAGGAAGACGAAGTGACTTTTTAAATTCAGCAGCAGTGCCACTTTATCAGTCCCTGGGTCTTTGGGACTCGGCCATGGTGGAGAGGGAAAAGATCAGATTTCAGACCACCTTCACCACAGATTAACTGCTTGTTCATCCCAGTGCTGCCTGTAGGATCTTGCTGTACACTAGGCTGCCACGTTAACCTATGAAACTGTAGTTTATTCATATAATCATGGGAATTTACAGTATGGAGGGAGGCCATTCAGCCCATCGTGTCCATGGCAGCCGACCAAGAAGCCATCCTGCCTAATCCCACTTTCCAGCTCTTGGCCTGTCGCCTTGTAGGTCAGGGCACCTCAAGTGCATATTCAAGTACTTTTTAAATGTTATGAGGGTTTCTGTCTCTACCAACCTTTCAGGCAGTGAGTAAATCTCCTCTGTACCCTCTCTAGTGCAATTGCATCTTTCCTATAATGCAGTGACCAGAAGTGCACACAATACTCCAGCTGTGGTCTAACTGGTGTTTTATAGCAGCTCCAGTATAACTTCCCAGCTCTTATATTCTATGCCTTGGCTAATTATCCCATATGCCTTCTTGACCACCTTATCTACCTGCCCAGCTACCTTCAGGGATCTGTGGATGTGCACTCCAAGGTTCCTCTGTTCCTCTACGCTTGTCAGTGCGCTACCATTTATTGCATATTAAAAGGTATTTAATTGGCTGTGAAGCATTTAAAGATACCCCGAGGTGGTGAAAGGTGCTTTATCAATGAGTGTGTTTGTATTTTTTAAGTCATGAGCACTAACTGGTAGGCAGATATTAGAAGGAACCCTGACCTTGTACGCTGCCACAACTGCATTGAGCTACACTCACCTTGTGAGTTTCTTCCTTCAACAGGCTTCCGCAGGACAGGACCACATCGCTACAAACTGGGGAAGAGGGCAGCAGCGGAGAAAAACACAAAGCAAAGAATTAGGGACTGCAGTCAGTGACGAAGACAACAGACCAGAGGAGGACAGGGTCACCAAACCTGTACCTTCTGGCCTTACATGAACCTTTCAGTAGAGTCCATTCAGAGAGCCAACAATACTGGTCCCAGGGACGGAGGGGAGAAGAGTTGGTCTCAGAGAAGCAGATGGATGGTGAGCGTCCTTTGTATGCGGCGGATTGAAGAATAGCAGTGCCCGCACCTAGTGCCCACAGATGAGAGTGAACACACACAAACACACACACACACACACACACACACACACACAGTGACTCAGGAGCTAACAAACAGAAACGAGCCATGTAGCTCCAAGGTGAGCATGTTTCCATTTTGCTCTGTTCTCCTCACAACTATACCACTGTTCCTTCACTGTCGCTGGGCCAGAAACCTGGCACTTCTTCCCTAACAGCACCGTGGCTGCACCTACACCACACAGATTGCATCGGGTCAAGGAGGCAGCTCACCACCACCTTCTCGAGGGAATTAGGGATGGGGAACAAATGCTGGCCTTGCCAGCGATGTTCACATCCCACAAACTAATAAAAAAAAGTAACGAGGTGAAAACGGACGCCAGAAATACGATATAACTTGGTTTATAAACTGCACTTCCGTCCACGCTCATCGCAATAAGGATAGCGACCTTCTTAAAACACAAAGGCGTGACCAGCGCCCAGCACTGAAAGTCGCCGCAAGTACCTTTCAACGCTGCCAGACAGACGTCGCTGTTCGCGTTTGCATCCCGCTTCTTGTGGCCTTGCACAGCTGCAGCGTCGTTCAAGTCCATCATCTTTTGCTTCTTGTTGCTATGCTTGCCATAGTTCAGCGGCTGGGCCACATCCCCCGTCGCCTTTCCCGCCCGCAGCTGAAAGGGTAAAGGTCAAAAAGCCTTTCGGAGCAGGAATGGGGACCCGACCCCTTGTCCCACGACCCTGGGCTGCCCCACACATCCACGAACCTCCACTCTGAGCTTGGCTGGCTGGGCATGGGTTGGGGGGGGGCGTGGATACTGGGAAATGGTGATGCGTGCGGGAAGGGAGGGAGTGACAACTGCCCTCGCCTCACACCCCAGTTCGAGAGGCAGCACAGTTAAAAAGTTTTCACGCCGACGAAAGGAGAGGAGCGGTAGATGGGTGCAACACTAAAGGTTTACAGTCATTGTGATCATGGCACTAAGTCAGTAGCCCATCGAGAATACAAAATGGTACAATGCATCAATCTTTTTTTTTGTGGACAAAATTATTTTCCCCTCCAGCTCTCTTATTAGATTTGGTGCCCACATGGGGACTCACTTGCCCTCTAGAGCCACGCACAAGCAGCCACTCTCCACTCACGAGGTGAGTCAATGAGTGACCATGTTCCTTTATGGACTCCCCCACCACCCCCCCCCCCCCCCCCATCTCCCACTGAGACTCTGAGTTTGCACACAAATTTTTATTCTCCTTGAAAGCCACCCTCCTTGCCAGTTGTCCTCTTACCTTCATAGTGTCCACTACTGGAGTGATATCACTGATCAAATTGGCCAGTAAGACGTCAGAATGATGGAACTTTCCTTGCAGAACTCCCGAGGAAGCTCCACATACCTTCACCCACATTCTCAGGACCTCGTAGGCCTTGACTCTGACCAAGCTGCAAACACAATTCCGTCAGTTTAGTTTTGTTTGTCCCCATTCATTTTCGGGATGAGGGCGTCGCTGGCAAGGACAGCATTTATTGCCCATCCTGAGTTGCCCTCGAGCCACCTTCTTGAACCACTGCTGGTGGTTTGATACAACTTGAACGCATTGCTAGGTCACCTCAGAGGGCAGCTGAGGTTCAATCATTAAGGTAGGGGGACTGGAGTCACATATAGGCGCAAACGGGGGCATTGACGGCAGGTTTCCTCCCTTAAAAGGACATTAGTGAACCAGCTGGGTTTTTAAACAATCTAACAACTTCACGGTCACTTTAACTGAGCGAGCACGCATGCAGAAAAGTATAACAAAATAGATGTAAACTGAATCCAAATCCTCAAACTTCCAAGGTGGGATTTGTTCTCACTTTTTCTGGATCAGTAGTCCAAGACTCTGGATTACTAGCCCAATAACCACTATCCTCAGAGCTGGCGTTCCAACACTTGCTATCCCAGTGACATCCAGTCCATGCAGACTGGCTGCATCATCTCCAACTCTCAGCTCCTACACAGTAAGCAAGATGCTCAGTCAATCCTGTATGCGATTTTGGTAGCAGAGAGCAAAAAAAAAAAAACAGAGCTCGAACGAAACTGGGGCCAGAGACACGTGAGCAAATATGGTGATCAGATCAGATGAAGGACAATTCAACAAGGTTAAGGCCCACGGCGATGCGCACCTTGCTCATTTCTAACCAAGTGCTGAGGGGCAGCGCTTGCAACAACTTGCATTTATATAGAGTCTATTAACACAGTAAAACGCCCCCAAGGTGCTCCAAAGGAATGTGACCACTCCAAGTTGCATAAGATATTGGGGCAGATGGTCAAAAGCTTCGTCAGAGGTGGGTTTTGAGGAGCGCCTCAGAGGAGACGCGAGGAAGAGTTGGAGGGGTTTCAGGGAGGGAATTCCAGAGCTTAGGGCCCAGGCAGCTGAAGGCACGGCCATCAATGACCTTTCATCAGGACTGGGAAAAGTTAAGATGTAGTAGGTTTCAAGCAGGTAAAAAAGGGCAGTGGGGGGGTGGCAAGAACAAAAGAGAAGGTCTGATAGGGTGCAAGGTAGGAGAGATTAAAGAAACAAAAAGATGGGCCTACAGGAGGTGTGAATGGAAGAATGCTTTTGGACAGCAGCTGTTCAAAGAGAAAAACCAAAACCAGCAGAGACAAAGGAAACAAAGTGGAGGCAGAGGTTACGAGCTGAAATTGTTGAACCCTATGTTAGGTCTGGAGTCTTTTGTGCTTCCCTCCCTCTGCCCTACCACTGATTTTTAGCTTTTAGCTGCCTCAGCATTGCTCTCCTGATACTTGCTCCCTGAGCCTCTCCACTGAGAAATCTTCACAAACTCTCTTCCGCTGGTCACCTTCGAAATATTTGAGACTCCTTAATCTGTTCTGACTCTCCCTCAAGCACCATTGGGATGCTTTCCCCTGTTGGAAGATGGCCAGGGTAGATACTGTCGTGACACATTTACTGCAGTGCGCAGGAACCAATTTTAAGCCTTTGCATGCTGTGACCAGCAAAAAGAAACCCAGTAAATAATCCATCATAGGCTCAAGTTGTGCCACAAGTTCCATGCAGCGCTCATTCCAGTTGGGCACTTAGCACAGACTCTGACCTGTATGCTTTCTCCTGTCCGGGTACCGCTGTGTCCCGGGGCGTCCCCCATGTGGTCAGGACTTGGGGGAACAGCCTGCAGATGACGTCTGCAAACCGCAGCAAATGCTTCCCGCACCTGTCAACACAGAACACAACCAATTCACATCCTGGGTATCATTTTCAACGACCGCCAACAGAGAGAATGGACAGATGCAAGAGTTACAGACAGGTCACCCGCAAGTGCTCAATTCAAATTGTATTCTTTGGACAAAGGCAATCACCAACATTCAAAAAAGTTTCACTGTTTTCTAAGTTTAGTCCTCGATTTTGCCCAGACTCAATGATTTAATTGGAACTGCAGCGAGAAAAAGTACAACTTGAATTTTCCCATCAACATGTTGTGATAAATGGGTCATGTCAGGGGGTTGTAAAAAAATGGAGTGATCGTCTCATCTCAAAAACTAGCAAGGTTGTAACTCACTGTTGCAAGCCAAACAATTTGGATCAAGAAAGACAATGATCGGCAAATATGAAGAATAGTTCCTATTACACAAGAATGCCAGTACCTTATATACAATACATAGTTTTACCCCCACACACAAATGAAACATTTCTATTAATACATAATATATGCTTAACACAATATACACAGTTTGTAATACAAACATGCAATGTATAGAATCGGAGAATGGTTACAGCACAGGAGACCAATCGGCCCGTCTTGTCCATGCTGGCTCTCTAAGAGCAACTCAGCTAGTCCCTTTCACCCGCACTATCCCTGCAAAGTTTCTCTCTTCAGTTGCTTTTCCAATTCTCTCTTGAAAGTCACGATTGAATTTGCCTCCACAACGCTCTCAGGCAGCGCACTCCACTCACTGCATAAAAGATTTTTCCTCACGTCACAGTTGCCTCTTTCGCCAATAACCTTAAATCGTCTCGTTCTCGACCCTTCCACCGATGGGAACAGTTTCTACCTACTCTGTCTACCGCCCTCATGATTTTGAGCACCTCGATCAAATCTCTTCTCTGAGGAGAACACTCCAATCAGCTTCTCCAATCTATCCACCGAACTGAAGTCCCTCATCCCTGGAACCATTCCCATAAATCTTTGTTTCACCCTATCTAATGGCTTCACATCCTTCCTAATGCCCAGAACTGGACACAATGCTCCAGCTGAGGCCGAACCTGTGCTTTATAAAAGGTTCACCATATCTTCCATGCTTTTGTACTCGATGCCTGTATTTATAAAGCCCAGAATCCCGACGCCTCATTAACCCCTTTCTCAATCTACCCTGTTACCTTCAGCAATTTGTGCACATCTACCCCCAGGTCGCTCTGTTCCTGCAGCCCCTTTAAAACTTACCTTTAACTTACATTGTTTCTCCTTGTTCTTTTACATTGTACATGATGCAGGCCCCTACATTTTATAATACAGTGCCCTACTTTTGATAACTGACCCAGTAAAATTGAGTAGGTAATGCTAGCACAGCAGTTTACAATGGGGAATTTTGACAGAAAAAAAAAAAGGACCAAATAAATCGCAGTAACAAGCGAGATATTCGAACAGGAAGTGCACACGCCAGTGGGATTTTTAAAATACTACGCGGTCAGAACTTGCGGCCGACTTCAAGACTGAACCTTTTAATTAACATGAAACAGCACTTCCAATTGAAGATCCTTGAAGACTGTCGGCAACCAGAGCAGTCTGGTTCAAGGTAATTGGGCAGAAGAATCAGAGGTGACATAAGATGATCCTTCTCCCCCACACAGCAGGTTATGATCTGGAATGCACTGCCCAAGAGGGAAGTGCAAGCCAATTCAATAGCAAATTTCAAACGGGAACTGGATAAATACTTGAAGGGAAAAAATTTGCAGGGCTGCGGGGAAAGAGCTGGAAGAGTGGGATCAATTGGGATGGCTCGCCCAAAGAACGGGCACAGGCACAATGGGCTGACTGGCCTCTTTCTGTGCTATGCGATTCTAAAAGGTGGACCTCCACTCCTATCCAAAGCCACATTCGCTCGCGATCACTCGTGAGAGCTGCTGCCGGGAGCTGCTGCAAGTGATCGGCACACAGATAATTCCTGACAGACGGAAACCTCATCACCGAGCGGCAGGACGAGGGGGACAGTTTACCAACAGGAGGGGCAACTTTCTCAAGTGAACCCCAGTGCACTTACGCGATAATGAGCGCCGACAGAACGTCCAGAGTGTCGCAGTGGATAGTTGGCAGGACTAACATTTTCAACGGCCCTTCGCCCATCCAGCTCTGTAAGAGAACGTTAGGAAAAACACAAGCATTTGAGAGGACAAGACCCAAATTTCAAACTTTAAAGCAACAGCGTGGGGCGCAGCAAGAAGCAGCAAGCACCCAAACAAGTCCATGCACAGTGAGGTGTGCAATGGCACCATCACATTGAGCGACCCTGTGGGACAAGGGCGAGCGACTCTTGACCCAGAGGGTGGTCAGAATGTGGACTGGAATCAAAGACAGACTTCTAATTAGAAACTTCTTTTGGTGGAACAGCAAGAATACAGAACAAGAGCGAAACTATCAACACAGGGAGTCGTACCGGTCTACAGGAAAAGAACTTGTTAAAACCAAAGTTATTGATAAGGGATTAGGCAAGTAAATTCTCCCTATACAGAACATATTAACTTTTATGCAGTGCAAAATTGTGTGGATTGTCGCGTAGAGGCAGAAAGTAAGAGAAATGTGTAAACACTGGCTGTTTGTAAAATACATTTGGATTCGTAAAAGCCAAAGATACTGAGCTTAGAACTCAACGTTACGCTGGAATCTTCAACCAAACTATCAGGTTATGTGGTTGGTACTGCCTTTTTACTGAACACTTAAAAACTATTGCATGTACTGCATAAATGACATCTGATCTTCAATGTTTAAGAACTTCAATGATTTGAGGAGAAAATTAGAAAGAAACAATCCACTAACACTATCCTTTACCCAGAGAGTGGTGAGAAAGTAGAACTCGCTACCATAAGCAGTCGAGGTGAACACCGCAGATGTATTTAAGGAGAAACTAGTTAAGTGCATGAGTGAGAAAGGAATAGAAGGATATGCTGATAGAGTGAATTAACTAAGGTGGGAGGAGGCTCGTGTGGAACATAAATGCAAGCATTAACCTATTGGGCTGCATGGTCTGTTTACTGTGCTGTAAATTCTATGTACCTAAAGCAATTTTCAAAAGATTCAAAGTCAGTTCAATAAGACCATAAACTAAAGGGAATGCTTAACCACAGAACAACAGGCCATGAATGTAAAGATTTGGATTTCAGCAGCCTGTAGATCGAGGGAGGGACAGGAAATAGCAGGAGTACCATGGTTTAGAGGTCTCCATTGAAGAGTGGGAGCTGGACAGAGCAGGAGATAGTTTTCATTTTAACACTGAGGATATTAAGAGGAAAAACATGTCAGATCTTGGGAAAAGCTTTGAGGAGCACCGCAGCAGGGACACCCTCAATGTCAGAGGTCAAGGGGAAGTCTGCAGTGCCCACTTCCTTACCAGGCTCTTGGTGGTGATGTTCAAAACCTGACAAACCAATTTCAGGACATCCTGCACCGGGAGCTTCACAGGCACTGGGAAATCCGAACTGCAATATTAGGAGAAGGAAGCATCAGATCTTAGTAGGGTGAGGGAGGGGACAGGAAAGCTACAATAAATAAAGAGCGAAGAACAAGGTGCTCCCCGTTATCCAATCGGAACAGAAAGCACTCAATAACAAGAACAGCACACGATAGTGGGGATCAGGATCGTCTGTCAGCCCTAGGCTCTCAGTTACCCATCACCCCCATTACCTTCCCAAAATGACAGGGAATGGCCCTCTGAACCAACATGTGCCAGAACCGGTGAAATATCTCACCAACAGCTGTGCCATCAAGGGCCCAATATTTCCTGATAGGGTCACTGTCAAATTTTGCTTGACAACACTCCTGGGAAGCATCTTGGGGACATTTTATGACACTAAAGGCACTTTATAAATACAAGTTATCACTGTTTGTGGAAAAACACAGTCTCCATTTGAACGAGCTCTCCAGTTACAGTCTCCCGACGCCCAAGGTCCCTCAGCTGCGCTACACCTCAACAGTCTCTGCATCCCTGCTTGGCTCAATTGGCTACCTGTGGGTCAGAGGTTCAAGCCCCAATCCGGTGCAGGACTGAGGGAGTGCTGCGTTGCCGAAAGGCCCATCTGCCCGTGGGTGCTGATGTTTAAAGATCCTATCACACTGTCTGTGGGGAGAGGCAAGAAACAAGGGTTGCAGTGGCACCAAAAAGATGGCCAACTGGTTACCACCCCATGGATTTCCCAGCTGCAAGGCGACTGTTCCATTTGCTTAGATGACAACTGCACGTCAGAAATCCTTCACTATGAAGCAACTCTTCACTGCCGGTCGCTTGATCAGCTCCGTGCCCCGGATGAAGATTTCAGGTAATGGGACCTACCAGATTACAGAAGCTCCCACTCCCTGGACATACGAGCTAGTCATGTGTCTAAAATGTGGTGACCCAGGATTACACTCTTGTCTTATTGCTGGGGGTGGGGTGGGGTAAAGGCCTGCTGAGGTCAGGAAAAAGAACCTGACCCGAACTGATCCATAGCGGACCCGGCCCGAGTCCCTCTAATTTTCGCCCCGAGCCCGAGTCGACCATCCCTTTACTTACCTTCCAACTGGGAAGCTCCACGAAGCTGCATCGCATGTGTGATGACGTCATAGTGACGTTACTCACTCACTGCTCACTGCTCAGACTCAGTTTCGTCCTGGACTCGCAGCTCAGGTAAGTTTTAAAATTTCAATACTTACCGGCCCGACACGTCGTCGGGTTTGGGTCACTTAGCAGGCCTTTCGGGGTTGGGGGGGCGGTGGGGGGGATGGCGCATAGTTAAAGGAACTGAACTGGGTGACTCCAGAACCAAAGTAATGTGGTTGACTCTCATATGCCCTCGATGGGCAACCAATGCTGACCTGCCAGCGACACCCACATCCCATGAAAGAATATTAAAAAAAACCTGTTGCACAAATGTAAAATGCAACTGACTGCTAAACATCCCTGCACCGACAGACAAACATTCCTCTGCTCCATCAGCACACCTGTGGGAGAGGACCGTCTGCACAAGCGTCGAGAGCTGCAGCCACTGCTCTTAAGATCCTTCAAACCCTTCTCTTTCACGGCCCCTCTTCCTCCACCCCTCCCCGTAGCTGCTTCCCCTCTTTGGTGTCCGCCACATTGTCAGCCATAAATACACTCGCCTGGTAGCATGGGTGCTTGAGTTAGAACGTCAATTCAGAGACCCGAGCGCAAAATCCAGGCTGACAGTCCCAGTGCCACCACTGAGGGAGTGCCGTACCGAGGTGCCGTCATTCCAAGGAGACGTCAAACCTGATGCCTTGTCTGCCCTCTTGGGCAGACAGGAAAGATCCCACAGCCACTATTCCGAAGACCTGGGAGTTCACCTTGAAGCTGCGAGCATTGATTACAAGTGACCACACTTTGCCAGGCACTTAATTAGTTGCTAAATGCTTTGGGACATCCTGAGGTCGTGACAGGCACTACACAAACGCGAGTTCTTTCTTGTGAAGTGCTCAAGGGTTGTTAGAGAAGCAGGTGCTGTTCAAAACCCAGCACCAGTTTATCTACCGGTTGAAGGGTTGCGGACAGCGAGGGCCGAGGAGAATGGAGACATACCTGAGAAGCAGCGAGAGGCACTTGCTCAGCGCGGAGAACCGCTGCCTTAGCCGTAGCACATGGAACGGGTCGCTGTCGTTCAGCAGGGGCAGGGGCAGGTCAACCCCGGGTCCCTCGTAACGAACCGGGTCTGCAGCAAAGAGAGATGGAGATCTGGAGTTCAGTAGCATTCAGGACTGGTCCTGTCCCAAAATACAGAGCAACATTACAAAGACAACCTCCCTAAGAGAGAAGTTTTTCAATAAATAAGAATATCTTACAGCACACTAGACCATTCAGCCCATCATCCCTGTGCCAGCTCTTTGAAAGAACTATCCAATTCGACCCTCTTTCCTCCCCCCACCTGCGGCTGATCCCCCAAAAGCCCTGCAAGTTGTTTCCTTTCAAGTATTTAACCAATTCCTTTTTGAAAGTTACTGAATCTGCTTCCACCGCCCTTTCAGGCATCACGTTCCAGATCACATCTACTTGCTGTGTAAAGGAAATTCTCACTGGGTTCTTTTGCCAATCATCTTAACTCTTTCCCCTTTAGTTATCGACTCTCCAGCCAGTGGAAACAGTTCCGCCCTAACCGATATCAACATCCTTCATCATTTTGAGCAGTTCTGTTAAATTTTCTCTCAATCACCTCTGCTCAAAATAGAACAATCCCAACTTCTCAAGTCCCTCAGTCCTGGTAGAATTACAGAAAAATACATACATCTGGGTGAAGGGGTTTAAGTGCTGGGGTGCAGAATACTTTCTGATGAAGGGTCATTGACCCGAAACGTTCTCTGTTTCACGCTGCCGGACCAGAGTATTTCCAGCGCTTTGTTTTTATTTCAGATTTCCAGCATCTGCAGTATTTTGCTTTTATTATTTCAGAATACTTTTATCAGTTTCATCATCCATCTCCCACTCTGACCAATATTTCCCCTGACGAGGATCTCAAAATTCGAACTCTGTTTCCCCACCACAATCCTTTCAAATCCAGGGGACAGATTTTCAACTTGCCGCTCGCCCGATTTTCATTCCTACCGTTATGACTTATTTTCAGGTTTTGCTGCTGCACATTCTTTCGCCATCATCAGTCACTCCTGCAAGTGGCCCACAGGTCCCCTACAATCTGGAGCGCACCCATCATTGGTGCCTATCTGAATAAACCAGGGCTCTTAGAGATCTTACGGTGTATAACCGCTACTGAAATGCTGCCATTACATCTATCATAGAAAGCGCAGAGACGCACTCCAGACAATTAACTGGTTCATTTACATAATTTTTTTAGATTTGTTCATGGGATGTGGATGTCACTGGCCAGGCCAGCATTTATTGCCCATCCCTAATTGCCCTTGAGAAGGTGGTGGTGAGCTGCCTTCTTGAACCGCTGCAGTCCGTGTGGTGCAGGTACACCCACAGTGCAGTTAGGGAGGGAGTTCCAAGATTTTGACCCAGCACCAGTGAAGCAACGGTCTTATAGTTCCAAGTCATGATGGTGTGAGACTTGGAGGGGAACTTGCAGGCGGTGGCTTTCCCCATGTGTCTGCTGCCCTTGTCCTACTAGGTGGTAGACGTCACAGATTTGGATGAGCCTTGCTGAATTGCTGCAGTGCATTTTGTAGATGGTTCACATTGCTGCCACTGTGCGCCAGTTGTGGAGGGAGTGCCGATCAAGCGGGCTACTTTGTCCTGGATGATGTCGAGCTTTTTGAGTATTGTTGGAGCTGCACCCATCCAGACAAGTGGAGAGTATTCCATCACACTCCTAACTTGTGCCTTGTAGATGGTGGACAGGCTTTGGGGAGTCAGGGGATGAGTTATTCACTGTAGAATTCCCAGGCTATGACCTGCCCATAATACATGAACTCTTGGCACAGTGAGAACAACCAACTCTCCTACACTGAATGGTAAAGGGCATACAAACTCCAAACAGACTCACCGTCTCTAGCTTAGGGCATCCAAACACTCAGTGTGGTTTTATGCGCTGAATCCAACAGAACTGAAGTGTTATACAATTTTAAGAAACTTCAACTCGGGCAAAATCCAATTTGCCACAGTGGTGTGGTGGTAATGTTACTGAGTCCGTAACTCAGAGGCCCATGATAATGCCACGGGGACACCAGTTCAAATTCCACTATGGCAGCTGGTGAAATTTAAATTCATCTCAGTAATGGTGCCATGAAACTAATCATTGACTGTCATAAAAACCCATCTAGTTCATTATTGTCCTTTAGGGAAGGAAATCTGCCGTCCTTACCTGGTCTGGCCCACATGCGACTCCAGAACCTCAGCAATGTGGTTGATTCTTAAATACCCTCTGAAATGGCCTAGTAAGGCACTCCGTTGTCAAGGGCAATTAGGAAAGGGCAACAAATGCTGGTCTTGCCACTGACACCTACATCCCATGGAAGAGTTAAAAAAAAAACACTTTCAATCCAATCTCGGCCTCACCTAAGCAGTACTTTCCCCAATTAATCCTGATTTATTTCCTAGCTTGTTCAACTTTGTAAGTGACCTGCACTGTAGGCTCCTCAATGTGAATAAGAATGATCACTGCCGGATGATCTTGCTGCTGCAAAGCAGGGATCAGTCGGCACGTCCATGCTGGATTCATTTAAAATTCACGGCAAACACTACCGCACCAGCTGTCCATCAGTCACCAAGTAGCCAGCGCATCTTTCAGTTTAGTTCTTACTGCTAGACGACCGCGATGAGTTTGCTTTTGCCCTCACCAGTTTCTGCCCCTTCGTACATCTGCTCCAGCAGGCTGTGCAGCGTCGCGAGGAGGCAGTGCAACTGCTGCCCCCAGGATTCCGCGTACTTCATGCCCTGAGCGAATCCGGTGCCAAGGCCTGGTAGCAGCACATAGCACTGACAGGCCAGCTGGCAAAAAAAAAGAGACAGTGAGGGAACAGGAGCAGAGAGTCAGATGTAGAATCAGCATTATACAGCCCAGAAGAGGCCATTCAACCCGTTCCACCTATGCTGGCTCTTTGAAAACTACCCACTCAGTCACACTCCAGTAAATTCACTAGCGCACCAGGCTAATAGGGTTCAATTAGGAGAAGGTAGCACAGATTAGGTTTTTATTCTCGAGTATAAACCATTAAAGGGTGATCTAATCAAGATGTGTTTATATGGTAAATAGAAACTATTCTGGTGGGGGTGTCCATCAAGGGAGCATAACCTTAAAATCAGAGCACACAGGAGGGATATCAGGAAGCACTTCTACAAACAAAGGGTAGTGGAAATCTGGAATTCTCTTCCCTAAAAAGCTGCTGAGGTTGGAGGGTGGGTCAATTAAAATTTAAAAACTTGTGATTGATAAGTTGGTGCTCAGCAACAGTATTAAGGGTTACGAAACAAAGGCGGGTAGATGGAGTAAAGTTACTGATCAGTCTTGATCTAATCGAATGAAGGAACAGGTTCGAGGGGCTGAATGGCTTCATGTTCCTAGTGCCCTGCCCTTCCCAATTTTTCATTCAATAGCATCGCTGGTAAAACTGTGGTGTCTTCTTTGTCACATCAGCCATCCTTGTAGGCCATAACATGCAGAAATCATCCACAGGCTGGACTGGTAACAAACACCAACTCTTGGCATTGACAGACAGGAGGCTTCCACCCAAGTGTCAGCCATGGCTCAGCGGAAGCACTTTCGCTTCCGAGATAGAAGGTTGTGGGTTCAATTCTGGACATGTGAGCACATAATCCAGGCCGACGCTTCCCAGTGCAGCACTGAGGGAGCACTGCACTGTCGGGAGGTGCTGTCCATCGGATGAGAAGCTAAACTGAGGCCCCATCTGCCCTCTCAGGTGGGGGCAGAAAATTTGAGCAGGAGATCTAATCCAGGATGCCCTGGCCAACATTGTATCTCTCAACCAACATCACTACAATAGATCATCACCCTTGCTGCTTGTGGGAGCTTGCTGTGCACAAATTGGCTAGTTGCGTTTCCCTACATTACAGTGAGGACGCTTGGCAAGTACTAATTGGCTGGCAAAGCCCTTTGGGACATCCTAAGCTTGTCAAAGGTGCTACATAAATGCAGGTTTGTCTTTTATCCCCTCAGTCTGGGCTGGATTCAAACTCCCAGGTCCTAGAAAATACTAGGCAATGCTGGGAAGCTAGTTGGCAGCTAGATTCTCCGCACAGTGTCTGCTTGATGCCAGAGACTCCCCCCTGTACAGGCCAGGCAGCCTTGAACAAAATAACCCATGGGAAGGCTGCATTTCATCGCTGCATGGGACAGCACAATGAACTCCCAGCAAGCGAGCAAACTCCCATACAACTTTCTAACGGGACCCATAAGATCAAATCTCATTCTGAACTGGCCCGTACTTACCTCCTGGACACGTGGACTTGCGGTATCCAGTCTACTGAGGAAATACGCAGCCAGCTTGCCCTGTCAGCACAAAGGAGGCAAAGTTACAATTAAATCATCCGTGCAGTCTGCCAGCGTCTGCTCTGCGGTAAATGAGACTCCTTTGTACCCCAATGCACACAAACAGTGTGGCACGGAGACAGACCCGTTCCCACTAGTACTGCACCCCAGTCTTACCCGCTCAAATTTCTCCCCCCCCCCACAGCCACCGCCTTATTTCTGAAGGGAAAGTTGCAGCATCGTACTGGGACGTTCAATTGGAGTAAAACACCAAAAGCTCACACCCTATTGCACGTTTAAAATTCAAACAACGGTACAAGGCCGGCCTGCGATATCAACGTAATTTGCGAAACCAGCTCGCAAAATTGAATGGGGGCCGATGCTCAATTTTAAACAAAGCAAGCTGTCTGCTGCCTTTAAGGCAGTGACCCACGGGACGCAGCGGAAGACTCCTTACCCGCAGAGATCCACAGGCACGGGGGTAGAAAGTCATACAGGCCTTCATTCCATCCATTGCTGCTACATGACACTGAAAGAAAGGGCAGAGCATTGGACACAATCATAATACTTACACTTACAGAAGGTTCAAGTCATGCTGCGGACATCAGGATATCAGCCCCAGAAACAATTCTTTTTTTAAAAACAATAAAACTGACAATATCCTGGGGAAAACTGGCAGTGATCCATCGTGGCAGGGAAGGGGAAGCCAAGGACTATTAACGTACTGGAGAAAGTGCAGACAAGATTTTTTTGAAAAGTTGCCAGAATTGAGAGGCTGTAATTATCAGGATGGATTAACGAATACCACTGCCCTGTGCTCTCCCCATATCCCTGCATCAATCCGAAACTAATCCCACTCTCTCCCCATAACCCCTGTATCAATCCTGAATTAATCCCACTGTCCTGCTCACTGCTGTAATTTCTCCCACTTCGCACATTGTTCGACTTTTCAAAAAACGCCAGGGTTCTGTATCTGAACTGCTCAAACGTCCCTCTGCATACAGGAAGTTATTTACTTTGAGCGGATGTTAAAACCGATAGCCATCATCACCGACTCCTTAAAAAGAAACCAGTCTTTTCCCGTTTGCCCAACCAAAGCCCTCGATAACTGGAAAAAGTGTGCCACTCTACAGAGACACAGCAACTTAGGTGACCGCACCCACATCGCCACCCCTTTAAAATGGTGCCGAAATTCAGATGCCTTCTCCCTCACTGAGCACTGCAACTGATGGGAGAACGGGACGGGACTTCAGCTCTGTCCAAATGCCCCGAGTCTCAAACATACTGTACCAGCCACCTTTCGGGGATTCCTTTCTGTAGAAGGTCTTTTATGCGGAATATGGGAGCTGCTCTTTTGTTGCATCAGGGGCTCACCTCAGGTTTCAGCCCCAGTAGAGAGGTCACAATGGTGGGTATGTGGTTCATGGCCACCTCCCGGGCTAGCTCGGGAAGCTGGGACGAGTACTTCAGCAGGTCGCGGAGCACCCAAATGGCCACCTCCATCGTAGTCTGAGGGTCCTGGGACTGTTAACAATGCAGAGACAGAGAGAGAGAGACAGAGAGCTGAGTGACAGTCCAGTTACTGACCATCCTCCCTCCTCTCCGAGGGCAGGGACGAAGAGAAGTCTACAGAGAGGCAGCCACAAATCCTTTGCTTACCTGGATAATGTGCTGCACTGCCCGCAGCCAGGAGATGCACTGATCCTGGAAGACATCTGTGGGACTGTCAGCTACCAGCAGAGCCAGCAGGCAAACTCCTTCAAATCTGTGGGGAAATGCCGCACATACAAGGACATCAGCGTGGCTGAGCATGAAACTGGATACATGGACACACAAAGGCACAACTGGCCGTGGCCCTCACCTGGTTTTGGCAGAACGGAGGCTGGAGGTGCTGATACCAATCAAGGTTCCAAGATCTGACAAATTCTAAAAGAAAAAGTTAATGCAACAGAATCACCGAGGGTTCACCGTGAACAGTGCAGCCTGACTGGCCCAGTGAGACGACACTTTAGATTCGCCCCCAGAACTTCTCAACAAGCAATTTCTGTGCTCATGTGTTATCTGGGAAGGACTCTTTATATCAGCATGCTTTGGGGATTAGTACAGAAATCAAGGGGGGAGAGAAGAGCCGAGGTGGGGGGAGAGAAGAGCCGAGGTGGGGGGAGAGAAGAGCCGAGGTGGGGGGAGAGAAGAGCCGAGGTGGGGGGAGAGAAGAGCCGAGGTGGGGGGAGAGAAGAGCCGAGGTGGGGGGAGAGAAGAGCCGAGGTGGGGGGAGAGAAGAGCCGAGGTGGGGGGAGAGAAGAGCCGAGGTGGGGGGAGAGAAGAGCCGAGGTGGGGGGAGAGAAGAGCCGAGGTGGGGGGAGAGAAGAGCCGAGGTGGGGGGAGAGAAGAGCCGAGGTGGGGGGAGAGAAGAGCCGAGGTGGGGGGAGAGAAGAGCCGAGGTGGGGGGAGAGAAGAGTCGAGGGGGGGGAGAGAAGAGTCGAGGGGGGGGAGAGAAGAGTCGGGGGGGGGAGAAGTGTCGGGAGGGGGGGAGGGGGGGAGGGGGGAGGGGGGGAGGGGGGGAGGGGGTGGGGGGAGAGGGGGTGGGGGGAGAGGGGGTGGGGGGAGAGGGGGTGGGGGGAGAGGGGGTGGGGGGAGAGGGGGTGGGGGGAGAGGGGGAGGGGGGAGAGGGGGAGGGGGGGAGAGGGGGAGGGGGGGAGAGGGGGAGGGGGGGAGAGGGGGAGGGGGGGAGAGGGGGAGGGGGGGAGGGGAGGGGAGGGGGGGAGGGGGGGGAGGGGGGGAGGGGGGGGAGGGGGAGGGGGTGGAGGGAGGGGGGGAGGGGGTGGAGGGAGGGGGAGGGGAGGGGGGGGGGAGGGGGAGAGGGTGGGGAGGGGGGGGAGGGGGAGGGGGTGGAGGGAGGGGGGGGAGGGGGTGGAGGGAGGGGGAGGGGAGAGAGAAGAAGCTTCAGGCGCTGTTTGGCGGCTCCAGCCCCGAGGCCATCCCTCCTCTCCTCGGTTACCTCGGCCTGCAGCAGCCGCTGGCCCCTGAGCTGCTTGACCATATCGGCCAGGTGCTGCTGGACCAGGCCGGGCTCGGCGCCGCTGCCCTGCTCTCCATCCCCGGACCGCAGCAGGAGGCAGACGCTGTCCAGCAGCAAACGGCCACCGCCGTGCGCCGAAGCCGCCATCCTCCTCCGCACGTCATCAACCCGCGACTGCATCATCAACTGCGCGACCGGCATCACCCTGACAACCGTGCGGCCTACCTCTTTATTCGTAGCCAATGAAGCCTGACTGTGGCAGCTAAATTTCACATCAGTTCCCCATGTTTAAACACGAATCTCCATAGTTAAACCAAAAACAAATTTATTAAAGAATTAATTAAATTAACATTATATTAATTCAACATTGCGAAATTTGTTTATTATCACATTGCTGTCTGTGGGAGCTTGCTGTGTGCAAATTGACTGCCTCATTTCCTTCATTACAACAGTGACTACAGTTCAAATGTTTGTGGGAATCAAGCAGAAAACTTTCCACTGGTTAGAATCATGCCGAGCACAAAGGAAGATGGTTGTGGTTGTTGGAGGTCAATCATCTGAGCCCCAGGGCATCACTGCAGGAGTTCCTCAGGGTAGTGTCCTAGGCCCAACCATCTTCAGCTGCTTCATCAATGACCTTCCTTCAATCATAAGGTCAGAAGTGGGGATGTTCTCTGATGATTGCTTGCCGTTCAGTACCATTCGCAACTCTTCACATACTGAAGCAGCTCGTGTCTAGATGCAGCAAGACCTGGCAACACTCAGCCTTGGGCTGATAAGTGGCAAGAAACATTCGCATTGCAGAAGTGCCAGGCAATGACCATCTCCAATAAGAAACTGTTTAACCACCTCCACTTGACATTCAACAGCATTACCATCACTGAATCCCCCACCATCAACAGGGAGTTACCACTGACCAGAATTTAACTTGACCAGCCATATAAATACTGCAAAAGCAGGTCAAAGGCTGATATTCCTGTTGCAAATAACTCACCTCCTGACTCCCCAGTGCCTGGCCTCTGTCTACAAGGCACAAGTCAGGAGTGTGAGGGAATACTCAGCACTTGCCTCCAATTACACTCAAGAAGCTCAACACAGGAAGAAGCAGTCCACTTGATCGGCACCCCATCCACCACCTTAAACATTCACTTTCTCCATATCAGTCACCTCCTCCCACCCTACTTCATCCAGCTCTATCAGCATTTCCTTCTATTCCTTTCTCCATTTGTTGTTTATCTAGCTTCCCCTTAAATGCATCTATGCCATTCTCCTCAAGTGTTCCATGAGGTCGCGATTTACACATTCTCATCACTCTCTGGGTAAAGAAGTTTCTCCTGAATTCCCAATTGGATTTGTTAGTGACTATCTTACATTTATGGTCCCTAGTTTTCAACTCCCCCACGAGTGGAAACATCTCTATGTCTACCCCTATTCAACCCGTTCATAATCTTAAAGACCTCGATGAGGTCACCCCTCAGCTTCTCTTTGCCAGCAAGGAGAGCCCTAGGCCTGTTCATTCTTTCCTGACAGTTATAAGTTTTGGTATCATCTGTGTCAATATGTTTTGCACCTTTTCCAGTGATGCTCTATCCTTTTTATAATATGGAGCCCTGAACAGTAAAAAGTACTCCAAGTGTAGTCTAACCAAGGTTCTGTACAAGTTGAACATAATTTCTCTGCTTTTTAATACAAACCCTCTGGAACTGACCCCCCAATGCTTTACTTTTTTTTTAAATTCCTATTAACCTGCATCACTACTTTTGGTGATTTCTGTATCCGTACCCCTAGAACTCTTCGCTCCTCTCCCACATTGAGACTTTTTGCCCCACTGGGTTGAACACACGCAATTATTCAGCTGGAAATCAGTTTTCCTTTCCATCACTGCTCAATAGTTATCACTTTAGTTGCTATCTCATATTGATTGTATGCTGAGGTAATTGGGCTCCTTTATCAGAGAGCAAATACTGATGACAACACAGAACCAAGCAGTACCAGTCCCCGAAAGCTGGTCAGAGTCCATTCAGATACCAAGGAAGGCACGCTACTTTCTAGTTCTGGTGGAGGTCTTGCTCAGAGCATACAGAAGGACGATGTGCACTGGGAAGTGCGCCCGATGCATTGGCCTGCTCCTGTTACCACTGGCATTTATATGTATTGTGGCCAACCTTCTCCTTATCTTCCCCAACGCAGAGAGAGAATGGACCGATCATATCACTTTGCAAGTCTGGCTGATGGGAGGAATACTCGGGGGAGGACTTTTTGTAAGTGTATTTTCTCCCTTCTATTCATTTCCTCATTGTCTCCCTTGCCCCGACCCCAGTCCTCCTGCTCACACTCCCATTTACTGAAGGTGTGGGCTGTGGCTTTGCAGGTATTGATTGTCCTCCAGGACCCCCGAGTGGCCATTCTTGTAGGGTGAGAATCGGCGAGCAATTCGGCTGTGGAGGACGTCAAAGGTAAATCTGTCCCAGCCCCTTGCTCCAATGGGTGTCATTGAGTCATGATCAGGAGCAGGAAGGTTTTGTCTTGGGTGTATGTGTGTGTGTGTGTTTGTGTGGCCCTCCCTCCTAACCAAGAATAATGTGGATAGTTGTGGCATGATGGGCCAAAGGACCTGTTCCTGTGCTGTATAACTCTCTGACTCTATGACTCCATCACCAACTTTTCTCTGGGCTGAGGTCAACTAACTCAACACAGACCAGGCCTCAAACCTGAAGCCTTCTCTCTGTGCGGCTTCACACACTTGACGATTGGAGGAGCTTTTCTTCAAAATGTTAAGGACGATGAAATCGCTTCCCTTTCCTTTAGCGGGATCGGCAAGACTACATTGACGCCTTTGGTATTTCGCTATTGCGAGCTTTGCCCAATAGAAGATGAGGGCGCAGCCTACCAAGGATCTGAATGTGGAGACATTGTCTGTTCAGTCCATTGTGGGGAAGTGGGACAGTTGTTAATTGTATTTAATTGTATTCAGGTGATAGGCGTTAACTGGGGATTCACTTGTGCCCCTATAAATAGGAACGGACAGCAAACAGATGTTTCTCAGTAAATAAATACTGATAAAAGTGTCTAAAGTTCCTGCTCTATTCTTTGCCAACTGGGTTTCTGTAATATAACAACAGCTACTCCATTTGACATGACCTTTACTGAATTAACAAACTTCTTTGCATCACAAATCCTAATTTGTATGAGTTTGAAGAAATCGCCCATTGTTACCTATAGAGCAAAATAGGGAAGCACGGCTTGAATCTTCATTTCTTCTCATATCGTCCATGTACCCTAATAACATTTCTGTGCAGTTTGGGGTTTGAGGAGTACCTTTTGAAGACCTGTGGGATGTGGGACTTGTTGAATAATTCTGGACCATCAATATAAGAATATAAGAACACAAGAAATAGGGACGGGAGGAGGCTATTCTGTCCCTCAGGCCTGCTCCGCCATTCAGTAAGATCATAGCTGATCTGATTGTAACCTCAACTCCACATTCCCGCCTACCCCCAATAACCTTTCACCCCCTTGCTTATCAAGAATCTATCTACCTCTGCCTTCAAAGACTTTGCTTCCACTGCCTTTTGAGGAAGAGAGTTCCAAAGATTCACGAATGGGCGGACCTCTTATTTTTAAACAGTTAACCCTTAGTTCTAGATTCTCTCACAAGTGGAAACATCCTTTCCACATCCACCCTGTCAAGACCCCTCAGAATCTTATATGTTTCAATCAAGTCGCCTCTTACTCTTCTAAACTCCAGTGGTTACAAGTCTAGCCTGTCCAACCTTTCCTCATAAGACAACCTGCCCATTCCAAGTATTAGTCTAGTAAACCACTTCTGAACTGCTTCCAATGCACTTACATCCTTCCTTAAATATGGAGACCAATACTGTACACAGTAATCCAAATGTGGTTTCACCAATGCCTTGTATAGCTGAAGCATAACCTCCCTACTTTTGAATTCAATTCCCCTCGCCATAAACGATAACATTCTATTAGCTTTCCTAATTATTTGCTGTATTGAACATCCACAGCTCTCTGAGGTAGAGAATTCCAAAGATTCACAACCCTCTGAGCAAAGAAATTTCTCCTCATCCCAGTCCGAAATGGGTGACGCTTTGTCCTGAAACTATGCCCCCTATTTCTAGACTAGCGGGAAACAGCCTCTCAGCATCTACCCTATCAAACCCTCTCAAAATCTTACGGGTTTCACTGAGCTCACCTCTCATGCGTCTGAACTTTAGAGAGTATTAGGCAAGGAGTCTGTTCATAAGTCATTCAGTTCTTACAATTAATTCTGCTCATCCCAAAATTTGTTGTACGGAATAGAATTGAGTGGCTGTAATTTGGTGAAGGGATAAAGGGGTAGAATTCTTTTGTGGTTGGGCTAGATTGATGGGATAGCTCATAACTCTACCGTGTTGCGGTGTGGGTTTACAGGATTTTAACGCGAAGGTTCTCTCACCCTGTTGTTGCGTGTTGTGGGTCCAGAAAGTTTACAATGCGTACAACCCCTTAACTCCATTTGATGTTGTGGGTTCCCAGTCCGCGAATGTTCTCCCATCTAATTGTGGATTTAGAAGGTTTCGATGGTAACGAAGGAAAAGAATTTGCATTGCTGCAGCAACTTTCACGACCTCAAGCCTCCCAAAATATTTTGCACCCAACTAATTGCTCCTGAAGTGTAATTGCTGGGAAATGTGGCAGGCAAGCTTCTGCAAGCAGCCATGAGATAAATAACCAGATAATCGAGGATCATAGGAGCAGGAGTAGGCCATTCAGCCCATCGAGCCTGCTCTGCCATTCAATTAGATCATGGCTGATCATCTCCCTCAACAGCACTTTCCCACATTATGCTGGCTGAGGGGTAAATATTGGTCCAGGTACACCGGGGAGAACTCCGCTGCTCTTCTTCAAATAGGGGTTTAACCCAACAAGTGGGTTGTGAGTCCAGAATGTTTAAATCTGTGAATAACCTTTTATTGTACCGGGTAACTTTAGAATGATGTGACTCAACATTCTCCAATTCTATTCGTGGTCAGTGGCTTTTGAACGTTTACTTTGTGAACATTCTCTAACTGTGTTTCTATCAATGAATGTCCAGATTGTAAACATTGTGGTCCTGGATTTAGCATGTGCACATTGACTGCTGTATATTGTGAGTTTAAGAGTGTTTCAGTTCAGAAACTGTAAAATTAATCTGTTTTTTCAAGAAGTCTTGTTGCAATTATTTTGGGCCCTGGTGAGTCCACACCAGGGGTGCCATGCACAGTTTTGTTCTCCTTACCTAAGGAAGGATACACTCGCCTCAGAGGGGGTGCTGGACTGAGTCGGGGATGAGAGGGATTGTCCTATGAGGAGAGATGGAGCAGACCAGGCTCATACTCCCTAGAGTTTCGAAGAATGAGAGGTGACCTCGTTGAAATGTTTAAAATTCTTAAGGCGCTTGACAGGATAGATGCTGAGAGGATGTTTCCCCTGGCTGGGGAGTCTAGAACTAGGTGGGGGAGGGGTGGGGCGGGGGTCACAGTCTCAGAATAAGAGGGTCGGCCAGTTAGAATTGAGATGAGGAGAAATCGCTTTGCTCAAAGGGATGTGAATCTTTGGAATTCTCAACCCCAGCATGCTGTGGATGCTCAGTCCTTGAGTATGTTCAAGACAGTGATTGATAGATTTTAGGGTACGAAAGGAATTAAAGGGTATGGGGATAGTGCGGGAAGGAGGAATTAAGGTAATCAGCCATGATCTTATTGAATGGTGGAGCAAGCTCAAAGGGCTGAATGACCTACTCCAGCTCCTACTTCTTATGTTCTTAAAGAGTGTATTCGAACTTAATGTGGGAAGAGTGAAAATTGAACATCTAAGTGATTGAATAAAACACTACCATTTAGTTGGAATAAAGGCTGGCATCTACTCATGCAATTATATAGAATATATGACACAGTAAGGACTCCATGCCGGCGTTTATGCTCTTCTCGGGCCTCCTCCCTTCTTTCCTCATCAAAATCTATCATCATAAATCTCAATAGCCATCTCTCTCGTGTGCTTGGTCTAGCCTCCCCTTAAATGCATCTATTTTATTTGCTTCAACCACTCCCTGTGGTAGCGAGTTCCACGTTCTCACCACTCTCTGTGTAAAGATGTTTCTCCTGAATTCCCTATTGGATTTCTTGGGACTATCTTATATGGATGTCCTCTAGTTATGCTCCTCCCCACATTCTCTCTGTATTCACTCTATCAAAACCTTTCATAATTTTAAAGACCTCTATTAGGTCACCCCCTCAGCCTTCTTTCTTCAAGAGAAAAGAGACTCAGCTTGTCCAATCCTTTCCTGATATGTATACCCAAGCATTTCTGGTATCATCCTTGTAAATCTACTCTGCAACCTCTCCAGTGCCTCGGTATCCTTTTTATATACTGGCGCGCAGAACTGCACGCAGTACTCCAAGGTTCTTATGGTCCCTACATGGGATAACAGATACATGGACATGAGTTACAGCCTAGAAGCTAGTTGAGGGGCTCATAAACTGTGAGAGCAAATCTCAGGCTGTCCGTAAGTCAGCTCAACCTCATAAGGGCATGACAGGCTGGAAATCATCCCCATTTTTAAATTATAATTTATGGTCTAAATTTCTGGTGGTAGTTTTGTTTTTATTTTGGGTGTACCCTTATTTTTTTTGCCTGAGAACAGCTATCATAGTAATTGTTAATATTTGGTTTAAGATGGGCCAAGTGTAGTAGAAGAACGTGCAATTCTCTAGCGGCTTTCACCACCTCGGGATGTCCTAAAGAGCTATACAACCAATGAAATACTTTCGAAGTGTAGTCACTGTTATAATGTAGGAAACACGGCAGCCAATTTGCGCACAGCAAGGTCCCACAATGTGATAATGACCAGATCATCCGTTTTAGTGACGTTGGTTAAGGGATAAATATTGACTGAGAACAACCCTCAAAGTGTTATCAAACCCAACGGCTTGTTCCTGTGTGATATAGTTCAGATCTCTCCGCTTTCTTCTGTCAGCTTGATCATTGGGAATATTTTTATCCACAGGTCCTCTGTCCCGCGTGTTCTGCCGTACGGGCTGGGGGTAAAGGATGCTGCGGTGCCGGATGCTGTGGGAACAGATGCCGGGTAAGATGGCAGGAGCCTTTCGACATGACTACTTCGGAGAATGTCTTGTCGGCACTCTGCTTTGAAGATAACATGTAACAAAAATAAAACACTTGCATTTGCATAGCGCCTTTTAAGGCCACCGGACGTCTCAAAGCGCCTTATAGCCAATGAACTGTTGCAACGTAGGGAACGTGGTGGCCAAGGCCAATTTGCACACAGCAAGATCCCACAAACAGCAATGTGATAATGGCCAGATCATTTTCTTGTGATGTTGCTCGAGGGATAAATATTGGCCCAGTACACTGGGGAGAACTCCTACGCTCTCTTTAAAATAGTGCCATGGGATCTTTTGTACCTCAATTTAACGTCTAATCTGAAAGACAGCACCTCCAATACTGCAGCTCTCTCTGTACTGTACTGGAGTGCCAGATTTGACTTTTCTTTGTGCTAAATCTTAGAGTGGAACTCAAACCCAAGATCTTGTATTTCAGAGGCAGGAGTGTTATCCACTGAGCCACAGCTGTAATCGCGAGGGAGCAGTCAAAACCTTCTCGCCTGTCCTATTCTCCTGTTTGGTTTGACATCACTTTTTGTCTGATACTCCTATGAAGTGCCTTGGGACATTTTATGACATTACAGATAAAACGTTATTGCAGCCACACTTGACTTCACAGTCATGGTATGTGGATCCTTTACTGTTATTTTCAATGCTGACCTACTGTTATTCCTAATCCTTTAATGTTGTTACTCTTGATCTACACTGACGTTTTACCCTTGGCAGTTCGTTGCTGTCCCCTCTTTGTTTGTTACTCCTTTTTAGCTTGATCTTGTCTTGATGTTGCTCTTCCCCACTCTTAACCTTGCCATTTTTGATTTTTCTAATTCTGCTAATTCTGATGATGCCAGTTATAACAACAACAATTTGCATTTGTATAGCACCTTTTAATGTAATAGAATGTCCCAAGGCACTTCACAGGAACATTATTAAAACACAATATGATACTGAGCTACCTAGGGAGATATTAGGACAGGTGACCCAAAAACTTAGTCAAAGAGGTAGGTTTTAAGGAGCATCTTAAGGGAGCAGAGAGAGGTGGAGGGGTTTAGGGAGGGAATTCCAGGGCTTAAGGCCCAGGCAGCTGAAGGCACGGCTGCCAATGGCGGAGCGATGGAAATCAGGGATGCTCAGGATGCCAGAATCAGACGAACATAGAGATCTCAGAGGGTGGTGGGGCTGGAGGAGGGTTACAGAGAGAGAGAGAGAGGGGGCGCATTGCTTAACTGGGAGCCAATGCAGGTCAGTAGGCATGGGGGTGATGGGTGAACGGGACTCAGTGCAATTTACGGCATGGGCAGCAGAGTTTTGGATGCCGTCAAGTTATCCCAAACTCTTGAACCATTTGTTAAGTGATCTATAAGTCGCTGGTGTACTCTAGTCTGCCTGCTGGTTGAACCTCTTGCTGCCAATGCAGTTAACAATGTTTGCCTTTCCTTACAGATGCTGAGATCTGTGTTCTCTTCCATCTTTGGAAGTCTAGGCTCTCTGTATTGTCTCATTGTGTCAGCTACTGGCTTGGCAAATGGCCCATTGTGTGATGTTGGGTCTGGGGATTGGCAATATCCCTTCTGGGACTCTGACAGCAGGTAGGTCACGAATACTGCCCGACGACTTTCGTTTTGACGTTGCCTCGTTTAATTCAAAGATAAGATGAGAAGAAAGAGTCGGAATGGCTGGTGACAATGGCCTGAGACAAAACTGACAGTGACACTTGCAACGGCCACAATGGGACTCTCTCGACAACCCAGTCAGCCAGTATTGCAACTGAACCAGGCACGGGAGCATAAGAAATAGGAGCATAAGAGCAGGAGGAGGCCATTCAGCCCGTCCAGCCTGTTCCAACCACCATTCAATTAGATCTTGGCTGATCTGTACTTCATTTGTTTCATTATCTCCTGATAATCTCATCTAACATAAATCTCTCAATCTTATTGTTGAAACGTTCAAGTAACCACTGCGTTTTGGGGGAAAGTGTTTCAGATTTCCACTACTCTTTGTGCGAAGGAGTGCTTCCTAATTTCCGTGCAAAACGGCCTGGCTCCAGTTTTCAGATTATGCCCCCATTATTTTGTGTTCCCCAACACAATAGCTTCTCTGCAACAACGAAAACTGGGAGGTGATCTTATTGAAACATATAGATGCTGAGGGGGCTTGGCAGGGTAGATGCTGAGAGGATGGTTCCCCACATGGGGGAATCTAGAACTGGGGGGCACAGTTTCAGAATAAGGAGCCGCCCATTTAAGACAGAGATAAGGAGGAATTTCTTATCTGAGAGGGTCGTGAATCTTCCCCAGAGAGCAGTGGAGGCTGGGTGATTAAATATATTCATGGCTGAGTTAGATTTTTGATATAGGGGAGTCAAGGGTTATGGGGACCAGGAGAGAAAGTGGATTTGAGGCCAAGATGAGATCAGCCACAATCTTATTGAATGGCGGAGCAGGCTCGAAGGGCCGAATGGCCTACTCCTGTTCCTATTCCTTATGTTCTTAACCCCATTGAGTTGCTTTACCGTTTTAAGGACCACTGTCAGATCACCCTTCTACCTTCTAAACTTCAGGAACCCAGAACAAGTATATGTCTCGTAATTTAACCCTTTAATCCCCGGGTATTATGCGTGAAACCCCACATGGGGCCAGACCAGGGTTGTGTACAATCAAATTGTTACAGACTCAGATGTTTGATCCCGACTCTCTGAGGAGCTTGCTGCTCTCAGTAGTCAGGTTTTCTCAGATGGCATGAACCCACCACCTCCCTTCCCCCACAGGCACCACCCCACCACCTTCGTCCAACCCCAGGGGCAAACCAAGCCCTGGCTTCCTTTCCTGCTTGCAAGTGTGTCTGTGCAGTGTCAGGCTACAGCAGCACTGGTTACGGCAGTAGTGGCTGCTCAGTAAAACGGCCCGAGGAACTTCACTTTCTACCAGCTTACGTGTGGGAATGGTAGCATAGCGGTTAGTAATCTAAATCCTGCACTGCTACTCCAGTAAAGTGAGTTCAAATCCCACAATGACAGCTGGGGAGTTTAAATTCAATTGGTTGAATTTTAATCTGGAATAAAATCCTAGTTGCAGTAATGATTGTGAAATTATTGGCTTGTCGTTTGAAAACTTATCTGGTTCGTGAATGTCCTTTAGAGAAGGAAACCTTTATCTGATCTGATTCCAGACCTACAGCAATGTGGTTGACTCTTAACTGCCCTCTGAAATGGCCTAGAAAACCGTTTGGTTGTGTTACTCTCTCCTCTCTCACGCCTAAATCTCTAATGGTGTAGAGAGCATCATTAGGAGTAGCTACCCTCTCTGCCTTAATGACAAGTAATTATGAAAGAATAACAAGACGGCAGCTAAATGGGTTAGGGAGGGAGGACAAAACAGATGAGGGATGGGGAATAAGGTTTTAATTTTAATTCCTGATTGAAATGCATTTCCTTTTTCTAGTTACCTAAAGAACGAGACTTTGTGGACGATTTGCAAAGACCCTCCGAATATCGTCCTGTGGAATGTGGTCCTTTTCTCCATTTTACTCGTGTGCAGTGTGATCGAGCTGGTCTTCTGCGTATTACAGGTTGTTAATGGATGCATCGGCGTTTTCTGCGGAGACTGCAGGAAGAGCCATAGAAAGGATGTAAGCATTTGCTTTGCATTATCAACCTCGCTCGCTCATTCTCTACAGTTTTGTCTTCTTCTGGGACTTTGACAATCAGTGTGTCTCCAGCTGTTCCAGGCCATGCTGGGTCTAAGCCCCCAGTCTCCCTCTTCAAAGAAACATCGGGTCATTACGACACAGAAGGAGGCTATTTGGCCCCTCGAGTCCGTGCTATCTCTCTGTAGAGTAATCCCGTCAGTCCCAGTCCCCCCAGCTCTATCCCTCTAGTCCTGCAAGTTTACTTCCCTCAAGTGCCCATCCAACTTCCTTTTGAAATCATTGCTCGTCTCCGCTTCCACCTCTCTCATAGACAGTGAGTTCCAGGTCATTACCACTCGCTGTGTAAAAAAAGTTCTTCCTCACATCCCCCCTGCATTTCTTGTCCAAAACCTTCAATCTGTGTCTAGTCCTTGTACCATCAAGTAATGGGAACAGTTTTCCTTGTTTACCTTATCTAAACCATAATCTTCTACCCCTCTATCAAATCTCCCCTCACTCCCTTTTGCTCCAAGGAGAACAACCCCAGCTTCTCCAACCTAACCTTGTAGCTAAAATCCCTCATCCCTGGAAACATTCTGGTAAATCTCCTCTGCATCCTCTCAAGGACCCTCACATCCTTCCTAAAGTGTGGTGACCAGAACTGGACACAATACTCTAGTTGTGGCCTAACCAGAGCTTTATAAAGGTCCAGCAAAACTTCCCTGCTTTTGCACGCAATACCTCTATTTATGAAGCCAAAGATCCCATATATATTGCTATCTACCCCTACCTACTCTCATGTATGTGATTGGACAAATCTTTTCTCCAATTTCCTCTACCACCAAGCATCTTCTTAAAACTCCTCCCCCCTACTCCCTCATCTCCAAGAAGTAGTGCCTGGAACTCCTAAACTTCTTTGTCACTAAGATCGAGACTATCCATTCAGTTCCCTCTTCCACTTGCCTCTCTCACCTTTGCCCACCAAGCTAGGCTTTCACCAAGGTTCTCCCTGCCCTAGCCCTGACCCCTCTCTCTCTCTCTAGTTTCTCTCCTGTCTCCCCTCGTGCCCTCTCTGAGCTCATCTTGTCCATGAAACCCACCTCCTACTAGCTTGACCCCATTCCCTTCATAAGTCTGGATGCCCAACTTCCCTTCTTGGCTCCCATGCTAGCTAATATTATAAATGGTTCTCTCTCTTCAGGTACTGTCCCCCTCCCTGCAAATCGACCGTCTTCACCCATTGCACCGCCTCCCCCTCCCCCTCCCCCACGCCTCAAAAACATCCGTCCCTGAGAGCTTCCAAACTATTGCTCCATCTCCAACATCCCTTTGATCTCCAAATTCTTTGAACATGCTGTTGCATCCCAAACGTGTGCCCATCTTTCCTGCAACTCCATGTTTGAACCTCTGCCACAGAACTGAGACAGCATCTATCCTTGTTATGGTGCGCTGTCCTTCCTCATCCTTCTTGTCCTCTCTCCAGCCATTGACATGGTTGACTGTGCCATCCTTCTCTTTGTCCAACTGAGTGGGACTGCCCTTGCCTGGCTCTACTCTGATCTATCCAGTCATAGCTAGAGAATCTCCTGCAATGGCTTTTCAACCCTTCCTGCACCATTACCTCTGGAGTCCCACAAGAATCTATTCTCAGCCCCCTCCGAGTCCTCATCTACGTAATTTACTTCTTTGTAGTTGACTTAAAAAAAGACAAAGTATATTGACGAGGGGTTTTCTGTAGATCTCAGTTACTCAAACGTTGAACCTTACCTTTGCGTCTGTGTGTGAGATGCTTCCGAGGGGAATGTTTGATAAAAGCCCTGCCCCCTCCGTGTGTGCCAAGTGTTAATGCTTCAGCAGTTTCCATTTTGAATGGTTCCTTTTTAGGTCTCGCTTTTTGTAACCTTGCTGTCTGCTTTTTATTGTAGGATGATGACCTGTGATCACTCCAACCTGAAATGGTGATAGTGCAGCTGCCGATGCTTTCATGTAGATTTACCAATTTGAACCGTGACTACACATCGAGAAAGTACTTAATTGGCGGTAAAGTGCTTTGGGATGTCTTGAGGATGTGAAAGTCTTTCTTTTATCAAAACATCTAAAAATACACATGGGGCTTTATTTGGGCTCCAGCGTGTTCACCCACTGCCCCCAGTGTCCCCACCCCCACTTCCCCCCTGGCTGGCACTACACGCACTAATAGATGGCCCATGGCATTGCTCAGAGAGGGTCCGATTTCTCTCTCTCTCTCTCTCTCTCTCTCCTCATCTTCGTTTCGCTGCTTCTCTGCTCTTCTGCTCTACCACCTTTCCCCCTTTTTCCTTTTCGTTTCTCACCTTTTTCTCTGCTCTGACTTCTCTCGCTTTTCTGTTCTTCTCCTCCGATTGTAGTTTTTTTTTTTATTCATTCACGGGATGTGGGCATCGCTGGCCAGGCCAGCATTTATCGCCCATCCCTAACTGCCCTTGAGAAGGTGAGATGCCTTTTTGATCTGCTGGAGTCCGTGTGGTGTAGATACGCCCACCGTGCTGTTACGAAGGGAGTTTCAGAATTTTGACCCAGCGACAGCGGAGGAGTGGCGATATAGTTCCATGTCAGGGGGACCGTAGTGTAGTGGTAATGTTACTGGACTAATAATTAGCCCGGGTCAATGCTCTGGAGACAGGAGTTCAAATCCCACCACAGCAGCTGCTTGAATTTAAATTCAATTAATTAATCTAGTTTCAGTAATGATGACCATGCAACAACCAGTTTGTTGTAAAACCCATCTGGTTCACTAACCCCCTTTAGGGAAGGAAATCTGCCGTCCTTACCCGGTCTGGCCTACGTGTGACTCCAGACCCACAGCAATGGGGTTGACTCTTAACTGCCCTCTGAAATGGCCTAGCAAGCCACTCAGTTGTATCAAACTACTGCAGAAAAGCCTGGTTCTCTCGCCTGCTCTCTGTTCCACCCTTTGGGATGGGAGTCGTCGGCTGATGTGGCGAGGATGACAGTAATTCCCTGATGGCTGAGGGATCCAGTGATCCAAGCTGTTTGAGCCACAGCTGGAGGGAGGGGAGGGTTTGAGGCCGTGTGCCACAGCTTTGGGTGGTAAATATGCAACTTCAGGTGGGCAGGGACCCAATTTAAGAGTGGAAAGTGGTAGGAGGAATAGGGAAAGGATGAGGGGGTAGGTCGGCATTTCTGGCGGGAGAATACATTTTGACAGCCGCCCCTAGAATGTAAAAGTTGGTTCATTATGAGATCTGTACGTAGCAGGGCGCATGAGAGATGGGCAGTGAGACAGTGATAGAGCTGCTCCACTTACTATTGTTGTAATTTTAATCTTTTCACTTTTTTATTTTAATTTATCTAATTAATCAGGATCGACTGCAACCCATCTGGTGGGTATATTGAGTCTAATCAGAGTTTAAGATGGAACATAACACACTAGCTATACAGCAAAAGCATACAACCGTGACAAGTTGCGAGTATCGATCCAGGTCACACAGGGCGGCTGGCAAGCAATAACAGCTGTTTGTTTCTTGTCCTTTCTCTTTTCTTCTTAGTGCTTCACATCCTCATGACTTCTCCAACTACCCAAGGGTGTTAACATGGGAGCTCTTAGGAGGTTTTCTCTTCACTGCACTGAGGCCTCCTAAAGTTTTTTTTTAAACTTTATACTCTTTTTCACGGTTTGACCTGGATGGATTATTTTCAGGACCTTTTGGTCCTATAAAGGTGCCCTTTTCACAAAATGACCAATAAAATGTTGAATTCCCTGGTCTAACCCTTGGGGTAAAAGCCTTAATGTTATCCACCTGCCCGAAGCTTCTTGAGCTTTTGCATGTACCCTCTGTCCTTGATCAATTGAGCCTTTACATTAGCCTTTTCTTGTCTCATCTCATGCTGTTCTCCCAAGAAACATTTCGCCTCCGGCTTTTAAAGTTAATGTTCAGAAGTTTCATTATTTGTATTGGTTTGTTATCATTTATTTATGCTGTTCTTAAGGCCTGTCAACAAGCTGTTCATAATTGTTATTCAGTCTAAGTGTTCTAATTCCTTATCAGACTATTAAACCAGAGGGTGATTCACTAAAGTAACTTCTAGTCTACTTCCCCACACTTTCGCATTTCAGCAAGCATCTTAATTAGGCATGGTTAACTGAAAATCCTAACTGAGAGTATAGTTTCCCATTGGATCTCTGTAGGGAGCTGCGCCCAAACTCACAGTGCGTGTGTGTCCCTTTCTATCTCGCTTCGGTAAAATATCCAGGTTGCTCTCCAGTGGTTTGAATATGACTCCTCTCTGAATGATTCTCCTGCCCAGTAGCCCTGTGTCCATCACAGTTCTGTTCAGGATATCAACCTTATGTCATCTGGTTGCAGACACATTGGTTCCCAACATTCAGCCCCACCTTTCTTCATATTACTGATCACCTCACTCATCAAACTGGGGACATTTATTGATCAAAATTAAAGAGCAATCAAGGATGGGAAACAAAAGATATGCCACTTGTATATTAATGTATTTAATTGTATGCAGGTGGTGGGCATTACCTTTGGATTTACTTGTACTCCTGTAAAAAGGAACAGAGTGAAATTGTAGTTGTTGGGTGAGGAGATGTATCTTTGTAAATAAATGCTTATGAAGTTGTGTAAAGATTGGCTCCAGTTCTATCCTTCACCACCTGGATTTCTGGAGTACACCATCAGGGAAAGTATTAGTGATGAAATGTGAAATGAAGATTCAATATTGGTAAAGTGTTTAATGAAAAAGATACTGACAGAGTCACTCTTCCTTCCTGTGACATATCTCTGATGAGTTTTTTCTGCAAAACCTTATTTGAAACTATTTTCCGGTGTTACAGAGATTGTTAACTGGGGTTTGTTAAACTGGTCCAGGTGAAATCATTAAGCTAAACAATGTGAGTGTATGCGAGAGTATAACCGCCTGCTAATCGCACCTGTTTGCTTAACACATGAAGAACTCTTACGCTGTGACAAACGCCTGCTTCTTCACCTCTGGGTAGCTCGCTCTTACATGCTTGAGAATGTGTTTGTGAATCAATCATGCAATTCCTTTGCCTCTTTCTGAAGGAGCTACTTTGAACCCTTGTGTTATTGCTGTCTGTCCATCATCCACAATGTGAGCAGAACCCAGACCGACCTGAAAATAGAGAGGAAGACAGGGAGGTTTCTCACTGGTGCCGATGTACTAGAAGTACAAGTGTATAAAGCGTAGCGACTGACCTGGTCTTACTGGCTGCTGTTGTGGGGTTAAATTGGTGCTTTGCCTAACACTCCAGTGTTTTATGCTCTAGCTTCAGATTTCCAGTGTCTGCACAGTTTTTTGCTTTTGGTTTTAAAGAAGAGCAAATCCAGAGTGCGGGAAGGACATGCCTAGAATGATCCAGCTGAAAAGGAGGCCATTTGGCCCACTGTGCCAATGCCATCTCTTTGAAAGAGCTATTCAATTAGTCTCACTGCTCCCTGCTCTTTCCCCCTAGCCCTGAAATATTCTCCCTTTCAATGATACACCCTATTTCTGTTTGAAAGTTATTGTTGAATCTGCTTCCACTGCCCCTTGTGTTCCAAAAATTCTCCTCCCCTCACCTCTGCTCTTTTGCCAATGATCTTAAATCTCTGTCTTCTGGATACTGACCCTTCAGCCATCAGAAACACTTTGTCCTTATTTACTCTTTTAAAGCTATTCATGATTTTGAACAGCTCCATTGAATCTCCCCTTAACCTGCTTTGTTCTAAGGAGAACAAGCCCAGTTTTACTAGTTTCTCTACGTAATGGAAGTCCCTTATCTCCACGTTTTTTCCCCAAAAATATAAGTTCGTCATAACATTTGTAAAAGTATATTTCATGACAATTCAAAGTTGATGTTACATAAAGTGCAATACAGTTAAATTTCTGTCCATTCAGTATTTGGCACTCTGAGGTTCCTCATGAACACAATTACAGGTTATATTTACAATATACATTTTGTGTCAAACATACAGCCCGAGGGGTTTTACATGGTTTCCAGCCCCTCGATATACTATGTTCGGAGGGCCTTAGACTGTGGCCTTTCCCTATTGAGCCTCTGTGGTGGCTGCCCCAAGCTTTAGTGCGTCCCTCAGCACATAGTCCTGTACCTTGGAATGTGCCAGTCTGCAACACGCGGTCGTAGACAGCTCCTTGCACTAGAAGACCAGCAAGTTTTGGGCAGACAAAAGTATGTCTTTCAGCGGGTTGATGGTTCTCCAGCAGCAGTTGATGTTTATATCAGTGTGCATCCCTGGGAACAGCCCGTAGAGCACAGAGTCCTGTGTTACGGAGCTGCTCGGAATGAACCGCGACTAAAACCACTGCATCTCTTTCCAGACCTCCTTTGCAAAGGCACATTCCAGAAGGAATTCTCACCGCGTTCCTCACGAATTTCTCACCGCAGCTGCCTTGGGGGCAGTGTGCGGTGGTGAAGAGACTCTGGGTGTGCATGAAGGATCTAACGGGGAGCGCGGGTCTTACCATATCAGCTAAGCTACCTCTTAGCTGTTTATTTGAACATTCTGGCGATGAGGCATTCTGCCAAATGACATTGACAGTCTGCTCTGGGAACCATCCGACAGGAACCGCCATTTCCTATTCCCGCAGAGCCTCGAGGTTGTTACGTGCACACCATTGCCTGAAGGACTTGTGGTCAAAGGTGTTTTTCATGAGGGGCAGGTGTTACGGCACGGTCCAACGGAATGGAGTGTTCAGCGGCAACATGGCCAGACCCATCCTTTGTAACACTGGGGACAGACAGAACCTCTGCACGCAGTGACACTTGGGGCCGGATTTTGTACTCCTGCCGGCAGGCGTGGGACAGACCGGCCGTCCCCCCTACAGGACCCATGTGGCCATGAAACCTGACATTAGCGTCTGTGTCCCTGCGGACACAGTCCATTTTCGATCTCCAGATAAAGTGGAAGAGGGCTCGGGTGACCGCCAGGGCACAGGAGCGGGGCTCACCTCTACATCTTCCGCAGGAACCTTGATGTCCTTCCCAAAATGGTGAGCCCAGAATTGGACAGAATACTCCAGCCGTTTCATCCACACTGATATCAATGATAATACTGATATCAAAGCGTGATTCCAGCATCATTGATTTTGGTTGGAAATGATTTTCAATGGAGATAAGTGAAAATGTCGATTAAACTGGATTGACACAAAATGTAATCCAATAATTTATAAGAGGATTATTTTGACAATTTGAGTATCATTCAGCGCCTGACATAAATGGAACTTATCACTCGGCTGTTCCGTTTTGCCTAAATGACCATCCGGTTTCTCTCTTGGAGCCAGTCACGGTCGGGACTTGTCATGTAATCTGTCTCTTTGACACACGTGGACTGAACCCGCTCTTCTGTGGCCAGGCGAAAGTCCCAGAGACAGTGAAGGAACGGTGATATATTACCATTCGGGATGATCCTTACCGGTGGTTCTGCTGAAGGGTCACTGACCTGAGACGTTAACTCTGCTTCTCTTTCCACAGATGCTGCCAGACCTGCTGAGTATTTCCAGCATTTCTTGTTTTTTTATTTCTGACTTCCGGCATCTGCAGTATTTTGCTTTTATTTCAGGATTGAAGGTGAGATGTGTGGAAGGGCAGAGGATGGAGGCAAATGAAATGAATCTTCAGTGAATTAAAATGTGATGCAAAATGTTCTTACACCCGCAGTGCACTAAATGTCACTGAACTGGCACATTTTTAATGTTTTAGTCAGTGATGTACAAAACCAACATTAACAGGACAATAATAATATATAAAACACTAAGCAATTTAATGTAATAAAGAACAGAATACAAAGCAATGTAAGCTACCATAATGGGATTACGGCACAGAAACAGGCCATTCAGCCCAACCAGTCCATGCTAGATTCTTCAACATTGTAGCAGAGGGGCGAAATCAAAGATGGGCAGGTGAAGGAGTAAACGAGCAATGGGGAGCCTTCAAAGAAGAGATGGCGCGAGTACAGGCTCAACACATTCCTATGAGGTGGAACGGAAGGGCATTGCCATGATATCATAATGTCATGCAGCCCGCCAATTTACCATACTCTAAACCCATCGTAGTCTGCCTCACATTTCTCGCCCACTGTCAGATCGCTACTTCATGTAACCACGGAATTGTTACAGCATAGAAGGAGGCTGTTCAGCCCATCATTTCTGCACCGGCTCTGCAAATGTGCAGTTCGCCTAAATGCCATTCCTCTGCTTTCACCCCGTAACCCTGCACATTCTTCCTTTTCAGTCAACAGTCTAATTCACTTCTGAATACCTTGATCGGACCTGCCTCCGTCACACTCTCAGGCAGCGCATTCCAGATCCTAACTACTCGCTGCGTGAATAACCGATTCCCTCATGTCTCCATTGCTTCTTTTCCCAATTACCTCAAATCTGTGCCCTCTCGTTCTCGAACCTCTCCTGAGTGGGAACAGTTTCTCTCTATCTACTCCGTCCAGACCCCTCATGATTTTGAATACCTCTAACAAATCACCTCTCAGCCTTCTCTTCTCCAAGGAAAACAGTCTCAACTGCTCCAATCCATCGTCCTAAATGAAGTTCCTCATCCCTGGAACTATGGTCTGCGTAGACTGTTTGTATGCTGCATATTCTACCTAATTCAATGCAAATGTATTGTGTGATACTCATTTGCGTGGCTCTCAGAATATTGCCAGTTATTCTCTCCCCATCACTCTACTTGCTCGTTCTTTTTCAGTCTTTATCACATCCTTTCTCTCTCAACAGTCTTTTCTTTCTCTTCAACTCTTAATCTCACTCCCCATCTCCACACTACGCGTTTTGTTCCCTGCTCCCTTTAAACGGTGTCTACCCAAGCCGGCCTGGATTTCGAATATTCCATTAATTAGACATGGCGCCAAGGGTTTTTTTTTTCTCACACGGTCATCCTGTGAGGTGGTGCTGTCAAATATCTGCAAATATGTGCAGGGTTATGGGTGGCACAGTGGCGCAGTGGTTAGCACCGTAGCCTCACAGCTCCAGGGACCCGGGTTCAATTCCGGGTACTGCCTGTGTGGAGTTTGCAAGTTCTCCCTGTGTCTGCGTGGGTTTTCTCCGGGTGCTCCGGTTTCCTCCCACAAGCCAAAAGACTTGCAGGTTGGTAGGTAAATTGGCCATTATAAATTGTCACTAGTATAGGTAGGTGGTAGGGAAATATGGGGACAGGTGGGGATGTTTGGTAGGAATATGGGATTAGTATGGATGGGTGGTTGATGTTCGGCACAGACTCGGTGGGCCGAAGGGCCTGTTTCAGTGCTGTATCTCTAATCTATGAAACACTGTGTCCACAGTAACTGACTCCTTTGCGATTGGCTTTAGGCACACTGGTTTTCCCAACATGATATGGACAAGCTATGCTCAATGGTCGTGACCTGTGTGGCCAATGGAAGGGCATGATTTTAAACTGCTTTTCCTGACGGCTGAGACAGTGAAGCCTCCTGGCTCCCTAGCAGTGGGCCATGCAGTGGCAACTTCCTGTGTCCTGCACCCACTCCCAGTCCCTAACTGGATGCTGAACCCGGAGAGGGCCTGCTAATTGGCTGCCTCCCGTAAGATTTCACCGCAGGGGGGCACTGCTGAAACGAGCAGGATCAGGACCTGAGAAAAGGTCCCAAAGGCTTTAAATTCTTTCAAGTCTGGAAGATTCCAGACACTACATCCATGGCCAATGAACCATATTTAACTATAATTTGTATCCTTTTCCTTTTGGGCCTCCTTATCTCGAGAGACAATGGATACGCGCCTGGAGGTGGTCAGTTGTTTGTGAAGCCGCGCCTGGAGTGGCTATAAAGGCCAATTCTAGAGTGACAGGCTCTTCCACAGGTGCTGCAGAGAAATTTGTTTGTCGGGGCTGTTGCACAGTTGGCTCTCCCCTTACGCCTCTGTCTTTTTTCCTGCCAACTACTAAGTCTCTTCGACTCGCCACATTTTAGCCCTGTCTTTATGGCTGCCCGCCAGCTCTGGCGAACGCTGGCAACTGACTCCCATGACTTGTGATCAATGTCACAGGATTTCATGTCGCGTTTGCAGATGTCTTTAAAGCGGAGACATGGACGGCCGGTGGGTCTGATACCAGTGGCGAGCTCGCTGTACAATGTGTCTTTGGGGATCCTGCCATCTTCCATGCGGCTCACATGGCCAAGTCATTTGTATCACCTTTTGCATAAAAGACATTTGCAATTCGTTTTATTCCACCTCGATGTTAACCTCTCACCTTTGAGTCAGAAGGTCAGAGGTTCCAGGTTCACTCCAGAAACCTGATTACATAATCGAGGCTCTGTCCCTTCTGTGCCGTACTGAGGGAGTGCTGCACTGTCGGAGGTGCCAACTTACCAAGGCAATTTTAAAGTGGGGCTCTGTCTGCTCTCTCAGGTGGATGTCAAGTACCACTCAGCTACTACTTAAAAAGCATTGCTCTGGGCAATATTTGTCCTTCAAGCCACATCACTGACTCAATCTCTTTGCATCCAATTTGCCTTCCATGTTCATCTCAGCTCCCCACCCTCCTGGATCCAGGGAGCTGAGGTGTTTTGGGATCCACACTTAGCTCAGAGCACCAGGCAGATGATTCTTGGACTAGCCGGAAATGAGGAGGTGCCCTACAAGATGGGTACGTAGCAGGAGGCACCCTTCATAATGCTTGTTGACCCAACTGTCATCCAGTGTGCCAGAGGTGAACTATCAAACTAACCAAACTCTGTAAGACTGCTCTGTATTCATTCATTCTGCAGTCAGTTCAGACAAGAAACCTCCTCCCTCGCGTGAACATACCCCGGCACACAGATTACGGAACTAACCTCTCTCTCCATCTCCTGTGCTCCATTGAAAATCAGTTTACATGCATAAGATACGAACATACGGATTAGAAGCAGGAGTAGGCCACTCGGCCCCTCGAGCCTGCTCCCCCATTCAACAAGATCATGGCTGATCTGATTGTAACCTCAACTCCACATTCCCGCCTTCCCCCGATAACCTTTCACCCCCTTGCTTATCAAGAATCTACCTACCTCTGCCTTCAAAATATTCAAAGACTCTGCTTCCACTGCGTTTTGAGGAAGAGAGTTCCAAAGACTCACGAACCTCAAAAATTTTCTCCTCATCTCTGTCTTAAATGGGCCACCCCTTATTTTTAAACAGTGACCCCTAGTTCGAGATTCTCCCACAAGAGGAAACATCCTTTCCACATCCACCCTGTCCTCAGATCTTATATGTTTCAATCAAGTCGCCTCCTACTCATCTAAACTCCAGTGAATACAAACCTAGCTTGTCCAACCTTTCCTCATAAGGCAACAGTCCCATCGCTCATTTGCAGACATTGGGTTTGGTGTAAGGCTTGGGGCGGCACAGTGGAGCAGTGGTTAGCAACACAGCCTCACAGCTGCAGTGACCCGGGTTCGATTCTGGGTACTGCCTGTGCCGAGTTTGCAAGTTCTCCCTATGACCTCGTGGGTTTCCGCCGGGTGCTCCGGTTTCCTCCCACAGCCAAAGACTTGCATGTTGATCGGTAAATTGGCCATTGTAAATTGCCCCTAGTGTAGGTAGATGGTAGGAGAATGGTGGGGATGTGGTAGGGAATATGGGATTAATGTTGGATTAGTATAAATGGGTGGTTATTGGTCGGCACGGACTCGGTGGGCCGAAAGGCCTCTTTCAGTGCTGTATCTCTCTATGACTCCCTGTTAAGCCCTAGACAATGGGTTGACAACTTTAAGAACAAGAAAAAACTTTTTTTTTAAATATAGTCAAAAATGCAATATCATAAGAGCTGTTACGCAATAATGATGAACAACAAGACAGAGACACATTTCAACATTTTACAGGTTTTTACAAGAAAGTTGTTAATTGAATGACTGGGATATAGCAGCAATGATGTAGAACTGGCGCATTGAAGGGGAGGAATGCACATTTAATCTTCCTGGCTATTCAGGAAAGATAGGGAAGGAAATAAAGGAGGGAAAGCGGGAGTGTTGATCAATGAGACTGTTGAAGCACGAAATAGGTCTGATGTACTCGTGGGTTGAAAAACAGAATCTAGTTGGTGAGAATTAAGGAACAAATGTAGCAGCTGCTACACCCTTCCAGACTGAGCACTGAGTTCAAAAATTTATCATAACCACCGCCTCCATTTATTAGGACAGCAGTTGTTGGAATTGATTCTGCTATTCCCATTTACACCTCCTCTAGACCCATCTTTTGTTTCTTTCCTTGTCCCGTTACCATCTCTTTTCGCCTTGCACCATCATTCCTTCTGTCATTCAATCCGTCCTTCCCTCCACCCTATCACAGACCTCGCTGTTTGTTCTTTCCTCCCTTCCCCCACTCTCTCTCTTTGCCTCTGTACTTGCTTAAAACCTGTCGCAGCTCAAACCTTTTCTGACGAGAGGTCATCGGCCCGAAATGTGAACTCTGTTTCTCTCGCCACAGATGCTGCCTGACCTGCTGGGCATTTCCAGCATTTCCTGATTTTATTTCGGATTTCCAGCATCTGCAGCATTTCGCTTTTGTAGACTACCGGCCACCAAATAGCAGGAAGGGGATAGTGGGGCAAATTTGCAGGCAAATTGCAGAAAGGTGCAAGAACTCTTGAGCAGAATGCATTGTATTGCAGATTCAGGATGAGTGACTCGCGAGCTATTCTGGTTACCCTCTAAAGAGGTTTTGGATCAGATCCCCCTCTATTATAAACTCATCTTTCCAATATTGTTTCCCTTTCTTAAGCCCCACTTCTTTGGTACAGAATTCCCACATCTGGGGGGACAGCGATGGATTTACAGACAGTAGGCAGATGACGTTGCCTTGTAAAAGAGGCAGGTTTTGCAGCTGAGAGAGGAAGACACTTTTCACAGCTGATAAATCTTTCCCAAATATGTCTATTCTGTAAACATAGTTTCCCATTGGATCTCTGTAGGGAGCTGTGCCCAAACTCACAGCACGTGTGTTCTCCTTTCTATCTGCTATCCAGCTGATATCCCGCTTCAGTAAAATATCCAGGTTGCTCTCCAGTGGTTTGAATACGGATCCCCTCTGAATGATTCTCCTGCCCGGCAGCACTGTGTCAATCACGGTTCTGTTCAGGAATACCGACCTCACGTCGTCCGGTTTCAGGGAACTCGGTTCCCAATGTTTAGCCCCACTTTTCTTCATGTTGCTGATCACCTCGCTCACCAAAGTGGGGGCATTTATTGATGGAAATTGAAGAGAAATCAAGGACTGGAAACAAAAGATATCAGGGAAATGGTTAATGGTGACATGTGAAATGAAGATGAAATATTGTTCTTCACCAGTTAAAGTGTTTATGGGAAAGATATTGTCATGGAAGTGTTTATTTTTTCTCTGTTTAAAAACTAAGGGGTGACTGTGTGCCTTTAAGACTGAGAGTAGTTTTTATATTCTCTGGGAACAGTATGTGAGCTGCAAGCCTGTTTCCTAAACAACAGCAAGAGAGAGCGAGGTCACATGCTGTATTGTATCAGTTTGAGTGTGTAAAGACTGGCTAGAACCAGTTTGAACTGGCAGACCAGTGAAGCGTGCTCCTTGAAGGAAGGAAGGAAGGAAGGATTTGTCTCTCTCAGCAGAAAATCTACATCGGCCAACAGGCTATGTTTTGCCTAAAGAGGAAAAGACCCCGGGAAAAAAATATTTGCATTATTGGAGGTAGCAAATTCCTTTTTACTTCCCGTCTCTAAGAGGTCTCTACCTCAGGAGTGATTTTCCGTTGCCTTTCGTGTTTCTGGGAGTTCTGGAAACTCACTAAAGTTTCTACTGATAGACTGCTAATTCAAAAATCTAAATAGATCTGTTGTTAAACTCCTTATTGAAAGCTCTGTGTGACGACTACTGCAGCTGAAGTACTGTGAACATTTATCCATTACAGACTGTTCATCAAACTCACCTGGAGGCTTTGAGTGGCACCTGACTATTCAACTCTGGGACACCTCACCAAACCCGCCAAGACTTACAAATCAATTGTTTTATTATTCCGAAGAAACAGCTCTAATTTAAAACATCATCTTGGAACCAGTTAACTATTGGTTTTTGAATGTATGTGTGTGTGCATGAGGATTAGGAGGAATAAGAAGCCATAAAGTCTTTTCAGACATAGATTTATCTCAGTATTGTTTAAGATTTAGTTCATTAATAAATAGTTAATTTGTTGTTGTTTAAAGATACCTGGGCTGGAATGTTATGCCACCCCAATGAACCGGATAGTGGCGTGGGGTTGGGGGTGGTGTAAAATGGAGCGGAAGGCTCCGAAGGCTTTTCCGACCTGCTCCCGCCTCCGCCCCCCCCCTTTATGTAGGGCAGGGGGTGGGGGGTGAAAAACAGCCCGCCCGTCCCAGGCCAGTCAAGGCCCTTAAGTGGCCACTTAATGGCCACTTATGGGCCTTCACCCGCCTCCACGCGTATTTTATGCGCAGCAAGCAGGCCTCCTGGAGCTGGGAAAAGCCGCCTAAGAAGACCGGGTGCCCGATGGAGGGCTGCCCCCGCTACCCCAACCACCCCCAGCACCCAACATGCCCCCCTTCCCCCCAATCGACCACCCTTGCCTCGCCGGGGCCCGATCGATTACCCTCGGTGAGGCAACCAAAACATACCTGTCTTCCCTGCTCCATGTCTTCGGCGGGGCTGCAGTTCCTGCAGTGGCCACCACTCCCAGTGGCGCTGCTGGGACTAAGAGCTGCTGGCCTGCTGATTGGCCGGCAGCTCAATGAGGCAGGACTTCCTCCCTCAAGCGGGTGGAAGTCCCACCTCGGAACAATCAAAACCCGGAGACCCGTAAAATACGGGTCGGATCCCCAGGTGAGACGGAAGCGGGTTCGCCACCGACTTTTCAGTTGGTGGCCAGCTCCCGTCTGCCCAACGTGAAATCCCAGCCCTGGTTTGGTGTGTTTTATTCTGGGGATTAATAAAGTGTTTAATTCGGCCTCATTTTCAGTATGTGGGAAACTTTAATAATATGCTGTGACCTGTGGAGTAATGGGACTGAATTGACAGTACATTGCTCCCGCCTTGGTCCCACTGTCTCCTTCCGGTGAAATTTATATTTCGTAGGATCTGAAGTGGGCCATTCAGCCCCTCAAGCCTATTCCACCATTCATTTAGATCACAACTGATCTATATCTCAGTTCCATTTACTCCTCTTGGTACCATAATCCCTTAATATCCTCACCTAACAAAACTTTAGCAATTGACCCAGCTCCACCAAGCACACAGTGGAACAGTGTGTACCGTCTACAAGATGCACTGCAACAACTCGTCAAGGCGCCTTCAACAGCATCTTTCAAACCCACGACCTCTACCACCTAGACAGACAAGGGCAGCAGATGCATGGGAACACCACCACCTGCAAGTTCCCCTCCAAACCACACACCATCCTGACTTGGAACTATATCGCCATTCCTTCACTGTCGCTGGGTCAAAATCCTGGAACTCCCTTCCTAACAGCACTGTGGGTGTACCTACCCCACACGGACTGCAGCGGTTCAGGAAGACGGCTCACCACCACCTTCTCAAGGGCAATTAGGGATGGGCAATAAATACCGGACTTACCAGTGAAGCTCACATCCTGAAAAAGACAGCTTTTTGGGAGAGAGCTCCAGATTTCTGTGCCCTTTGTGTTAAGAAACACTTTGCATTATCTTCAACAGCTTAATTCTAATTTTAAGGTTATGCCCCTTTACAAGACAATGTTATTTGCCGAATATCTGGACCTACCCCACCAGAGTCAATAGTTCCTCCTTATCCACCCTATCAAATCCTTTAATTATCTTAAATACCTCGATTAGATTATCCCTTGATCTTCTATACTCGAGGGGAATACCAGGCTACCTCAAAATTGGATCAAATGCGGGCGGTATAATTCTGTGTATCTGTGTTGCACCCCATTACTGGACAGTTGATCTTTCTTGAAGTAGGGTGGCCAAGAACTCAACTCTCTTCGGTGTCATTCGAAGCGTCTTACCCCTGATGCTGTCTTAATGAATGTGTCCTGCTCTCCCTTCAAAGCCTCACTTAAATAGGATGTAAAAAACTGGGCACAAATATTCTAAATGGCCTCACTGATGCTTTGTACTGGCTTTGCATCTCCTCTTGGGTTTTGTACTCTGTTAGTTATAAAACCTAGGATCCCGTTTTGCTTGCAGCTTTATCAATTTATCCTCCTGCTTGATAGATTTTTGCGTCCAAATTCTCGCTGCTTGTCTACTCCTTTTAAATCTTTATCATTTAGTGTGCTGTCCTCTCCTGATTCTGCCTCCAATTGTATCATATTTGCATTTCTCTGTATTAAACTGCAGCTGCCCCCTGCCTACCCAATCCATTAACCCATGTCAATGAGGTCACGATTAACCAGGATCTCTATCTTTGTGTCAATTATAAAATGCTGATATCGTGCTGATTCCTGATCAGAGACGGACAGGTGAACCATGGACCCAACACTGATCCCCTGGGGGTGACCACTGTTTACGCCCCTCCAGTCTGAAAAAACATCCTTTAACCACTATTCATTGTTTTCTGTCCGTCCCCATCCCTGCTGTTACATTCTATGTGATACTCTAAGCCACCACTTATCAACAAGCCTCCTATTCTTCCCCTTATTAACTGTTATGTCCTCAGCCTTCCTGATCTTTCTTTGTCTCCCTGCTGTAGTTTCAACATGCTGCTTGATTTTAGTTTTCCATCCAAATTTGTTGTGTCCCCCCCCCTTTTAAGGCTCATTTTACTTTGATTTTCGCAGTTCATCCAAGCAACTCCAGCTTTTTACTTCTTGTGAGGATGTGACTCATCTAAACCCATTCATCTCCCTATTTGAACACCTCCTGTTGTTTCCCTGCAGTCTTAACTGCCCATTTTCCTTTCAAACCTATCTGGGCAAGTTACGGTCAATATATCCTTTATGCAACCACCTTGTTCCATTTAATGTGAATATGTAGAGTTTAACGGCATCAGAAGAGATAAAACTATTTGTACCTGTTTGTTAATTATGTGGAATTTCCTGTAATACGGTGAATCTACAAGAAACGTCTGCTTGGTCACCGCAGGGTACGTCCGTCCGACCAAATCACAGCCGTATTGGTACAGCGATTTTAGGAATCCTTTTCCTCTTTCTGACGTAACTATTCTGATCCCTTCCATGAGTGCTGTCTGTCCATCATCCACAATATGAATAGACAACGTAGCTACCTGGAAGTAAAGGCGTTTTAAACATGCTCAGTTTACATCTGTGAATGAAGAGAGATTGCTCTCTTGTCCCAGCCATGCCAAATTCACAATAGGGAGTGATGGAACTGTTGTAATCAATTTTAGGTGTGTGCTGGTCTTCCATCATCAGAGCAGGGAGACAGTGTTAAAGGGGTGTAATTTTATAGAAGTCACTGTGGTCAGAATGTGAGACCTTTTCATTTGGTTGAGTTGGATATGGTGGAAGACGCACTTCAATTAATAGAAAGCAGCAACGCAAATGTAAGTTCATGAGTGACCACATCTTTGCAGAGATACTGATTCCTGAGCCACTATTATTAGGGGGGAAGGTGCAAAAAAACTTGCCTGTCATTTGTTTTTATTCTTTATTCATGGGTTGTGGGTGTTGCTGGCAAGGTCAGCATTTATTACCCATCTCTAATTGGTCTTGAACCGATTGGCTTCCGGGGCCATTTAAGCGTCAACCACACTGCTGTGTGTCTGGAGTCATGTGTAGACCACACCAGTTAAGGATGGCAGATTTCCTTCCCCAAAGGGCATTCGTGAACCCGATGGGTTTGTATGACGATCAATGATAGTTTTGTGGCACCTTTACTGAAACTCACTTTCGATTCCAGATTTTTATTTACTAATTGAATTATATTGATTAATTGAATTTAAGCTCCAACAGATGCCGTGGTGGGATTTGAACCCATGGTCCTAGGCACATTAGCCTGAGCTGCTGGATTACTAGTCCAGTGACATTACCACTGCGCCATATTCAAACATGGGAGAGGGAGAGAGAGGTCCGCTTCATAATCTGTGTGGCGGGGTATGTTCACAGTCATGTGTTCCGAATGCCAGGAAGGAGGTTTCTTGTCTGAACTGGCTCCAGGTTCAGAATGAATGCTAACATTGCAGTCTGATAGATTATGGTTGGTGGGCACCTAGCAGTCAGTCAGAGTGACCAGTTTATAGAGGATACGGTGCTGCTGGGCTCATTCAGCAATTATGTTTTTATGGCAGCACCAAAGTTCTGAAGACTTAGAAATGAAGAGAAAAAGGCCAATCTAGTGGGGCCCACCGGCAATACCAGTTGTAAGAAACACCAAGCTTTCAGTGATTAATGCACTTAGATTCCCAAATTTCTTTGCTCCTCTACAGTTCTTGCTTTCTCACCGTGTAAAGAACCCTCCGATTTACCTTTCTTGAGTCCAAGGTGGATGCCCTCGCACATGCCCACTTCAACTTTATTTGTCATCGTTGTGTCCACTCAGTTAAACTGTCTCTATCCTTTGACATTTCCAGCCCTCATCTGCAATATTACTGTCCCTCCTAACTTGGTGTCATCTTCAAACTTGATCAAACAACTCTCTACTCCTTCACCGAAGTCATTTAATTAATAAATATGGTGAAAAGTTGACGCCCCAGAACAGGCCTTGGCGAAGACCACTAGTTACTCTCTGCCAAATGGTATACCTTCCCTTTATTCCCAGTCTCTGTCTCCTGGCCAGAAAACCTGTTTTTAGTGATGTTGATTGAGGGATTAATATTGGCCAGGACACCTGCTCTTCTTCCAAATAGTACTATGGGATAACAGAGCAACTTCACCCTCACAGATTAATGTGTTTATTACTGATATCCTAGTTTGATTGCAGCTTCATTGATTTTGGGTGTCAATTCTTTTAAATGGGGATCAGTGAAAATGCTGGATTGACACAAAACGTAATTAATTTTTAATGGAATTATTTTCACATTGCGAAAAGTTATTCAGCGTCCGACATAAATGGAACTCACCATTCGGCCGTTCTGTTTTCCCAAAATGACCATCCGGTTTCTCTCTTGGAGCCAGTCATGGTAGGTACTTGCCATGTAATCCGTCTCTTTGACATAAATGGACAGAACCTGTTCAGAATCTTCTTCTGCAGCCAGGCAAAAGTCCAACCTTGAATCCGAGTGCTTGTCACAAATAAAACACAAAGATTAATATCATAGCTGGATATGTCATGAGGTTTGGGTTTTGATTTACAGACGGAATGTGATTATCCCAGGTCTCAGGGGTGACCTGTTGTTATTTGTGTTTAATCATATGCAAGTGCGGGGTGGTATTTAATTAATTAATTGGCAAGATGTAACTAGTGGGGTGCCACAGGTCCTCAGACCCCAACTATTTACAATCCATATTAATGACTTGGATGCAGGGATTTATTTTTTATCTTTTTTTTTTATTTAGAGATACAGCACTGAAACAGGCCCTTCGGCCCACCGAGTCTGTGCTGACCATCAACCACCCATTTATTCTAATCCTACAGTAATCCCATATTCCCTATCACCTCCCTACACTAGGGGCAATTTACAACAGCCAATTTACCTATCACCTGCAAGTCTTTGGATAGAAGGTACTATCGCCAAATTTGCAGATGACACTAAAATAGGTGGGATAGTAAGTTGCAATAAAGAAATAAGAAATTTACAAATGGATATGGATAGGTTAGGTGAATGGGCCAAAATTTGGCAGATGGAGTTTAACGTGGATAAGTGTGAGGTTATCCATATTGGTCGGAAGAATAGAAAGGAAAATTATTATTTTAATGAAGAGAAACTTCAGAGTGCTTCGGTGCAGAGGGATCTGGGTGTCCTCGTGCATGAATCGCAGAAACTAGTTTGCAGGTGCAGCAGGTAATAAGGAAGGCAAATGGAATTTTGGCATTTATTGCTAAAGGAATAGAGTCCAAAAGTAGGGAAGTGTTGCTGCAACTGTACGAGGCATTAGTGAGACCGCACCTGGAGTATTGCGTACTTTTTTGGTCCCCTTACTTGAGGAGGGATGTAGTTGCATTGTAGGCAGTTCAGAGGAGGTTCACTAGATTGATTCCAGAGATGAGGGGTTTGTCTTATGAAGAGAGATTGAGCAGTTTATGTCTTTACTCTCTAGAGTTTAGAAGAATGAGAGGAGATCTAATTGAGGTATATAAGATGATTAAGGGGATTGACAAAGTAGACATAGAGAGGATGTTTCCTCTGGTGGGGCAATCTAGAATAAGAGGTCATAGTATTAGGATAAGGGGTAGCAGATTTATTGAATGATCGTATTGAATGGCGGAGCAGGCTCGAAGGGCTGAATTGCCTACTCCTGCTCTTAGTTCTTATATTATTATGTAATTAGGGTCCTACTTGAGTATATATAAGGAGACACTTACTGAAACTGGGTGAAGGTTTGAGTGAGGAGCTGCATGTTTCTGGAGTGGAACACTTGCACAAAGTACCTAGTTCACGGAGGCTTCATAGTTCATGCCTGGGCCGCGAGATGCCACAAGCATGAACAGCAACAATTTGCAGAAAGGACCATTAATCAGCATGAGCTTGAACAGAATTTTAACTGGAAGAGTTGGAGCCAAAGTCAGTCAGCAAAGGTGGGTGACTCGGACTTGGAATGAGTTCGGTTACAGAGGTTTGGCTAAGCAGAAGCCCAGGAGGTAGCAGGCCGACCAGGAAAGCATTGGAATAATCGGCCCTGAGGCCAAGTGTAGAGACAGGTGAAGTTATGGAGGTGGAAGTGTGTGGTCTTTAGGATGGAAAGGATGGGGGTGTCAGCAGCTCAGCTCAGGGTCAAATAGGATGTGGAGGGTGTGAACAGTTAGCTTCAACTTTAGAACTGTACAGCACAGAAGGAGACCATTCAGCCCATCATGCTTGTGCTAGCTATTTGAACCATGAAAACTGTTTCAACAACATTCTGTTGTGAAAAAATATTTATTTCAGTAATTACCACCACATTTACATTTCAAAAGTGTTTTAAAATACACATTACAGGCATTTCCCATTGAAAAGAAAGAAAGTGCATAAAAAGATGCGTTGCTGCGTTATCTTAGTAATCATAAATGGTTTCCCCATAGAATTGATCCGAAACTGTTAACAAATATCTGTTAAAAAGTTAGCTTTCATAAAGTGGTCACTCCATTCATTTTGCAAATAGCTCCAGTTTTCGTAAAGTACTATTTACAAACTTGCTATTTACTATTTAGCCAGTGGCCGGGTTGAGGGATTAAATTAGTGGCAAGAGAACGGAGTTTGTGCTGCAGATAAAGAGGGAAATGAGAGAGTGATTGAGCAGATCGGCAGCTGCAGAAGTGTTAGAGTGAATGGATGGCCAAAGGCTAGACAATATGGAGTTTGAAAGTGCCACTGTAAATGGAGTGTGGGAGAGTTTCATCCAGGGTGGATATCGCGATGACTGATGTTGGAATGGAGTTGGGAGATTGCAAGTGGTGAGTGATACGAGGAAGTGATCAGAAATGGTTTTGTCTGTGATGGAGATGAAGAGAATCGAGAGGCTATGAGGGACGGCAAGGTCGAGGGGGTGGCCATGGAGATGGGTCATTAATTTATATGGAAGCAGAGGTTAAGGGAGGATCGGGAGGGAGTGAAATGAGAGGAGAGAGGGTACGGGCAGTTGAGATGCAGTTTGAAATCACTGAGGATGAGGAGTCACCCAGTGCAGAGGCTGAGGGAGAGACGGAGTGAGGGGATCTCAGGGTGAGGTTTGGGTGGATGGCGGAGGACGTGGATTTTAAAGAAGAGGTGATAGGGGTGGAACAAAGTGAAAGAGTAAAAGGAGGAGAAGGTGCCAGAGGGGATGGGGTGGAGACCAAGGTCTGAGTTGGTGAGACCTCTGCACGGCCAGCATAATGAAAGGAGCTTGATATAACTTACCCCCCTGGTATGGCACATCCTCACTCCCGGCCGATCCATCAGTCGTGTACCTGGTGTTCTCCGGTAAGTGTGGATCCCAAAAACTATCAGTGCCCTGGATACAGAAGGCCTGGATGTGGGATGTGTGGAAGGGCAGAGCATGGAGGCAAATAAAATGAATCGTCAATGTATTAATCTGAACACACAATATCAGTTTCAATATGTACATTGGAAACACTCAGCTCCAATTCACCATCATCTCTCTCAACCCCTCCCTGTCTCTAAATTGTCAGACTAATGGTTGCCATCCAGCATTGGCTGAGCAGAAATCTCCTCCAACTTAATATTGGGACGACCGAAGCCATTGTTTCCATTCCCTGCTCCAAACTCCGTTCCCTAGCAACTGATTCCATTCCTCTCCCTGGCAACAGTCTGAGGCTGAACCAGACTGTTTGTAACCTCGGTGTCACATTTGACCTTGAGATGGGTTTCCAACCACACATCTGTGCCATCACTAAGACCACCCAATTCCACTTCCATAACATCACTTGCCTCTGCCCTCTCTCAGCTCACTTAATGCTAAAACCCTCATCCATACCTCTGCTACCTCAAGATTTGACCAACGCACTCCTGGCTGGGCTCCCATGTTCTACTCTCTGTAAACTTCAGGTCATCCAAAACTCTGCTGCCCATGTCCTGACCCTCATCAAGTCCTCTTCACCTATCACCCCTGTGCTCACAGACCTACTTTGATTGCCATCAATTTTAAAATTCTCATCCATGTTTTTAAATCTCTCCGTGGCCCTCACCCCCTCCCTGTCTCTAGAACCTCCTGCAGCCCCACAACCCTCCGAGATCTCTGCGTTCCTCCAATTCCGCCCTCTTGCACATCCCCCAATTTCCATCACTCCACCATTGGCGGACGGGCCTTCAGCTGCCTGGGCCCCAAGCTCCCGAATTCCCTCCCTAAACCTCTCCATCCCATGACCTCACTTTCCTCCTTTAAAACCACTCTTTAAAACCTATCTCTTTGACCAAACTTTTGGTCGTCCAGCCTGATATCTCCTTCTGTGGCTCGGGGTCACACTTAGTTTTCTAATGATCCTGTGAGGCACCTTGGAGGGCATTTTATTACATTAAAGGTGCTATATAAATGCAAGTTATTGTTGTTAATATTTCAACCACACTGAGTCAAAGTGGATAGATCACGTCTAGAGAAGGTGCCAACCTTTTCTCCTTAGGGAATCCGACACCAGTATAGATCTCTATGAGCTCTGCAAATTTGTATACAGTCTCCCCAATGTCTTCATTTAGATCATTTGTAAATACTTAACTCATACAAACTTTTATTGTTTGTATAAACTCGATAAGGTAGATGTACCTGGTGTGTAGTACCCAATAAAACAATTACCTGTTGGAAGTTGAGAGCGAGTGCCCCATATTCCCGAGTCCTTCTCCGTGTTGCAGAATACTGATCCAATGAAACTAGCTGACGGCGATTGATGCACAGGTTGATTTGAATTGGATTACCAATGGTATGTGGAAGAGACACGCCCACAGCTGTTGGCACATCTTTTTACTGTTCTTGAACCAGAATGAACCACTTTGCGTTAAGTGCACTCCCTGCCTCTTTATTCCTGATTCCACAATTTTATCAGTAATCCCTCACAATTTCCTTTGACCCACAATGATTTACTCTGTATCCTATTTCACTCCCCTCTGTAAGCTTGGATGTAATTTCCTCTCGTCCTTTATCCAAATCGTTGGCACTCACAGTGAGCAGAGGCAATCCCAGAACTGAACTCGGTGGAACAGTGTTACGAGATAAGTGTTTGTTTGGTAAATTTAAAAGGTTCGTGGATAATGGACAAGATCTTACTCTTCTGCGTTCCTGACACATGGCTTCAAAAGCACCCAATGAGACTTCGAGTCCCATTCTCCTGTCTCCTTCCCCCCCCACCAAAGTCAATAGACCTTGTTTCCCCCCATTCCCCCCCAATACTGACAGAATCGAGTAAACCTCGGCACTGTCTCCCCACCTCCCACCGCCACCAGGCTCCCACCACCCCAATATCCCCTCTTCAGACTTGTCTCTGCCCTTCTAGATCCTGGCATCCCATCTCAGTGGTCACTTGTCCATCGACTGTATTCCCAATACCCTCATGGCCTGCTCTCCTGTGTATGCGCATTCATTACTGCTAGTGGACCTCCCGTGGAAGGTTATGGGACATTCCCGAGGGCATACAGCACAGAAGAAGGCCATTTGGCCCATCTTGCCGGTACTGGCTCTTTGATTCAACAGAATACAGTTCAAATTTCTGGGCTGTGATGTTACCGCCATCTTTTGTGATGCTTCATTGGATTCGACTTTCCAACTCATTGAAACCATTCCCCAGTTGCTGCCGAACATTAACACAGCATTAACAACATTGAGAACATAAACATTGAGATAACGTTATGAATTATGCTTCCATTTGCCGTTTATGGGATATGTTGTCGAAGCTTTTCGCCTTGCACTCATCAGGACAATCCGCGAGAATAACTACTGTAAGGGAAAACAACAACCTACACTGCAGTATAATTCTCTACCCCAGAGGGCTGTGGGTGCTCAGTGTAGTCAAGACTGAGGTAATAGATTTTTGGACACTAAGGGAATTAAGAGAGATGGGGATAATGCAAGAGGTGGACTTGAGGTAGAAAATCAGCCATGATTCTTGTTGAGTGGCAGAGCAGGCTCGAGGGGCTGAATGGCCTACTCCAGCTCCTATTTCTTATGTAAAATGGGAACATCATGCTGGGAATTACAGTGCGGCTTTGAAGAAACCCGGTCTGGGTTAACATTAGGTAAACAGGAAAGTGCTGTGCGCAATGAGTTGAGTGTCAAGTCGCTGCTTGAGATGGTTCATTTGTGCTTTTGTGATCAGAGGATTGGTCCTGGGAATGAGATGTAGATCAGCACTAGGATTAGAGGATTGGAGCCAGGAGCAAGGTTAGGAGGGAGATCTGGACTGGCAGTGAAGGTAGGAATGGGTTGAAGATAAAGAGGAGCGGGATTGGGACTTGTGCAGAACTGGAGTAGAAACACGATTGGAATTGGAGTCTCCAGGAGCGGGACTGGTAGCGTAGTCTGGGATAACTCCGGGATGAGATTCACTGGGAGCGCAGTCCGGGACAGCACCGGGATTAGATTCACTGGGAGCGCAGTCCGGGATGTCTCTGGGATTGGATTCACTGGGAGCGCAGTCCGGGATGTCTCTGGGATTGGATTCACTGGGAGCGCAGTCCGGGATGTCTCCGGGATTGGAGTCACTGGGAGCGCAGTCTGGGACGGCTCCGGGATTGGAATCACCGGGAGCTCAGTCCGGGACGGCTCCGGGATTAGAGTCACCGGGAGCTCAGTCCGGGACGGCTCCGGGATTAGAGTCACCGGGAGCTCAGTCCGGGACGGCTCCGGGATTGGAGTCACCGAGAGCGCAGTCCGGGACGGCTCCGGGATTGGAGTCACGGAAGCGCAGTCCGGGACGGCTCCGGGATTGCAGTCACCGGGAGCGCAGTCCGGGACGGCTCCGGGATTGGAGTCACTGGGAGCTCAGTCCGGGACGGCTCCGGGATTGGAGTCACTGGGAGCTCAGTCCGGGTCGGCTCCGGGATTAGAGTCACCGGGAGCGCAGTCCGGGACGGCTCCGGGATTGGAGTCAGTGGGAGCTCAGTCCGGGATGGCTCCGGGATTGCAGTCACTGGGAGCTAAGTCCGGGATGGCTCCGGGATTGGAGACACCGGGAGCGCATTCCGGGACGGCTCCGGGATTGGAGTCACTGGGAGCTCAGTCCGGGAAGTCTCCGGGATTGGAGTCACTGGGAGCTCAGTCCGGTACGGCTCCGGGATTAGAGTCAGCGGGAGCTCAGTCCGGGATGGCTCCGGGATTGCAGTCACTGGGAGCTAAGTCCGGGACGGCTCCGGGACTGGAGTCACTGGGAGCTCAGTCCGGGACGGCTCCAGGATTGGAGTCACTGGGATCGCAGTCCAGGACGGCTCCGGGATTGGAGTCAAGGGGAGCACAGTCCGGGACGGCTCCGGGATTGGAGTCACCGGGAGCGCAGTCCGGGACGGCTCCGGGATTGGAGTCAAAGGGAGCACAGTCCGGGACGGCTCCGGGATTGGAGTCACTGGGAGCTCAGTCCGGGACGGCTCCGGGATTGGAGTCACTGGGAGCGCAGTCCGGGACGGCTCCGGGATTGGAGTCAAGGGGAGCACAGTCCGGGACGGCTCCGGGATTGGAGTCACTGGGAGCTCAGTCCGGGATGGCTCCGGGATTAGAGTCAGCGGGAGCTCAGTCCGGGATGGCTTTGGGATTGCAGTCACTGAGAGCTAAGTCCGGGACGACTCCGGGATTGGAGTCACTGGGAGTGCAGTCCGGGACGGCTCCGGGATTGGAGTCAAGGGGAGCACAGTCCGGAACGGCTCCGGGATTGGAGTCACTGGGATCGCAGTCCAGGACGGCTCCGGGATTAGAGTCACAGGGAGCACAGTCCGGGACAGCTCCGGGATTGGAGTCAAGGGGAGCACAGTCCGGGACGGCTCCGGGATTGGAGTCACTGGGAGTGCAGTCCGGGACGGCTCCGGGATTGGAGTCAGCGGGAGCTCAGTCCGGGACGGCTCCGGGATTGGAGTCACTGGGAGCGCAGTCCGGGACGGCTCCGGGATTGGAGTCACTGGGAGCTCAGTCCGGGACGGCTCCGGGATTGGAGTCACTGGGAGCGCAGTCCGGGACGGCTCCGGGATTGGAGTCACTGGGAGCTCAGTCCGGGACGGCTCCGGGATTGGAGTCACTGGGAGCTCAGTCCGGGACGGCTCCGGGATTGGAGTCACTGGGAGCTCAGTCCGGGACGGCTCCGGGATTGGAGTCACTGGGAGCGCAGTCCGGGACGGCTCCGGGATTGGAGTCACTGGGAGCGCAGTCCGGGACGGCTCCGGGATTGGAGTCACTGGGAGCTCAGTCCGGGACGGCTCCGGGATTGGAGTCACTGGGAGTGCAGTCCGGGACGGCTCCGGGATTGGAATCACTTGGAGCTCAGTCCGGGACGGCTCCGGGATTGGAGTCACTGGGAGCTCAGTCCGGGACGGCTCCGGGATTGGAGTCACCGGGAGCTCAGTCCGGGACGGCTCCAGGATTGGAGTCACCGGGAGCTCAGTCCGGGACGGCTCCGGGATTGGAGTCACTGGGAGCGCAGTCCGGGACGGCTCCGGGATTGGAGTCACTGGGAGCTCAGTCCGGGACGGCTCCGGGATTGGAGTCACTGGGAGCGCAGTCCGGGACGGCTCCGGGATTGGAATCACTGGGAGCGCAGTCCGGGACGGCTCCGGGATTGGAGTCAAGGGGAGCACAGTCCGGGACGGCTCCGGGATTGGAGTCACTGGGAGCTCAGTCCGGGACGGCTCCGGGATTGGAGTCACTGGGAGCTCAGTCCGGGACGGCTCCGGGATTGGAGTCACTGGGAGCTCAGTCCGGGACGGCTCCGGGATTGGAGTCACTGGGAGCTCAGTCCGGGACGGCTCCGGGATTGGAGTCACTGGGAGCGCAGTCCGGGACGGCTCCGGGATTGGAGTCACTGGGAGCTCAGTCTGGGACGGCTCCGGGATTGGAGTCACTGGGAGCGCAGTCCGGGACGGCTCCGGGATTAGAGTCACTGGGAGCACAGTCCGGGACAGCTCCGGGATTGGAGTCAAGGGGAGCACAGTCCGGGACGGCTCCGGGATTGGAGTCACTGGGAGCTCAGTCCGGGACGGCTCCGGGATTGGAGTCACTGGGAGCTCAGTCCGGGACGGCTCCGGGATTGGAGTCACTGGGAGCTCAGTCCGGGACGGCTCCGGGATTGGAGTCACTGGGAGCTCAGTCCGGGACGGCTCCGGGACTGGAGTCACTGGGAGCTCAGTCCGGGACGGCTCCGGGATTGGAGTCACAGGGAGCACAGTCCGGGACGGCTCCGGGATTGGAGTCACTGGGAGCTCAGTCCGGGACGGCTCCGGGATTGGAGTCACTGGGAGCTCAGTCCGGGACGGCTCCGGGATTGGAGTCACTGGGAGCTCAGTCCGGGACGGCTCCGGGATTGGAGTCACTGGGAGCTCAGTCCGGGACGGCTCCGGGATTGGAGTCACTGGGAGCTCAGTCTGGGACGGCTCCGGGATTGGAGTCACTGGGAGCGCAGTCCGGGACGGCTCCGGGATTAGAGTCACTGGGAGCACAGTCCGGGACAGCTCCGGGATTGGAGTCAAGGGGAGCACAGTCCGGGACGGCTCCGGGATTGGAGTCACTGGGAGCTCAGTCCGGGACGGCTCCGGGATTGGAGTCACTGGGAGCTCAGTCCGGGACGGCTCCGGGATTGGAGTCACTGGGAGCTCAGTCCGGGACGGCTCCGGGATTGGAGTCACTGGGAGCTCAGTCCGGGACGGCTCCGGGACTGGAGTCACTGGGAGCTCAGTCCGGGACGGCTCCGGGATTGGAGTCACAGGGAGCACAGTCCGGGACGGCTCCGGGATTGGAGTCACTGGGAGCTCAGTCCGGGACGGCTCCGGGATTGGAGTCACTGGGAGCTCAGTCCGGGACGGCTCCGGGATTGGAGTCACTGGGAGCTCAGTCCGGGACGGCTCCGGGATTGGAGTCACTGGGAGCTCAGTCCGGGACGGCTCCGGGATTGGAGTCACTGGGAGCTCAGTCCGGGACGGCTCCGGGATTGGAGTCACTGGGAGCTCAGTCCGGGACGGCTCCGGGATTGGAGTCACTGGGAGCACAGTCCGGGACGGCTCCGGGATTGGAGTCAAGGTGCCGCACAGTCCGGCACGGCTCCGGGATTGGTGTCACTGGGAGCACAGTCCGGCACGGCTCCGGGATTGGAGTCAAGGTGCCGCACAGTCCGGCACGGCTCCGGGATTGGTGTCACTGGGAGCTCAGTCCGGGACGGCTCCGGGATTGGAGTCACTGGGAGCTCAGTCCGGGACGGCTCCGGGATTGGAGTCACTGGGAGCTCAGTCCGGGACGGCTCCGGGATTGGAGTCACTGGGAGCTCAGTCCGGGACGGCTCCGGGATTGGAGTCACTGGGAGCTGAGTCCGGGACGGCTCCGGGATTGGAGTCACTGGGAGCTCAGTCCGGGACGGCTCCGGGATTGGAGTCACTGGGAGCTGAGTCCGGGACGGCTCCGGGATTGGAGTCACTGGGAGCTGAGTCCGGGACGGCTCCGGGATTGGAGTCACTGGGAGCTGAGTCCGGGACGGCTCCGGGATTGGAGTCACTGGGAGCTCAGTCCGGGACGGCTCCGGGATTGGAGTCACTGGGAGCTGAGTCCGGACTTGGCTGCGGGTTTCTCCGCCCCCCCGGGGGATGGACCAGCTCCGAGGCCGGGGTTTATAAGTTCCTGTCCGCCCTCCAGCCCCTCTGTCTCGGCCCAGCGGAGCCGCTCCCCCTTCTCCTGGCCGCAATGAGAATCCGCTTCGCTCCGCTCCGCCTCCCCCTGGAGCGCAGGTTGCAGACCCTGGGGGTGTTGCAGTGGATCTTCTCATTCCTGGCTCTCGGTAAGTCTTCCACCCCCCCCCCGCCAAACCATCCCACCCCGGGATCTCTCTTTACCCCCACTGTGTCTCTTCCCCACTCTCCCTGGGTCTCTCCCCCAATTGCCCTCCCTACCCTGGGGTCTGTGTTGCCTAATCCCTCTGGGTCTCTCTCTCTCTTCTCCCCCACTCTCCCTGGGTCCCTCCCCCAATTCCCCTCTCTACCCTGTGGTCTTTGTTCCCCAATCCCCCCGGGTCTCTCCTCTCTCCCCCCCCCCCCCCCCCCCATTCTCCCTGGGTCTCTTCCCCAATCCTCCCGGGTCTCTCTCTTCCCTCCCCCTCCCCCACTCTCCCTGGGTCTCTCCCCCAATTCCCCTCCCTACCCTGGGGTCTGTGTTGCCTAATCCCTCTGGGTCTCTCTCTCTCTTCTCCCCCACTCTCCCTGGGTCCCTCCCCCAATTCCCCTCTCTACCCTGTGGTCTTTGTTCCCCAATCCCCCTAGGTCTCTCTCTCTTTCCCCCCCACTCTCCCTGGGTCTCTTCCCCAATCCCCCCAGGTCTCTCTTTCTTCCCTCCCCCTCCCCCACTCTCCCTGGGTCTCTCCCCCAATTCCCCTCCCCACCCTGGGGTCTTTGTTCCCCAATCCCCCCAGGTCTCTCTCTTCCCACCCCCCCCAATCCCCCTGAGGCTTCTGTTTTCCTTCGGCACCCCTCCTCCCTCTCCCCCATTCCCCTGAGGTCTCTCCTTCAACACCCTAGAATTCTCTTTCCCCTCAACCTCCTGGGGTCTCCCTTGCTACCATACCCTGGAAGTCATTTCATTGCTTCATTCCTCCCCCCCCCCCCCCCCCCCCCGCCCGCCCACTTCCCATAATCTCCCCCCGCCCCCGCCGCTACCCTACCTAAAGAGACGAGGAGTGCAGAAGTACCCTGAGATTTGCAGGGTAACTGAGCTGGTTTGTGCCTAATCTGTTTAAGTGGGGGAACAGACCAAGCCTGTGTTAGAATTACTTTTTTTTTCATATGCATGTATTGTGAAAAACTGTTTGCTGCAACTGGTGTGAGGGATCTGGGGGATAATTTGCAACTTGACTGTGAGGAAACAGTCCGCTGAATGCTCCTGGTTGGGAAACAACTGGTGTCGACATCACTGTTTAATCTTTAGTTCGATGGATTGCATAATGAATTGGGGTGAGAGTGCACTTCCCATTGGAGCTGGGCTGGGGGAAGTGTCGTGCCTGTCCGCTTGGTTCCTGGCCTGTAAGTTTGAGGAGCCTCCCCACCACTGGGCACAGCAGGGGGCCCTCGCCTTAGCCGGTTGAAATGTGCTGTGTGCCCGGCTGTTGCGGGGGGGGGGGGGGGGGGGGGGGCCACTCTTCCCTCTCGCCCTTCCCTTTTCCCCCCCCCCCCCCCACCCCCCTCTCCAGAAGGCGCCGTCTTGCCGGCGTACTGTTCCGCGGGTACGAGCTGCCTTCTGGTACCTTGCCCCGGCGCGGTTGCCCCCTGTGTGCGGAAGCCCAGACAGTGAGTGTAAAATTGGCTATTCGACTAAGTGAGGCGTCGCACTTTTTTTTTTTTTACCCTGCCGTCGGCCCGTGTTTTCTCCAGCCGCACCCATTCCGGCAGCGCCCCTGGTTCTCCCCACGGCCTATCCCGGCTGCGCCATCCCAGTGTCTGCGCTGAATGAGATCTGGCGATGCCTCTCGCGGCCGAGCAGCTGGGCGGTAACCGCCGGTGTGGGGTTACTCGGGGACGTCAGCGGGCGCTCCATATCTGACAGTGCCGCGGGAGTACCTTCGCCCACGACGGACCGCAGGGGTTCGAGAAGGTGGCTTCACCACCACCTTCTCAAGGGCAGTTGGGGATGGGCAACAAATGCTGGTGTCGAATTAATTTGGAAAAGGACTCTCACCCGGAGCACGTGCAAGAACCCTGCCTGAATTGTTTTTCCTTGCAGTCCCCGGATCCTTGCGCAAGGAGGATGGGCCTGAATGTGGGCCTCACCACTGCTGTGCCCGCGGTCAGCAGATGGCAAAGGCCTTGCGTTGCACCTGGGATCATAGAATCGCTTGCGGCGCAGAATGAGGCTGTTCGGCCCATCAAGCCCATGCCAGCTCTCTGTTGAGCAATCCAATCAGTCCCGTTCCCCTCGCTCTATCCCTGTATCCCTGCAAGTTTATTTCCCTCAAGTGCCCATCCAGTTTCATTTTCAAAATCGTCGATCGTCTCCACTTCGCCCTTGGACTCCAGGAGGGGGGGGGGAATCATTTGCACCGTCAGCTAACGTAGGGGCCGGAAGGGAATGGGGTTCAGTCGTCAGGAGCTGGGCTTGTAGAAGGCCCGAGGGGGAGTTGGATGAGAAACCGGAGACTACTTTTCCTTTCTGTCTTCAGCACAGTGTTGCCTGGTTCTCTTCATCCTGCTGCTGCTCACTAACTACTGGTATGTTGCTGCCATTTACGCTGGGTGGCTCTACCTAGACCGAGAGACGCCAGTCAGTGGCGGGCGAAGATCAGCGAGGATCCGGAACTGGACAATGTGGCGTTATTTCCGCGATTACTTTCCGATCACGGTGAGTCGTCGGAACCGTGTCCGGGCTTGAGTCAGTGTAAGCTGTGGCAAAGCTGGTATCTAAATGGCGCACACCCGCGTCTCCTCCATAATGGGTCAGTGCTTCAATATATAATGCCCGCTGTGGTACTGAATAACACAGAGCAAGACATAACCCCCCCCCCCCCACTCCCCAACGCCCGGCCCCTTCCCCTCCCTCTCCTTCCCGCTTCCCTGTCCGCCCAGTGACCCTCTCCTCCCTTGGGTCCCCTGCACGCGATCTTGGGCTTCATCAATAGAGGCATTGAGTACGTAAGCTGAACCTTTATAAAGCTCTGGTTAGGTCACAACTGGCGTCCAGTTCTGGTCACCACACTTTAGGAAGGATGTGAGGGCCCTTGAGAGGGTGCGGAGGAGATTTACCAGAATGGTTCCAGGGATGAGGGAATTTAGCTACAAGGTTAGGTTGGAGACGCTGGGGTTGTTCTCCCTGGAGCAAAGGAGATTGAGGGGAGATTTGATCGAGGTGTACAAGATTACGACAGGTTTAGATAAGGTAGACAAAGAAAAGCTGTTCCCATTAACTGATGGTACAAGGACTAGGGGGGGACACAGATTTAAGGTTTTGGACACGAGATGCAGGGGCAGGGGGAATGTGAGGAGGAACGTTTTTACGCAGCGAGTGGTAATGACCTGGAACTCGCTGCCCACGAGGGTGGTGGAAGTGGAGATGATCGATGATTTCAAAAGGAAATTGGGCGGGCACTTGAGGGAAATGAACTTGCAGGGGCTGCGGGAATAGAGTGGGGGGGAATGGGACTGACTGGACTGCTCTACAGAGAGCCAACATGAACTTGATGGGCCAAATGGTCTCCTTCTGTGCTGTAATTGACTCAGTCCTGTGACCCAGTCACCAAGATTCCCTTCTAAGATGCGCATGTGTGCGGCTGTGCAGCGGTCTTAAAGGGACCGCACAGTGAATCAGATGGTACATGGGCATCCACACCAACCCAGATTCCCTGCCTGGCCTGTGACTTCACCCACCCACCCACAGGCCTCCATTTCCCCCACCCCCCTCCTCCCTTTCCATGTTCCATGCCCAACATGCAACCCACTGACCCGCGTTCCTTGTCTGTGTGTCTGGAAATGTTACATGAGATCGTTGACACTCCATGGTCGAATAGCCAGGTGACATTCACCCCCTGGGCTTGAGCGTTTTGGCGGAGGTACAGGGAGCTGTGGATATTTTGTCAGTGACTCCCCTCCAGCCCCAGCACCTTCGGAAGAGGAGGGGCAAAATTTGGAGTGCGCAAACTAGATTCCCCGTCTTGTCAGAACTCGGTGATTGCCATGACCCCAACTGCGGGGCGGTGGGGGGTCGGGGTGGGGTCAGATGCCGTCGGGAATGCCGAACGCCCACACTTGCTGATTTGTTCAAATCATTTCTCTCTTCCCTCTTTGCGAAGCTGGTGAAAACAGCCGACTTGGATCCAAAGCACAACTACCTGTTTGGGTTCCACCCTCACGGAGTTCTGGTAGCTGGTGCATTCGGCAATTTCTGCACTGAGGCCACTGGCTTCTCCCAGCTCTTCCCTGGGCTAACCTCGTACTTGCTGATGCTTCCCTTCTGGTTTAAGGTGCCTTTCTACAGAGATTATATCATGTGCGGAGGTAGGTTTGGTGACTGTGCTGTACCCTGTCTGCGTGTGTCTCTGTGTCTGCGTGTGTCTCTTGTCTCTGTGTTTGTGTCTCTGCGTGTGTCTTTGTGAAAGAAAAAAAAGACTTGCATTTATATAGCACCTTTCATGACCACCAGGCATTCCAAAATGCTTCACAACCAATTAAGTACTTTCGAGCTGTTGTAATGTAGGAAACACAGCAGGCAATTTGCACACAGCAAGCTCCCACAAACAGCAATGTGACGATGCCCAGGTAATCTAGATACCTAGGTCTCTGTGGGTTTCGGATCGGTCTTGATTTCATTGATCAGTCCAATCTGGTTGTCAAACGGCACACACGTCTGTTCAGGTTACTGAACAGGCTGTGGTGTAACCTCAATGGTCAGTCACTGAAAGAGGTGAACTTCCTCGGGGTGGGGGGGAGGGGGTGGTGGTGTGGTGTGGTGAGGGAAGTCAGAGATAGATAGCAGCAGAGGGACTTGCAGAAGAGAAACCCATTTTACTATAATCCTTTATCGGTGAGCAATGCCACGGGGGGTCCACTCGCAGTAACGAATGAGCACACACCGGAAAGGAGGCTATGCTGGACTTAGATTTAGTTAATCATTCTTGATGCCTTTATCCATGAGCAATGTCATGGGAGGTCCACTAGCAGTGATGAATGCGCATACACGGGAGAGCAGGCCTTGTTGGACAGATTTATTTAATGATTCTTGATTTCTTTATCCATGAGCAATGCCATGGGAGGCCCACCAGCAGTAACGAAAGAGCACACACTGGAAAGGAGGACAAGCTGGATTTAGATTTAATGATTCTTGATGCCTTTATCCATGAGCAATGCCACGGGAGGTCCACTGGCAGTGATGAATGCGCATACACAGGAGAGCAGGCCTTGTTGGACTTAGAAAGATTTATTTAGCCATTCTTTGAGTCCTTTTTATCCATGAGCAATGCCACGGGAAATCCTTCTAGTCTTGAAGATGCCTCCCCCCTACCCCATAACCACACTCTCCCACCCCCTGGACCACCCGACCCCATGTATTGCCTTTACTTAAACGGCTGTTGTCTTTATCACAATGTGGTTGCAGGGCTGGTCTCCTCTGAAAAGCAGAGCGCCAGTTACATCCTGAGCCAGGAGAGTGGCGGCCACGTGGCAGTGATCGCGGTGGGGGGACCCCCGGAGTCGCTGGATGCTCGCCCGGGGGCCCTGACGTTACAGGTGCTCGGGAGGAAGGGGTTCATCAAACTGGCTCTGAAGACTGGGTAAGGGCCCGGGAAGCGTGAACGGACGGATCGGAGGGGCGCGGTGCATTGGCTAGTGTGGCTCGGGATGGTGCGCCACGACAGTACCTGGGATGAGGGGATTGTCCGATGAGGGCTTATCAAGTAGTCTGGGTTTATAATGCCTAGAGTTTAGAAGAATGAGAGGTGATCTCATTCAAACATATAAAATCCTTCAGGGATTTGATAGGGTAGATGCTGGGAGGATGTTTCCCCCTGGGGCAGAGAGTCTAGAACTAGGGGTCACAGTCTCCGGATAAGGGATTGGCCATTTGGGATGAGGTGAGGAGAAATGTCTTCACTCATGGGATTGCGAATCTTGGAATTCTGTATCCCAGAGGGCTGTGGATACTCAGTCGTTGAGTATATTCAAGACTGGGATCGATTAGCGCTTTGGGAATTAAGGGATTATGGGGATAGTGTGGGAAGGTGGAGTTGAGTTGGAAGATCAGCCATGATCTCGTTCAGTGGCAGGGCAGGCTCGAAGGGCCGAATGGCCTACTCCAGCTCCTGTTTTTTTGTATTCTTGTGTACATTGGCCAGTGTGTGCCTGGAAGTGGGCATGGGCTCGGGTGTGCCCACGTGTGTGGGGAACTGATGCACCCTGCACGAAAGGCAAATGAGTTTGTGATTCTTCTCATCCCACACACCAG